>NC_087373.1:17186689-17548564 GCF_031761385.1 Necator americanus | reverse complement strand
CCAGCAAAGGAGACGCCAAGGTGAGAACGATGAACAGCGGTCTGCAAGACTTCTGGGGAACTCACAACGCCAGCAAAGGAGACGCCAAAGTGAGAACGATGAACAGCGATCTGCAAGACTTCTGGGGAACTCACAACGCCAGCAAAGGAGACGCCAAAGTGAGAACGATGGCCAGCGGTCTGCAAGACTACTGGAGAACTCACAACGCCAGCAAAGGAGACGCCAAAGTGAGAACGATGAACAGCGATCTGCAAGACTTCTGGGGAACTCACAACGCCAGCAAAGGAGACGCCAAGGTGAGAACGATGAACAGCGATCTGCAAGACTTCTGGGGAACTCACAACGCCAGCAAAGGAGACGCCAAGGTGAGAACGATGAACAGCGGTCTGCAAGACTTCTGGGGAACTCACAACGCCAGCAAAGGAGACGCCAAGGTGAGAACGATGAACAGCGATCTGCAAGACTTCTGGGGAACTCACAACGCCAGCAAAGGAGACGCCAAGGTGAGAACGATGAACAGCGGTCTGCAAGACTTCTGGGGAACTCACAACGCCAGCAAAGGAGACGCCAAAGTGAGAACGATGAACAGCGGTCTGCAAGACTACTGGGGAACTCACAACGCCAGCAAAGGAGACGCCAAGGTGAGAACGATGAACAGCGGTTTGCAAGACTACTGGAGGACTCACAACGCCACCAGAGGCTACGACAAAAGGAGAACGATGAGCAGCGATCTGCCAGACTGCTGTCAAATGCTCAACTTGAACAAAGGCGGCCCGAAAATGAGAGTTCTGAGCAACGTTCAGCAAGACGCCCTGCAAACGCTGAGCGCCAACGATTGCAACGACAGAATGAACCAGAAGAACAGCGCGCTGAACGCTTACGCAACGACTCCGAAAGACATATTCGCCGTAATGCCGCTCCTGAAATGACAGGTTTAGCACTGCGTTCTCGCATCACGGATGTGAACTACCTTGGAGCACTAGAAAATCGCTGTTCAAATTGTGGAGCTTTGCACTTCGCCTTTGAAGTGAAGCGACAGCATCCGTACATTTTTTCTGATTGCTGTGACCGAGGGCGATTCAACTTGAATCTGTTTGAGGAGTTTCCAGAGCAATTAAAACAGCTCTTTGTGCGAGATAGAGCGGCTCCCACAGAGATGACGCACCGTCAGCGCAACTTTCTTGAAAATATAAGAGCATTCAACTCTGCTCTCGCGATGACTTCGATGGGGGCTCAAGTTGACACAATTTCTGGAAGGGGGCCATATTGTTACCGAATTCACGGGCAAATCTATCACCGACTGGGTGCGCTTCATCCTCACCAAGGGGAGCAACGTCAATTCGGTCAAATATATATTCTAGACACTGAAATGGCTGCCCAACAGCGCCTTGGGAATATGCGGAATTCGGACTGCGACCCTAACCTCATGCTGTTTTTGAGTGAATGGTTTGCGCGTAACAATGTCTACGCTCAATCGTTTAAAATGATGAGCGAAGTGGAGCAAATGGAAATAGCGGCAGCCCAGCGAGAAAATCGGCAAACCATACCAATTCGCATGGTATTCGATGACAGCAGAGAGCGGGGTTTTGCAAGAGGAGAGTACGCTATTCCTACTGCAAACGAAGTAGCAGTCGTATACGTGGGTGAAGAAAACGACGTTCCTGCAAGAAGGAGTCTTGCGGTCCATGTTCGACAGGCTGCAGGATCAAAGTTGATGAACATCAGTGACATAGATAAACGATGCGATCTTCTCACGTATCCACTGCTCTATTAAAAAAGAAAGAAGAAAATAACAAAACAACATGAAAACAGAACTCTTATTATTTACAGAAAATATCACTACCACTAATTTTTGAATTTCAATTTAAAAGTATATTTTGGTTAGTTGATGAAAGTGAGCGAAGCGAACACCACACAAAGTCTGAGAGTCCGGCGTAAGCCGGACGATCAGACTTGTATATATATATATATATTGATCGGACGGCTACTGTTATGATACGGAATGCTGGATATTACCATCTTTCTAGCACATCGTGTTGTTTTGTTGAGAAACCTGAGAATAACAATAAAACAACTTTACATCCGCGTATATTCCGACTGTAAATCTGCTTGCTGGTCGTTTCAGACATCAACGCAGCTGAGCTTGAGCTCATCTTTAGTGGTGTTTTCACTGTCTTCCGGGTGGGTGCGTGGGTACATGCGGCACAAAGTTCGCACCTTCTGTGATTTCGCAGTCGTACCACGACGTAGTAGAGTAGAACGTTCCAGTCGTACGACGCATATGGACGATGACTAAGCATTACTCTAGGTTGATGATACTGATGACGAACAAGTTCCTGTGGAAATCATAAAGAGGCTCCCGTTCTTCCCCGAATGTCTCCGAGATATTATGTATCCAACAGGTATACTCGGGGTGACGTCAACATGATAACCACTTCAAAATGTCTTGACTAAAGAGAACTACGCACTTACAAAATATTAAAAGAAGAATATAAAAGGAAAGTTATTGAAATTTTTGAATTGAGTAGGGCAGTAGAAGGAGTAGTTACAAATCGCAGGCCTATGTACAGTATATGGATAGGAAATGAATGTGTAGATGGCATTTAAAGCATGTGCTTATTATTAATACCTCATGACATAGTAAATAGCGCGGCAGTCCACTGAGAGTGAAGTAGCGAATCTTATCTAGATGTTATCCTCAGGAAATTTACAAAACTATTGAAGTGAACTCTTTTTCTTCCAGGAGGTCGAAAATACAGGCGTCTCTCGGGTGCTAACAATATTTGTGTTATCTAGGGACACGGACAGTTAAAAAAAAAATACAGATTCAACTAATTCTTGTCTGTTTTGAGGAGAGATATGCATGATGTAAAATGAGCTCAGATTTGTAGCCGTATCGCGACCAAAAAAAATTTCACTAGAAATGTCGGAAAGATCCATCTGATAGCTTCAGATTAGCTAAATGAAATTTCTTGTTGAAAACTGATTCCATCAAGACTTTATCAGAAACTTCCCTTAGATTACTTAGATGTGTCTGAATTCCGAAACCAGTTCGATACTCCTCCGTTTTCTAGCGTACTTAAAAGGTTACATACTCAAACTGATAGACAGCAGGATCCTTTTCAGCAGAGGTGCGATAAGCAGGAGCTGGACCCTCGTCAGCTGAAGGGGGTCAAGTTAACGGGGTGCAGCTCAAGTTATGAGAATCCCTTCGAAAACCGTCCAAAAGTGAAGGGTGTTCTTTCGCGAACCATCCAAAACGTGGAGAGGTCCCGTATAAAACCGTCCAAAAGTGAAAGGGGTTGGAGCGCCGGTTCCGACTAACGCATCGATGCTTTTCAGCATGTTTGCGATAAGGGATATGGTCAGCAGTAGATATGCAGAGCCAGACATTTGGGAAGCGATGGCAGTAAACTTCTTTAAAATACACTCCGTCGCTAATTGGTCTGATAAGCATCCATGCGATTGTCAGGGCCCGTCTTCCCGCCCTCTTCATTTCAGAGTGGTTGGCTAAGTGATCCCTTCACCTAAGCTGTCCAGTTACCACGAAAAGAACAAAAGAGGTGCTTTTCACTGCTTGCGAAGATTCGCAGTATTCAACAACATATCTCCGTTCAGAGGGAAAACCGCCAAGCAGTGAAGGGTGTTTGGAAATACACCAGAACGTAACGAATTAAATGCACACAATACATGGCTTTGTTTCCGTTGAAATTTGGAGTCCAAAGTTGGACATAAGGCTGCTCGCAGAGTTCAGAGCCGCGCGGTTTCACGGCTCTGCGGTTTTGGTGGGCTACCAGCCTGAGCGTCCGGCTTTTGGCTAAATCCGGACGTTTAGACTGGTAGTCAGTAACCACCAAAACTGCAGAGATGAAAGCTTTTACATTTTTCCCTAAACGCGTCAGTTCTATTCTAGTTCTGGAGAACAATCAAACTTAATTTTACATCTATGTTTCTCTCAAGCCTCTACTATTTGGAAACATTATTCGAAGTATGAGTTTCGTCCGTTCTCAGCTACTAGCAAAGAACGATGTGCTAACATGAAATGACGTGGCTATCACTATTGTAGTGATAAAAATAATGTTCTACGTCAGATCGCGTAAACTGCTCTCTACTATTTTATTTAAGCAGCCGTTTGCACGTGTTCTCTCTTTTTGAAGAAACGTTCTTGATGTTGGCAGCATCAGAGAGACATGCTGGGAAATACATATGCGAAGGAACCATAGAAACCCATTCTATAGCGTTGGGGCTCTTGCGCATCAATCACCAATGGGACCCGTCCCACCCCATTTTACAGCGTTGGGGTTCCAGCGCACCAAACCGACGCCATGGTATTCGTCTCCCTCTCCTTTTGGAATTTCTTGACTGAGATACACACATAAACAGACTCAAACGTGACATAATAAACCCATTATTATATAGCATGATGATAGTTTGCAAATTTGGAAGCGTACATTCACATAAAAGCTTATTTACCTCACTAACATATGACAGAAACAAACTTGTCTTATCAAGGCCAGCATACATGAAAGCATAACTCTGGGCAGTGGTACAGTGGTAGAGTGCTCGCCTATCAGTTGCATGGCTATGGTTCGGCACATCACCGGTGCAGAATTTTGTATCATTATGCGATATTTTCGCCACACATACATACATACATACATACATACATACATACATACATACATACATACATACATACATACATACATACATACATACATACATACATACATACATACATACATACATACATACATACATACATACATACATACATACATACATACATACATACATACATACATACATACATACATACATACATACATACATACATACATACATACATACATACATACATACATACATACATACATACATACATACATACATACATACATACATACATACATACATACATACATACATACATACATACATACATACATACATACATACATACATACATACATACATACATACATACATACATACATACATACATACATACATACATACATACATACATACATACATACATACATACATACATACATACATACATACATACATACATACATACATACATACATACATACATACATACATACATACATACATACATACATACATACATACATACATACATACATACATACATACATACATACATACATACATACATACATACATACATACATACATACATACATACATACATACATACATACAGCCTAAAAAATTGATTTGAAAAAATTAAAAAAGAAGTTGAAAAAAAAACTAAGAAAAGTTGGGAATTGATTGAAAGTTTTGAAACCCATAACCTTCCTGTGAGAGAAACCGACAAAAACAGACAGTATGTGGAGATTCAGTAGGAAATTTGCTGCAATATCTCATCAGAATTGTTTTTTTAACTCTGGCGACGAAATTGAAAAAAGGACCTGAAATTGAAGACCGAAATGTTGAGATTTACGAGTTTTTTGCTCATTTTTCTGTATATTCGAAACGTATAGGTAGAAAACGAATGGTAGGTAAGTGCTGCATACAAAAAGATCCTCAGTTCACGCTCTATCAGAAGATATATAACAAATTGGGAAAACCGTGAAATTAGATTTGTGTTGTTCTAACAACGCTTTTTTCCTCTTTTTCTCTTTTTTTTAAATTATAAATAAAGGCGGAAGGTTTCATAGTTTTCTTTCTAAACACGTCAGTTCTTCACTTGGAGAATATTCAAGCTTTAGCTTCAAACATGCCCCTCGTTCCTAACACAGTGTAGAAACGATTTGAAAGTACTACTCGAAGTATGGGTTTTCCTCTTGTTTCTCGCTAACAGTTATCGCAGAATAATTTTTTAACATGAAATGACGTGGACGACATCATCGTACTGATAAAGATAGCGTTTCACGTCAGATCATATAAACAGCTTGATACCATTTAAGCAGCCGTTTGCACGTGTGTTTCCACTTTCTGAGGAACTGAGGAGTCGCAGAGGTGGAAAGCACCGCGGAAAGTGGATACAATTATGAAACGTTTGCAACGTCCAATTTACCTTTTTCGACATGCACACGAACTGCACGACATTTCTACACCATGACACAGGAATTCGAACCCGTGGGACCTGCCCTACCGTATTTTATACCTTTACCGCCCGGCGCACCAAGTCGACGCGGGTGGACCCGTCGCACCCCCTCTATAGGCATCTGGTGCCGGCGCGCCAACTCGACGTTGGTGGACCCGTCACACCCCGCGCGTGTGTGTGCGTGTGTGTACGCGTGCGTGCGTGTGCGTGTGTATGTGCATGCGTTTGTGGTGTGTGTGTGGTGTGTGGGTGGGTGTGTGTGTGCGTGTGTGACTGTACGACAGTGTTAGATTGGAGCGCCGTGGTGCAGTAGCATCGCGTAGTTACTTCATGTTTATTTGGCGAGAAGTAAATGAGACGTTGTGATTTGTTTCCTAGCCATGACCACTACACATGTTGTGTTTCACCTCTGAATTCTCCGCGTAGCTATTTCTCAGCACTTTTGCCTGAGATTGGTAACATCCTCTGTTCCGAAAGATCGTCAAAGCACGTAAACTTTTGGCTACTTAGATAGTAGCCAACAGAGTTTAACCTTTATTTGTATGTCGTTCACCTTATTTTACGATAAAACAAAAGAGTGAAGAAAGCGTTGCTAGGAAAAACAAAGCTATAATATTACAGAAAGTCCTACTACTGCTAAGTTATATTGATCACTAAAGGTGAACGAAGCGAGCACCACGAAAGGTCTGAAATTTGGTTTTAGGCGGACGTTCAGATTGGTACATTTACATTGTATGTAAGTGCTCATTTTTCCTTATAGTCGTTCGCCTTCAAAGTTGCTCACTCGCTCCCGCAGTTGTTCATTCAGCTTCAAACTTGCTCATTTAATATTATTCAGGAGAAGATGAATGTTATGTTGCTGCTGTTTTCGCTCCTTATCAAATAAGTAATTATACTTCTCTCTAGAAATGAGTGTTGTATTCTGGCAACTGTTAACTAGCAAGACTAATTTCCCTCTAATCATTTTGTAGATTATGAACCCTTCTCTGAATAACGATGTTTTGGAGCAGCTATTCAATTGATTCAATTAGTTCAATACTTTCCAAGTGTTCTTTTGCTAATGAGCGCTATGAAACAACCCTCCTGAGTTGTCTTAGCTCTTGACAACGTTCATCCATACAAGCAAACAGTTTTTGCTCCGAGAGACGACATCCAAACATGACATTTTCTATAATGTTAAATAATTCCGATAAACGTATTAATGCATCCCTCATCCAGTCGACGACCCTGATCACTTTGGACTATTCAAGAATGGGTAGATCCGCTTCACCTAGAAAGGGTACGGTTGGGAGCTATCAGGCCTATGCTACTAACCATGATCGGATGATAGGTTGATTTCTGGAGTTCAGTGACAGCGTTATGCAGTTCAGCGTGTGAAAACGTGGTTGTTCCCAAAGCTTCCGTGCTTATTTTAAACAGGTAACTCTTCTGGTTTCAGCGTTGTTGGGTGTAATGTAACAGCACCTTTTGCAATATATGGGAATTTTGCGCCACATAATTGTTCAGGTTATATAACACTACATAATTCGTCTCTAAAGTGTGTACTCGAATGCCTGTTCGCGTTTACTTCAGACAGGGTTATCACAAACAGTGGCAGTCTTATTCGTATACGTATATGTAACAATAATAAATAATGAATAACAATGGTAATAACAGGAAATCTATCCATCTGTTATTCAGGTGCACCTGGCGACAACGGCAGGCGTTCTAACTAATCCTGAAAGTCTAGAGGAACATGTACGCGAGCAGCTGAACAATCCTATAGCCTAGCTGTGAGGAATGGTTTGAAGCTGGGAGCTCTGTAAATTATCTGGTATCGATCTTCATTTCTACCTTCAAAACTATTTAACCTGTTTCCTAAGTAGATTTCATATTACGAGGTGCCATAAACATCAAACTCTCATTGTTTGCCAAAGCTTGACGGCTATCGCAGCTACAACGATTTGTGTAGTTACCGTTTACTTATTTAGGTTCTCTGGTAGAAGTAGTGGCTAGTATTTGTAAGGGCGTACGGAAACGTTCTAATACAATGTGTGTTTTTTTACTGTAGTCAAAGTTTAACAGGTTTTCTTTGAGAACGTTCTGAAATACAGTGTATCGTAAGTCCGACGTTTTCATATAAAGCTCCTATTATAACTCTATACATAGAGGACGAGCTCGAATATCTCAAATAATAGTGATTTGGTAAAGACTGCAAGGTAACCATCATGCGAACTGGTCCCTTAACCTCAAATTAATACCCTCTTCAGACTGTAGTTGAGACTTCACCCAGAATCGCTACTTTCGACTGTTACTTTTGAGAACCGGCGCACACTTGTACTCATTGTGTGAAAAAGGTCAAAATTTCATAAGATGGTTGATTAGGTACGTGTTCTGCAGCTCAGAAATTCTGTGCATTCTATTGCGAGCATAGTACATAAGCAGTCTAAGGATAAAGGACGCAGGTCTTATTCCTGTCTTCAGGCAATTACTTCTTTATTGAAAATTAGAACTTTGCGGTAAGTAATGCGGTTCTTCGGTCACACTACGGCCTTGAAATGATCTTTGAAGTCAACTTACAGTTCACAAGATTCGAATAGTTCGCATACTGTTACTTTGCATTCTCCGAAATTGCTTCTGGTCCTAATTTCACGGTTATTCCATTGTTCACAATAGACACTAATCAGTTTTGAGGCCGAGACCGTATCGGAACGTAACAAGATATTTTGGATGTAAGACTCTTCTGTTCTCTTTTGTATGTACATAAGATAGTACTGTCCAGTTTCTCAGCTCTTATTGCAGCGTGATGCTCATTGTTCTTATTGTCTAGTTTACGTGCTTACAGCACCAGCAGTGGCATTGTCGTAGCTTCTGCTCGAAAGTTCCATGACTAATTTGCCATTCTTCTGTATTTTCTCACAGACAGAGTTAGTCCTGTACATATACGTCACGTTCATTTGCTCAATTTATTGAAAGTTCTACTGTCATTGTTGATACTGATAAATTTTATTTCTTGGAGTTGGCACTTTTTCACTGTATGTGTTAAAAAAAAAGTCGGATAAAAAACTTGCTAGTAGCAAATCATATGTTAGTTTAATTTGAGAAATCTATATTACTGGAAGAAGAGTCAGAAATGCCTGTTTGAAACTTAATTTTTTATTCTGTGTTGAATGATGAGGTTTTTTTTCATCATCTCATCGTTTTTTTTCATCATATTTTAAAAAGCACTTCGCTCCCTGAAAGCTGCCACCGCTGTGCATCATTCTGACTGCTATCACACTGATTTCCACTCGAATCACTTTTTTCGAGTTCGAGGTCGACTACTGTAATCTTCTTCTAGCTAGGAAAACAACACAAAATCAATGTAAAGTTTTTACTGGCTTGAAACGTTACAAGCATTTGTACGCTATTAACATTCCTATCTATCAGATTCTCTTAAACTGCTTATCATTTAACTAGTGAATACCGCGTAAAGGGAGACGCACAAACGTTTAAAAACAGTGAAGAAGGTTTTCCAAATCTATTAGTTTTCATTCGTAAGTATATTACGGGTATATTAAAATAAAGGGGGAGGGTACAAATCTATTAGTTTTCATTCGTAAGTATATTACGGTAAGCAGGAATCATGCCGCTTTATCGTTGAGAAGACAGGAAAGGTTCTCCTTCGTTTCATGGATACCGACTTTTCACTGGGAAATTCCTCCACTCAGCGGGAAGCTTGAGACCTTCCTGGGAAAGTTCATGAATGCGGCCATGTGTAGTCGTTCTCGTAACTTCATTTTGCTGCACAGAGAAATCAGCTCTTCTGTGGGAACACGTGACTCGAAAGTTGCAACAATTTTTGGATCCCAAAGTTACTTATAAACTCTTCAAACATCCTCTAATCAGGTGAGCTCTCCCTAGGAGAAATCGCAAAATGACTTCGACCTGTAGGCTATAAGAATAAGAAGAAGAAAATAAGCAGATGAAGAAGAACAGATGAAAAAGATAAAGAAGCAGAAGGATGACTCTCAATCGTCCTAAGAAGAGAGCAAAACTGAAGCATCAAGATAGAATTATATCCATAAAGTATTCATTTTGTACGGCATTTGCTCTGAAATCCATTAGCATATCTACAAATTTAGATTTTGTATTGTAGCACTGTGCTCAGTGAAGGATGTGTGGGTGATCGTGAGCTTCGTAAGTCACTCGTTTGGATTGTGACGTAGTGCTTACGCATTGTCAAAATTTGCTAATCTTGTAGTCCTCGTTTTTTCTTAAGTCTTAAATCTTTTTCCTTTCATTATCCAAAGTTTGCTACTGCAATTTTCTACTTTGCATATTCGCCTCACCAAATGGTGGACCCCTCGATTTCCAACCGACTCCGTTTTGGCATAGATTTACGAGTGAAGCACATAATTGTAGATACTTCTCAGGGTGGCCTGTTGTCCAAGAATGTGCAAAACACGATGCGATTCGGAGGAGGATGGGAACAACGTCATATCCTGCAATATAGAATTCAGAATCGGGGAATGAAAGCGAGATCATTAACATCCATGGCTGCTATGCTTTGCAAATTTAAAAACTGCAAGGTTTAAAAAAGGAAATAAACAGAGGTTGAAGGTTGTAGCTGTAGAAAGGCTGTAGGAAAGGATGACTATTTATGCTTTCTTTAAATGGAATAAAATTCCGTAATATGTGCTAATCCTGGGTGATTTTCCTGCCGAATACGTAGCGTGGGTGCCCTTTGGGCATCTCCACCTGGGCGAATTTCTTTAATGCTCATCAATAAGAATGTGCGACACTGGCCTTTTTTGAAACTGAATTCGGGCGAATTTGCAATGCCTTTCTCATGGTAGGGCTAGGAGGGTAACCTGTCAACAATCATATCAACAATGGGTATCAAAATAATATAATATAGTAATAATAATAATATAATAGTATAATAGTAACAATGGGTTTATACCGAACGTCACCCTTTGTTTTTGGGCCTCCTTTCCTGGGGAAAACCCCTTTAATTGTTCTTTAAAAAGATAAAGGATAAAGTCTCTGGCATATCAATCCGCATGGGATGCGCCAACACATTTTACTGCATTTCGTAGTCGTTGAACTTTTGGAATGGGGGTTGGCCTCTACAATGACTTGCGACACATCCACAACACACTATGGAGATTGTATCAGAATGTGTACTTACAACGCGAGAAACAGTGTCCACAGACGCTGAACTACATGCCGTTCTCGGAACTGCAGAGTGTGTAAAATTCCACGTGTTTGTTCTACAAGAGACCAAAGGCAGAAGAAGCCGCGTATGACAAATGAATGACGGTACACTCGTCATTCGTAGATAGGAAGGTCCGTCGCGAATTGTAGGCGGTGCTGGTTTTGTTGTGCACCCATATGTCGCCGATTTTGTCGATTTTCGCGAGATCCTGTCACCTTATCCTGCCTTTCTTTGCCTGCGCCCTCAGCGCCGAAAATGGCATCATCAACTGCTACTCACCAACATCAGCCATGGATGTGAATCCGAATTGGACGCGTTTTATGAGGAGCTTGAGCTAGTGGTCCGCAGCGAGAAATCCTACAAATTCGTTGTCGGAGACTCAGACGCAAATCTAGGAACGGCAACATAAGAGGAATACAGGATCGGAAGATTAGGACCACAGGACCGGAATGAAAACTGCAATCGTTTCGCTGGGCTGTTGTTGCGGAAATCGACCACATACTCACCATCCGTAAATGGTAACTACTTGATCTCTCGGTAGTGCCATCCTTTTGTAGTGTCTCTGATCACCGTCTTTTTCGTGAAAAAAAAATTAGGCTTAGCCACCCATTGGAAGGAATAACCCTGTCGGTAACGAAGGGGGAAAAAGTCGTGTAAGAAGATTGCTTTCTTGAGGACTCTTTCTCCCAAGGTGACTAGGACATCGAGGAGTACAGAAACGTGGACTACGACATGTTGGTCAGAGCACAGCGAGCCTATACTGATCGTGCTTCGAAGCCATGCACAACAAACTCAGATCGAATTTCGATTGGGCGGTTAGTAGCAAACACTAGCTGCAGAAAAGCGTTGCAGAAGGACCTTTCGAAATACGGGCAAAATAAGATTCTGGAACCAACACAAAGAAGAACGAGTCTAGAGAAGTGCCGCAAGGACCTTTGCGAATACAATATTGACTAACAGCCATGCTGAACGAAGACGGCACTCGCACATCTTCTCTTCGTGAGATGGAAATAATTACGGAAAGGTTTTACTCGAATCTTTTACGTTCGTAAACTTCTGTGACGAGTCCGATCATCCTCAATGGTGAAGTTCCACCGGATTCTCCCTTTGAAAATACGAGTCGCCATCAACAATATGAAACCTGGCACTCTGACCTGGTTTAATACTAGCAGACATTCTCTGGGCTGATGGGTATCCAATTCATGTAATTTTAGTGGCTCACATCACGTCCTTTCTTCAGAAAGAAGTCCCAATACCAGTGGAAGACTTGGCAAACAGTTCTTATTCACAAGAGAGGTGACCGAGAGAACCTTTGAAACTGCCGTCCAATATGCTTGGTGAGAGTCTTGTAGAAAGTATTCATCATGTAGAAAGTATTCATCCTCACTATTCAGGACGCTGGATGAAGCCAAGAAAAAGAAAAAGCTGGATTCCGTCAGCGGATGAGCTGCATGGACCACATCCAAACTGTGTCTAGGGTCACCGAGGTTTCCCAAGAATACCGCCTTCCCCTTGTTCTAACCTTCATCGACAATGAGAATGCCTTCGACAGCGTAGAAACGAATGCAACACTGATAGCGTTGGTCGATCAAGGTGTGGACTCGCCGTATCTGAGGACAATTGCTACGATCGATGCACCACTAGGATGCAGCTTTTCCACAGCCTCCTCACAATATCCATCGGAATGGCAATTTAGTAATAGTGATAGTATATCGATAAAGGTGTTTACGGCTGTATTGGATAATGAAGTCACTTTCTCGGGAAGAAAGGACGTATATGTTAATTGAAAATTCCTCTTGAACCTTCGCTTTGCGGACGACATCGCTCTCTTTTCGAGAAGTACCAATGAAGCAGAAACGACGATAAAGGAATCGTACGAAGTAGGGAAGAGAATAGGAGTGCAAAAAAAAAATAGAAAGAGGACACAGTTCATGAAGAGCGCCTTTTGCGAGGACGGAAGAGTACACGTTGAAGGCTTCCTAATTGTGGAAACTTAGTCATACGTATACCTCGGACGTTTTATGAATGTGGAAAACGACTTGAAGGAAGAACTGAACAGAAGGAAGAGAGCAGCATGCGATGCCTTCGCACATCTTGCAGCTAAGCTAGTGACCAACTGACGGTGCGAGATGCCCGTGCTCACCAGTTCGACTCGACAGTTCTTCCAGCGCTTCGTTATCCAGTGGAGACGAGGCCGACACCGCTGCCATATCTAGGAAGCTACTCACTAGAAAGGCGTTAAGAGTTGTCTTCTGAATTTAACCAGTGCACGCAACACCTAGCCAGTCTTCGCAGCATGACTTAAGAACAATGTCCCGACAACAACTTAGCGACCCAGCGGAATATATATCGAAAGCGACGCATGGATGGGCCGGTGAGAAGAATCGACGATTAATGGACCAAACGAACACTATGGTGGATCCCAAGAGATGCTAAACGCCCTCGAGGGAGACCGCCGACGAGATGGGGCTCAAGTTCAGTAAGCGAGCTATGTCTCACTGTCTCGCCTATTTCGCATATCATTTACCATCTACTAATTTGCAACTATATTGATTATTTTCTGATGAGACATTTAATGTCACAAATAAGCCTTGTTGCTTCATCTGCATTCTGAATGCGGAAGCTGTGTAGTTCTCTGAAATTTTTGTTTTCAGCACGCGGTGCGATCAGTTTTTCTAAGTAACTGAAGGAAGGAGTAACTGTGTGGATCCCTTTGAACAAGCAAAGCTGTCCAACCATGTTTGTGCTTCGGTTGTCCATCATAACTCACAGATGATCCCTTCACTCGAGGAGAACACGTAGTAACTGCAGCACGCAGCTTGTGCCTATGTATGTATTGTGCAGCAATTTCATTTCGATCTGCGTATTTGTGAGAAAACGCACAATTACTATTGTATTCAGAACTGTTCCGCTTGCGATGGAAAACTGAGCAAAAAAACTGTAACGTGGGGGCGCAGAATAACGCCAGACACTTTATCCTTTATCCTTTATATGGTAGTCGTGTTAACTCTGCGGACTCGGACACGCCTGCGGCGGACAACTGCTCTCCGCCGTGGAAATGCCGAAACAGTTAGTGTCATTCAGAATACTCCTAGTTAGGCTAAAAACTTGAAGTCGCATTTACTTATTGTGTTAAAACCATGGTGGCCCATGTTTCCTAAAGTCCACCTGTTCCACTTTTTTGAGGTAGTTTGCACATCATCTTTTGTGCATCAATCGAACATTGGCCCTAAATGTCCACTGCTGTATTAACGCAGATATCCTAAGGTGTTTAAAGAAAAATTCATGGAAAAAAACAAGGGTAGATATTAAATATTAAAAAGCATGGATCGTTTCGTTTCCTTCTAGACACTCCATTTTCAGATCAGAATCCGCCGAGACTCTTCAGTAGTGAGAGGAAGTTGTGAATGTGGAATTTCCTCCATAGGGGAGGACTTGTTAGAGCTTTCCTTACTCCTTAGTCAACTTCCTGTTTCCATGTTTTCTTCTTACTTGTTTAAAGGTTCTAAATCGAGCAGCCTCACAAAAGCGGCAAAACCAACCGCTTAAATGTAAAGGAGAGTAAGTCAATGACCCTTTACAGACATTTGGATATCATTTGGACATTTAGACATTTGGAAAGCTGAATCTTCTAGGATATCCAGGTGGAGTTTTAAAACGAAAAACGGCTTCTGACTTCAAGCAACTAAATATTGTAACCCTCATCTACTACTGCTGAAGAAATTGTGAAATCGCAAACTCTCTAAAGACTCGTGCTACCCACGCATTTATTGCCGCTCCCAGTGTGATCTGCAGCTGAGTGTGAATGCAATACGTTTATGCCTCATTAGCGCATAGCCATGTTTGTAATCGTTCTCTCTCTCACTTCTCGCAACGCTTCGGCATCTAACTCACTTCCCAACATCATTCCACTACTCTCTGAGGTGTTCATCTCCCATGCAGCTATCGTCGAAACGCGCCACGCACACAACATATTAATTATGTACTTGCGTTTGCATTTCAATCATTCCGTAGATGAATCTAAATTGTCTGCATTCAACACGTCGCTAGGACATTCGGTGCTATGCTGCAGTCGCACACACACCTGCACTCTTGTACCTCACTTGCTTAGTTCAATTTCCTATCAATGCTATTTCCTAGCAAAAATTGCAGTACTGTACCTGTGTGATCTACGCAAGGCATTCATTGCGAACTGTTCCGTTGTTTCTCAACTTTTTCACTAGTTTATTAACTCTTAAATAAATAAATAAATTATTTAGGACTGAGTAACCAAAGTCCTCTGCATGCCATGACGAAGATCTGTGCAAGAAATTCCAGTTATCAGATCCTATTAAGGGATTTTCACTTCCACTTAAAGCTTAAGAAAAATAGCAGCATCCACCGTCTTTCTGTAGAAGTCAGTAGGAGCATCACAGTCTTTACCTCGAATACACAATCAGGAATTGAAATAAATCATCAGCTGCACTAATGGAGTCTGGTCAGAGGGTCATGCACATACGCACAGGTGAAATGCTGAACACATGTACTGATGAGAGATCCATCGGCTTCAGTGCTGGACAATACAGAATGAATATAAGTGAACGTGAAAAAGAAATCTATGTATGCACCTGGATTCCTTGAAGATTTTTTCTTCGTTTTTTCATAAAATCAATGCAGCTGCACTTGTAGATACAATAATGCATCTTAGCTACTGCCTTCTGGTTTTTTTTTTCTGAAGCAAATTCGTACTTATTGATTACCTCCTACATAGGCCTATAAAAGTGGGATCTATTTTTGCAAATTACGTGCTTGATTTAGAAGCAGCGTACCAGGAAATTAACGTAGTGTGGAAACCTAATAGAAAACAGAGCTCAAGGTGTAGATTACGAATTAAAGTAAATAATATAAATAATATAGTAGATATAATAAAGAGGTAAATCCAGTTTTCTCAGCAGTCTCTTCATTCCTGTTGTATGGATATGTTGCTGAGGAGACTGCCCGCTCGTGGATGTGGCGCCTGGACAATCGTTGCGCTTTCCAACTGACTCCGAAGGAACAGTCGCCGTTTTTAGGATGATTAAGAGGAATTGAGCGGGGTCGCACTTTAATCCGTAATCTACAACTTGAACTCTATGTTTTCCACCAGAATTCCATGCTACGTCAAATTTGTGATAGGCTCCCTCTATTCGGCGTGCTGATACTATCGCCTGGCGCCCTTGCCCGCATCTTCGCCTTTGAACACAACTCTGCCCAACCTTCTCGGGGCTCGCACAGACTCCATACACTCGTCTGCATTCCATTTCCTGGGGCATTTTGTGTCTCACCGAGCGACCCAAGTGCCCTCAGATAGATAGTGCCTGACAGTTCATCATAGCGAAACCAATAGTTACCAAGGATTCCATACTCCCTCTAGGTATTTTACCTCACTGGGTTGGGCTTTGGCTGCTTGCGGGACGACAGCTTCTTATTACAATATGTGGGCAACTTTCGCTCCTTTATATTTATATCATAGCTTTATAACTGTGAGGAAAAAAAGGAGTTGGAGAGCACCCAAAAAGGGGTCGTAATGACTACCTGATCAGGTTATTTGAGGCATGAGCCATTAGACGGGGTTGGTTGGTTTATCTAACAATTGTCTTGATTGACCAATGATTATGTTTCTGTGAAAATGAATTTTTTTGCTTGCAACGACTATTATTCATATTTGATTTCTGTTCACAAGGTTGTGGCTCTAAAGGTTAAGGCATGTGAGTACGCCTTTATGAAAGTTGTTTGGTTATGCGTGCCCGGAGCGTATATTCGAATTTCTGATTGCATTTGGTATAATCGGGGTCACTGGCAGTTAAAGTCGTATACGCGGTAAATTTCGACCAGTATTGTTGTTTAACCTCAACAGTTTAACTGTATAAATGTAGTACAATGTAATGCTCAGGTTTCCAACTTGGGGTTACAGAATATAGCTAGTAACTCCATCTAAATGAGAGCATCTAAGCGAAGCATGACTTCGTTAGTCTGACGGCAGATCAACTTCACGATATTTTAAACTCCTTTCCAACTTCTTCCATAAGCTTCCGAATTCTTCATTTTATGTGCTACGAGGGGCTTCATGGTGAGAAGTCGCTGCCAGAGTATGCTAATGGTAAACAAACAATAACATACCGGTACCGAAATTGTTCAACTAGGTGAGCACGTCGGGCGCAATTTGACAGTTCTCTCACTTCTTTGATTACTTCAAAGCGGCGTCGCACTCATCTGATTGATCCCATTTGGACCCGACTATAGGTGCACTGAAAGTCATTCTCTCTGTGCGTGTGGCATCATGCGGCTAATTGCATATGTATTCATGATTTGCGAGAAAAAACTCAACAACCAGAATTATCTTGTACTCAAACAACGAGTACAAGATAATTTTTGTTGTTGAGTTTTTTCTTTAAAGATGATGTTGAAGTTCGATTGTTGTCGGCTTCTTTCTAGAATTTTCCTAAGACTCTCTCTACTTACTTTAATTTATACTTTACTAACGGAAAAGAATAAGGTTTCTACGAAACGAGCAAGCAAGACAAGGGAGAAAAATCAGAAACACCAAGCAGTGAAGAAATTCTTACTGAGGAACTACGGAAGCGCTGTATAGTACATGACTCAGTTGCATGCGGCTTTCTTCCTTGTTCCGGTAAGCGGAAGAGGTGCATACGGCGAAATGCAATTAACATGGCCTACCTTTAATAAATTCCGTTAGAAATTTCTTTATAACCACCGATTCCCTGGAAATCACTCTGGCCCAAACAATTCGGAAGGTAATGGAATATTGACGAAGATGAGGCGTTCAATGCATTTTCTTGTTACGTTGACCCACCTAGTCACGAGAACACAAGCATAAATGACGACAAAGCTCGCGCATAGAGCTAAGAGTTCTTAGACAAGAAAAAAAAATCCATAAACAAAAAGCAGCGGTAGTACAGTAAAAGGCGTAGCATGGCGTGGGCGTTTGCTACGCCAGTGGCGCGCCCTTCAGCCGTTCGCAGGCGACCGTGAACTGGTCACTGCAGTGCAGTTAATGGCTGCTCGAGTTGAGTTGAACGAGGGTCCTACACCCCTGTTTCGGATGCTTTCACTTATGCCATTCTTCACCATAGATCATGTCGTTTTGGCTTCTCTGCACTTATAAACCTGCAGGTCACAAAAAGAAGAAAACCAAAGGACAGTAGGATATAGTTGCTCTCGACCATGCTCTTCCTTTTTTCGTTCTCACAATGGTTCGTTACGAACTGAAGGATAATTTACACTATCGACTTCTTCACACACGACAAACTAACATTTGGTGGAAGCGAATATAAGGAAAGTGCTAACTACCTGTATTTTTGTTATTGTCATATCCTCAATCTTCATTTCATGGGCATCACCTTAAGTTTATGTTGGTGCTCACCTCTATATCGTATGAATTCACACAAATAATCTGAACTGTTCTCGTTCATTCTTAGCCTAGAATCTTAGGGAAGAGAATAAATGGACGATTTATTTTGCCCACACAACTCCTCGGTTTATTTCTGCTCCTCCTCCATGTCCTTCTCCCTCTCTTGGGAAGAATCCCTGTATGTATTTGGACTTTACAACGAGCTCTTGATTCAGCCATATACTTTGGCTGTCGGTAACCATTCAGCAGGACATTACCATATCATCGAAGCTTTTCGCCACCGCCCGATCAGTCGCCTTGATTCAGGCGAGTGGAGTCAACAGAAATCGCTCGCGAGCAGTGCATTTCCGCCAACCGACGTAGCGAGGTGAATATTCATCAGCCACTCGTCAAACTCTACGACTTCTCTGGCACTGGCGCTCCACTCTGTGCCAACGCCTCTTCCCTAATTGCAGCATCCGCGAAAATAGGCCTTATTGTATTAATTTGATTGTTTATGACTACTATTTCCTATGGAATGCTTTTTTTATTTGTATCTCGCTGAAGATCTCCAGAGTTGAAAATGAAGCAAAAACTGCGGACTCTGAGCCGTAGTCATTTAGGATAGACTCTGCAAGTTGAAGCGGTCGTTGGCTGCACTATAATTATGCGAAACAACACAGACATGTGTGCATGTAATTTCGTACAACTTCGTTTTTCTTACGTTCGTTGTGGTTCATTCGTTTGATTATGTTCCTATGGGAAACTTTGTGTTGTTCGCTACGTGAATAGTTTTGTTCTGCATCGTAATTCGTTGCTAGCTAGTTTCACAGTCGATATTCGTTCGGTTCACGCATTCCTCTAGGGCCCACCTCCAGCTTTACTTGGATTGGTAGGCAGATTCGCAAGCCGTGCACAAATTATTCAGTAATCGTGATTCGAGCGGATTCGTGCCACATCTCCTTTCGCACGGTAGCCAGCACATTTCTCCCATACCTCGAAGATTGCCTGTCTGTTGCTACGTTAGTGGCATATTGAAACTTTTCTAATTTCTTTTAGTCCGCGAAAGCGGTAATTCCTCTACAAAAGAGAAAAACACGGGGATCCGCATTTTTTTCGTTCAATTTGTTCTTTAGATTATATTTGGATATCAATAGATTTGTGAGTGCGAGGCTTATCGACTGAGTTATGATATAAGTCAGCTGATGGATCTTGTGTAAAAATTACCGAAAAACACTTTTTGAAAAAAGTACCTGTGGCTGCATATTAGCACAACCGAGGACCAGTAATTACACCCTAAGGAATGCGCTGCTCACGACGTGAATCGATTATATGAAAACTAAGTGATGATTACAAATTTAAGTACTTCTCTCAGTACTTGCACCTGTATTTTAGTAGCTTCTAAAAAATTGAAAATTTGACTAAAGTAAGATGTTTCAACTTTAGAAACCATCGGTATTAGTAGCTTGAAAGAACTTCTTTCTTTTAAAACCCACAAAAAACTATCTATTATTATTCCCTTCTTTGTTTTTATAGCTGAACAGATTTTTTGTTATTTTTTACTGCTAAAACTGCAACTTGTTGTTTTACGTTCTTTAGTGTGATTCTCAGAAGTTCATTTTAAGACATTCTCCAACCCTATATTTGTCAAGTTAGCAAATACACAGTACAAATACATAAGTAAGTAATTCTCTTGGAAAAGGATTTGGGTGTGCGAGAGCAAAGTATCATACACTTTCGAAAAAGCTCTGTGGCGTTTCTACTATAAAAACAGGTGCTTGATTAGAATTTCGCGGATTCGAGTTGACGTGACTCATAGAATTATTCAGGTGTTCCCTGAATCCCTTCAATGTATCCGCATTCATGCATTTGTACTGACTTGCTATAACTCTTTTTGTTTCAAATTTTTTGCACATTGAGAGATTCAAGTAGTTCCACACGATTTTCTGTTTTCCTACTGAAAGTGGTCGTCCTCACTTGTACACATGAGAAAGAAAGGGAACTTCATTTGTCGAAGTTTCAAGTAGTTTCAAGCGATAAACTCTCTTCTCGGATGTCTTAGTTACAACCAATCAACTAAATTGTCGAACGCTCGTCCTTTTCGAGATTACGCCTGGAATTCTGTGTGACCTCATGCAGGCCAACACCGTGGATGACTGCGAAAACATTCCATTTTTAATGAGCGCCAGGAACGGCACACTTCTCATGCGCTCAACATCGTTTATAGATGCGTGTAGCCGTTTGTACGAAAGCAATCTGTAGCGTAAAAGTAGGTTAGGAAGACGGCAAATTGGGTGCCGACGAGAGCGCCTCGGTCTCACAGGAAGTGACCAACGCTACCTTTTCTAAACACGTATTAGGGTATTGTTATTGCTATTATCTGCTTTGAAAGGTAGTTACAAATAGGAGATTGGCGCATAAAACACTGCTTCGGCTTCGGTTTGCTCTTATACGCTCAGCAACGTGTGCGACTTTTAAAATCTGATTGAGGAGACGAAAAGGCGCAGGAGGTCGGATGTAAATATCTTCGGAGCAACAAATATTTTGATGGTTTTTCGGAATCTTGCTGAATAACAAAAGAAATGTATTTAAATGTGATTAACGAAGCGAGCTGGCATTGTATTCGTGTCTCAAATACCGACAAATTTAATTTAATTCTCAAAAACCGTTACGTCTGTGTCCTTTATGACAAATTTAATCCAATTTTCCCAAAAACCTTTATGGCCGACGCTGAGAGCCAAAAATGCACGAGATGGATGGCTAGTTTATCCTTTTCTTGGCTGTTCAGTAGTTTTTTTTTTCGCAGAAAGAGAAAAAGGCGCTAATCTCGATTTTCTGGGCCCCGTAGGCTCACACTCACAATTATTACCCTAATAGACACCTTCGTTCGATGTGAGAAGGACACATGCAGACGTGATGTAACACCCCGGTTCGATTCGAAGAAGTGTGACATTCGGGAAAGGTACCCTGCTCAAATCTGAATGCCGTTCTTTTCGGTCTTTCTAGGTAATAAACTAGTTCCTGAACAGGAACATCAATAAAATCAAAATAATCAAATTAATCGAAATAATTACCCGAAGTAAGTTGCAGATGAAAGTTCTGCTGCTTGGTTGTTTGTGACGCAATTTTTGATTCACCGTTTGAAAAAAAAAATACGAAAAACTACATTTCACCTTGAAAGTGACTGACTAATGTGTAACTTGACTAATGTGTAAACGTTTCCTAAAATAGTTCATTCCATAACTTTTCAGCTCATTACATTTTTCTTCAGTTCTTTTCCGAGGCTTTCAGTGCTTGTTTTTTTCAGAGACGGAACCTCTCTTGATGATTAACTTCATTTATTTTGAATCTTCTTTGCTGTTGTATAACTAATTCATCGTAGGGAAAGTGTGATCATTCGTCATTTGATTGCTAAATTAGTTCGTAAATAATCAAATGGGTAAACAGATTAGTGTTTTAGGAATAAAAGAGATTTGCCTACCTTCTAGATGTGTACTTTCTGAGGTGTTTCGCCTATATATGACTCAGCGCTTCTCCTTTACCGTGCCTATTCTGTGCTTCGAGCTCCGGCTACGATTTTTCTGGCTTCTACATCGCCCTTAGTAACCGTCACTTGCAGCGACGGGTTAGAGGCGGTTTTCCATCTTGCGCTAATCTGCCTTCTTTTTTTGCGCGTAACTGCCGTCCTCCTCACACGGAAAGATAGGTCAAGGATATCTAATTGAAAAACAAAGAATCCGAGAAATTCCGTTCAAGGAAAATGCGACATTTACACACGTGAACCTATTCACAGAGTACTTACTGTGAGGTATAGGATTACAGGTTGTAGGCGTCTAAGTGGTGGTCGCGAGCATGTTCTCGAAGAAAGAAAAGGGAACCGTCCCTCATCTACACTTCCATGTTCCTGATGACATTTGCCAGCTCACATCTTTTGCTTTCAGAAGGAGCGTCCTCAACTCCGTCTGCTCGACCAATATTTCGATATTTATCTCCGTTTGTTTTCAGCTTTCTACGGAAGAGAAACCCCACGAATACTGCGCAGTTGGATATGATTACGGCTCTTCTAATCATTCTTCAGAACTTCTTGCTGGTCCTGAGTTCTTCTACCGATTATCCATGGAGCTACGACTACGATACATACCAAGGTAAGTCACTCCCAGGGATGACAAGCGAACGTTTCAAGTAAACCGGAAGAATTGTTATTCTGCCAGCACAGCGAATCCTCTCTGAAAACAAAATCATAGGTTTGTTGGGTTTTCAATGGGTCTATTTACCTACAGCATCTGCGTCAAAGCTGTTAGAACTGAGTTGAGATGTTCCTCACTTTCGACTGACATTGGGAGTAGTGAGGTCAAACGTCGCGGTAGTGATATGCGAACTGATGGAGAATGAGCATAGAAACCATGAGGCATGAGAGGGATAATCAGAACATTCTGAACCAATGCATCACGAAGGTCGTGGTAGTGTGTACCCGAGTAAAATGCTGCTTTTTCTAATGATTTGACTGAGCTGTTGCTAAGATTAGTATTGAACTTTCTTTATCAACAGCTAGCGTCTCGGCGTTATCAGCTTCGTCAGGGCCTTGAAATATCAAAGCCGTCAGGGACTTATCCCTCCAAGCGCCTCATCACCCTACAGACAGCATTCAAACGATTGGCGAACTCAAAGAATAACATTTCGGCTAGTGCTTACCTCATTTACTGGAATAAGGAGGTGCGTAAAGTCAGTGGTGCAAACTGTCATGTGACACAAAGAACGCCTAATTTCTATTATTCATCCTTTCTTATTTTTTTAAAATTCTCTATAAACGAGATTTCATCGTATTCAAACCGCCTCTGAATTTGCTTGGGTCCACTCTATAACCCTCTCTTGCAAAGTGTTAAGTATTAGTTTCAGCCTTTTCTATAACCAATTTTTGTTCTGCTGCTTCGCTTGTTTTATATCTTTCCCTTATTGATTTCATTAAAACAATATTTGTCCCTTTCAAAGGGATGTGTGTATCAGAATCCAGTGCTCGTCGTGGGCATTAATATTATTATCGAGCGGGGTGACGCTTATGCTCTTTGGCTACACCTCTCTCACCGAACGTTATTGTCATCACAAAATCAGAGTGAGTGATTTTCAACAAAGCTTCGTTACGATCATGTGAAAAGCTTTATTTGAAGAGGGAAATCTGGAAACTGAAGTGCCATCCCTGTTCTAGGTAATACAGATTAAAGGAAAGCGGAACACAACTTCTTAGATGCGAACACCGGCAATCTGCCATCGAAATCTGCAAAATCTGCACCGCCATCGAAAGTGGCCACAGAAAATCGTCTTCGCTTCTTTAGTCATATACTTGTTATCTTGTTCAACGAGCTTTGAGGAGTTTGTCGGGTTCAAGCTGGAAGAGGCCACCTGGTCGAAAGCGGAAGTTCTGGACTGAGGTGGTGAAAGAGGACCTGGGCGTGGATAGGCAGTTCAGGAGAGAGGTAGGGTTTCACAGAACACGGAATAGCGACGGATGGATCGATTCCGTGCAAGCTCTCGCAGAAGATCGAGAAACTTAGGCAGAGATGCGGGCAATCACAGCAGGCGATGACATCAGCCCGCCGATTAAGTCAAGTAAGTAAGTAAGTCACATTCAATACAACTTAATGCTTGCAATCACCTACGACCGGTTTAAGCTTATATAAGCGATGCGATTCTCATAGTAAGGATACTTTAACTACTACTTTAGCTACAAAACTATCCTATTCTCTGAGGAAGGCAAAATGAAGTTGAAGATATCTCGCTTGGGTGGGGGGACCTCTTTTCTGGGTCTTACTTTCTCGCAAGATTGGGAACTAGGAAATATATCTACAATATTTCCTTATAAAGACACCCATGTTAACAATTTCTTGGAAGAAACATCAGAAGGTCCTGCTTTCTGCCTTTTCTGTGAAAAGCACAGAACCGCAAATCTAAAAGAAAAGTTGCATTTCAATGCATGTGACACCTTTTTTCCACAATCTATTGCTAATCAAGAATTCATGGGCATGCAATATGTAGCCTGGTGCACTTTATCTGTACGCTAGGTTAATTACATCGTAAAAGCTATCTAACAGGTCTCAATGATGACATGCAACGCATTTTCTGCGAGCAATGGACAGCGGCGGATTTTCACTTGGAAAAGAGTTAAGTGCGTTTTCCAGAGGGCTGTCCTCAAGGAATAAGTGCCTTTTAAAATTCATAAAATTCTGGTTAGTATTTCAAAGTAAACCACATCACGTTATCGATCATTTTCTTCCCGGAAGCATTTATGCAGTATTGAGCGGTTGGTCGCCTGGATTTATGTTAAGAAAAACTGTAGTATTAGTTCAAAATCAGTCAAATTCAATTCAATCAAAAAACTGTAACAGCGTTTTGAGTAAGATGTAGGACCCATTGATCAAAATGTTGAATTAAACACCAACATATTATTATTTATAATTAATTTGTTATTTATAATGATTATTATTATTATTATTATTATTATTATTATTATTATTATTATTATTATTATTAATATTATTATTAATATTATTATTATTATTATTATTATTATTATTATTATTATTATTATTATTATTATTATTATTATTATTATTATTATTATTATTATTATTATTATTATTATTATTATTATTATTATTATTATTATTATTATTATTATTATTATTATTATTATTATTATTATTATTATTATTATTATTATTATTATTATTATTATTATTATTTTTATTATTATTATTATTATTATTATTATTATTATTATTATTATTATTATTATTATTATTATTATTATTATTATTATTATTATTATTATTATTATTCTGTTTGGTAACACGCCTGTCACTGCATTTTTTGTCGCTTTTACTATGACTCGCTTGAATCGCATTTGATTTAATGGATCCACGTAGCGTATTTGAAAGTGCATGCCATCTTCTTCGCTAGTAATCAGAGGGAACATCCATAATCCCCATCCAAATACCTGTCGGAAATTGTTCATTTTGCCCAGATTGCAATCAGCTTTGAAGTCAAACTTCAGCACAGCAAGTTTTGCTTGTTCACAGGTTGTTTCGTTAATTGACAGTAAGCCAAAATGAAAGATGACCATTTCACCAAGTGTAACACAGGCGGTAAGAGGTCACCCTGCCTCTGCACGATCGATCGATGGTTCGAAACCACCCTAGCGCTAATCAAGCCTTTCATCCCTCCAGGTCCCATAAATTGGTCCCAGACTTGTCTGGAAGGATAAAATCAATGACATAATACATCGGATGACCCTACAAGTTGCTGTTGAGGCTAGATGCATGTTCGTTAACCTCAAACGATTCTGAGTTGAAGTGAGCACGTTGGCGCATTTCAGGCGCATTGATTAACGCCAGACACTTTATCCTTTACTCTATTATTTATTACCTACTATATTCTGCTATTACTACGGGTATTTGAAACTTCCATCATGCAATGTTAGATGTTCACTACAAGACTGACCTGTTGTGAGATTGCGGCACGTTCCTAGTGGGCATTTTGAACCAAAAAACCCATCGATCAGTCACGTGGCAAACACATTTTAGGTCTCTGACTCGTGTTTAACGTATGTCAACATTCATATGTTCAACGCGTGTCAAGGCTTTTTCCGTTGTTGGTCGCGTGTTGTGCATATTTTATTTTAAGTGGAGCTGTCGCAGCCTCTGTACGTCATTGTATCCCCACAAAAAGTCATATTTATTCATTTTGAATGCTTCTGCACAAAACTCTGATTTTTTCATCCTTGAAAAATGGGAAGACCGTAAGTGAAGCGATCCACACACTAGAAAACTCTGATTTCTAGTGTGTGGATCGCTTCACTGTTTGAGAATATATGGAAATATATTCTCAAACAAGGAGATGGCGTCTGAGTTTCTTCTAAGATTGCAAAGTTTTCTTCCTTTTTCATATCTCTTGTATAGAAAATAGTATCAGGTTGAAGAAAAAGTTTTGAGGAGGAAATCTGTGTAATCTAGAACTTTTAATTCATTGTTGACGTTTCAATGACGCGGTAGCAAGGAACATTCCAGAAGCTTCTGTGCATTATGAAAACGCGTGCTCTTTCTTGACTCCAATCACGATGTCAACTTCAAAATAACATCTAAGAGTCGTCCTTTGGCTGAATTTCGAGTGCAGCTGCAGTGCAGTCTCGACGGCAATCAGGAACATTCACGACGTGTTGGCGGAGATGAACCACCACTGAGATTCTGCGATCGCGTTGCGCATCGCTCGTGCTCATGCTTGTTTTCACTTCATAGACTTTCAAATCTTCATAGACTAATGAAGACTGCTAGAAAGAAAGAAAAGAAATTCATTGTTATGGAATTTCGGAACTTTAGAAGTCAAAATCAGGTCATATCAAAAATGTTCAGGTCATAGAAATTTTATTACATAGAATCAAGCGCAGTACCTCTCTGAAGGGCATTCATCTTCTTGACGCATTAGAATGCGTAGGTCCTGCTGTAGAAGCTCAGTTCAGAGGAAAAGGACAAACGAAAAGTAGCATAGAAGCAAGGTGCACCGTAGCCGAATGATGGGCTCTTTTATGCCTCTCGCACTGGTAGTGTCCTATCTTCTCATGATGGTATTTAAGACGAAAACGGAACATTCCGATATATCTTATTTTAGATAATATTTTTTAGCATAGGTGAAAAACTCTAGCGTGCTTTTATAACATCTTATGGTTAATTCAGCCAGGAAATCTTTAGCCTAATGAAGGAAAGTGTGAAGGCTTTCATTTTTGTCGGACGAACATCGAAATTAGTGTTTCACATAGCAGTGCGATTTCGTGAAGTATGTTCATTTGTGGATGCTTGTGCTTACAACTGTTCCGTTTCCTAGCTCGTTGCTTTTCAGATTGATCTGGGCCAATCGTTTCCTTAAGTCACGGGCTGCCTTCTGCATTAAATTAACTATCGACACATGGGCTATATCGATTTCATTAGTTTTGACCAAGCCCTGCGCCTACACGTTCTAATTCAATTCGGAATAGTTTTAACCTTATGAACGCGTCTGCAGCCTAACAATAACTTACTGGCGCTAGCCAATCAGTCAAATTACTGTTTTATCTTTCTAGAGATGTCTGGTGCCAATTTATCGACTCCGGAATGATGAAATGTTTGGTTGGCACGAGGACGGTTTCGAACCATTGACCGATTGTGTAGTCACAGCGGAACCTCTTCACGAGTGGCGTGCACACGCTCCTTGCAGCATAATCCTATAAATGAAGTTTTGCATGTAGATTATGCTAACTATGTGTCCCACGAACGTGAAAATACTCTCGTGACCTCAATTAGTTTCCCAAATCCACTTTTTGTAGGAATTAAGCTTGTGTTTGTGACAGTAGCTTATGTTAACTTAGAGTCTACGGCACAGGGCGAAGGAGTTCGCAGGCATCATACACGAAACAACGCATATAACTCCACTGTGCGTCATCAGAAGCAGTCAGGGCTAAGGGTTGTTGTTGTTTTGTGAACTACATGTTGTTATGGTGAGCTTCTTGACCTCACTTAATTTTTAGAGGTCATGGATGATTAAAGGCGGCGCATCACGAAATTAACGTACTACGAAAACCCCAGGGAACCCGAAGAGTTGATGTTGTAAATTACGGAACCCAGAGTTACTCCCTCAACTTCACCTAATAGTCAAAAAAAACGGCGCGGAAACGGCGTTTTACCTACATGAGGTACTTTAAAACGTGCCGCTTTTACACTCTCCGGTCCCTCAGCAGCCTATTCATTGGTTTTACTTCAATGAGCTGCTAAATGGACGTTATTGATTTTCGGCCGCGAGACGCGACGCTTGCGCCATGGAGTTGTGCGGATCCACACTGGGTTCCATAATCTACAACCCGAACTCTACAGGTTCCCTGGAGTTTCCGTCAATTTACGCCAATTTCGTGATGCTCTGCCTTTAAGCGGAAACATCTGTTTCCGTAGGAACTGTAAATGTTCGCTGCTAAATTTTTTTTGTAACATTATCGATACGCTCATGTTGAGCTGTTGTTCATTATTCTTATGCAGCATTACAGGTCCACAAAATTGGGGTCTGCTCTTCAAGCCATGGACAATGTGTCACAATGGAAAGATGCAATCACCGATTGATATTCCACCCGATCGACTGCTCTTCGACCCGCACATGAAGCCGATACATCTCGATAGAATCAATGTGAATGTTGATCAAGTTTGAGAACTAATTCTAGAAATCCCTGATGCAAGTAGTGCTCAAGTCGGCGCTGTGTGTCTCGGGGGTAGGGATAACCCTCCACACATTAGTAGCTTTGGCGTACATGTCATGGATCCTCGAGACTAATGCTTAGGTTTTAGCGCCCTGATCTTAGTAGCTCTTCCCCATTTCACAGAAGGAATGAACTTCCTCCCCGCCCGCAAAGCACATTATGCCCTTAGTTACTATTTGAGAGTGAAAAATACACCCTGTAGGTGATGTCAGAAATGCTGAACACTGGCCAAATGCCTCGTATTCGCATCGGGAACTCTGCCCGGAGACCAAGTGCTAATCTCACAGGAGGACCACTTCACGGTTACAGATACAGGTAATGACATCTTCGCGTTTATCTAACACCTACGTCTCCAATGTTTCAGGGTGCAACGCATCGATCTTCATATAGGAAGAGATAAGGTAAACGGTAGCGAACACACCATAGATGGACGCAGATATCCAATGGAGGTATTTCTTGAGAAAGCATGTCTCGGGAGGAGCGAGAGTGAGAAGAAATAGCCAATGACTGCAGATCCAAATGCTCGCCTATAACACTGATCTGTACCGTAACTTCTCGTCTGCGTCACGTTCTCCGCATGGGATCGCAGGCATATCAGTTCTCGTAGATGTTCGTTGTTTCGTTGTTGAAATCTCTTGTTGTTTCCATCTCTCTATCCCATAATATACTTTCAGTATGGCCCCGAAACGAATCCAGAATTGCTAAAACTGACGATTGCCACTGCCAGTATCTTGTACAAAGGTAAACATTGGGTTTCCGCAACAAAAGCTAAGTTTTTTAGCAGGGTACCGCATGTTTTCTCTACGTGGTTATTTTCTGATTCGAACCTTCCGCTTCTCTCCCTCTCATTCTGCTAGTTCACTAGGAAGTCAACACTAGGAAGCTACCAGTCACTAGGAAGTCCTTAGTTTTCATTTCTTACATAATTAATTGACGGGATTTAATGATAGTCCGGAAAAGTATTTCGGTTTTCGTTGTTCTTTGTTTTGGTTTTTCGCTGTTTGTGAGTTGCACTAAATGTTAAAGAGAGGATCGGGAGATTTCTGATTTACTACTCCAAAAACTTGAGACATGGAGAACGCTCAGTGCCATCCACATGACGTCAACGCAAATGCGTCCGACTGAATGACGCGACCACAAAAAAGAAGAGAGTTTCCATGAGCGCTATTCTTTAATTCTGTGTGCTTTTGACTGAGCAAATCTCAAGATTTACATGCACTGCTCCGTGTACTCGCAGTGCTTGTTGTGAACTGCGCGCTGGTTCCTAGACCCTCGAACATTTTCCCCAGCGCCGCATTTGGTAGTATGACTGAGGACATCGTTTTGCACTAGGAACTGTGTACGGCTGATAGACAAATGAGGCCCGAATCTTGGTGTAACTGCGTAGGCGGCTGCACTCGAGGTGACGCGATGGAGCTAGCGACCTGCGATCGAAGTCGGACCCTACTCATCTTTGCAGTTCGGTTGCAGAAAGCAAGCATTCGACTTCCACGCAGTGGTTAGCTCCACCGCGTCACTTCGAGTGCAGCCACTCAAAAAGAGTGCAGCACGAAATTAACATGGTTCAGAAACCCCAAAGAACACGTAGAGTTCGGGTCAGGTTCTAGCTTACGGAAAGAAGCGTGACCCGGTCCTCCTCAGTCGTCCTAAGAAACGGCTAGGAAACCTATTTAATTCCTACAAGAAGAAGTGTACCACGTTGTTTCTACGAGGATTAGAGAAAATTGAGCGGGGCCGCGCTTATGTTCATAATTTATTCGTTGAATCCTGTTTTCCATCAGGTTTCCACACTATGAGCATTTCGTGATAACTTTTAAGCAGTTACGCAATTGCGTCAGGTCTCAGATGCCGCTAACCCAATTGTAGTCCGAATAGTTTCGTCAATATGAAAATATGGGAAAATGACTGGGTCTGACATTGACGTGTTACTACTACGAGAGCGTTCAAAAAGTAGTATATCACAAATTTCCCCTGAAACGTAGGATGTATAATTTTGGAACTTGAGTCTCACATCGCCGCAGACTTTAGACCTTAGGTATGTTGACCAACTTCCACTAAAAAAACTCTTTCTGCTTTTTTCTTGGCTTTGCTCCGAAGTTCTGGCGGAGCATGTTTTCTGTAAAAAAAAAAACGCAGCAGTTTGTTGATATTCCCAACAACCCTTCTTCCAAAATGAAGAATTCGATCTCGACACTTATTACTGCTTGACAAATGTGTCACCCACATCTGCCGCTTTTAGCACTGGCTATCCCGCTATAGCCGGGTCGCAGCGGTTCGAAGCCCCGTGCAGTTGCAGCTACTCTCGAAGCGGCGCGGTGGAAGCAGTTGCGATCGAGGTGGGACCGCTCATCAGTGGCACACGAACTGCAGAGATGAGCGCAGCTTGCCAGGGTCCCACGTCGATTCTCCTCACCGTCTCCCTCTCACCGTCTCAAGGGCTCACGCAGCTGCTGCAGGCTTGATGTTGTTCCGACCATACACTTTGCGATGATCCTATACCTCTTTATGTCAGAAGCCGGGATTCCTTAAAAGAATCCCGGCTTCTGACATAAAGAGTCCTTCAAGAATAGTATTGTTTGGGATGTGAAGATGTGTTGTAGTTACCTTTCTACGCTGGTTCTACAAAAGGGGTATGTTTTCCAGAGAAGTAGATGAACACGTGAAGAGGATTTTGATTTTGATTTTTGTTTAATTTGATTTTGATCTGGGCGATCTGTCATCTTGACCATAAGGTTGAGCGAGTTCCAAGCAATTTTTCTCATTTGTTGCTCTCATATAGTAACGCGATGATAGAAAAAAGGCAAAGGTAGAACAGCCGAAACATCTAGTCAAGTCATACGAATGACTCCATTTTCAGCAAGAGAATGCCTTTTTTATTCCAGCACAACGCGTCGAACTAGCTGACTTGGAACCGTGGCGTCTACTTCCTTTCACAAGGGATATCGTCACCTATGAAGGTTCGATGACTTCTCCTGGATGTCACGAGACGGTCACATGGATAATTGTCAACCAGCCAATCCACATAACTCGCCATGACGTTCGTTTCTCTGCGAATCATCGTGAGATTTCTAGTGGGACTTGTAGTTTTAGTTAGCTGAATGGGGCAAAATGGTGCAAACGCCAGTAAAGGAAGAGGAGCCACAGTTTCTGGCTCCCAATCGCAGAGCTGTGCAGGAGTTCAATTCGCGGCTCATTCGGACAAATATTAGGCATCTTGTGAAGGTACGACGCTATGTTTGTAACTCATTCCAACGCAACTCAGCTATTTCCTTGCAGGAGAAAAAGGAATGCAAGCTGCCTAAGGTGTCATATCGAAGCAATTTTGGGCAGGCGGCACCATCCGGGCCAAGGCATCGTTTAAGGCACGTTCACCCGCAACGAGTACATGAAGACGATTTTCTGTGATTTCATGTGCATTGAACCACCCATGATCTCCGTAGTCACAGCTAGATTTTGTATTTTTGTCGTTTTCAATTAGGATTTTTGATATTAACGGGCTCTTGATCGTACTGTCCGGCTCCAGACAAAAGGCTGTAGATTGAGGTTTGTATCTGAGTACGAAAGGATGTGCATAGCTGAGAGGAACGGAGCCATTTTCACTCGTAGAAACAGATCTCCAAACTTGCGCTTCAACGTCGTTTTGTGTGGAGTTTATACCCGCAGAAAAAAAGCGCTTGAAACAGTGGTTATATTACAAAAAATTTCGCGCGACGTAGTAGTTGTGTAATAGGGACAGCAATATGTTGTGATACGCACCGGTTCAGCTACTTTAATCCTCTGTAAGCATTGTACCCGAGTTTTTCAAACTTTATTGTATTTTGTGAATGATGAACATTTTCACACTAGTTCTATTCAACATTAAAAATTCGAACTTCTGTTGGTACATACTAGTCTACTGAAGTGAGGTAACAATAAGTTTCTGGTGTCCTTACTAGATGCTTCGGATGCTCCCGACAATCACGAGCGGATTGAGCTCAATCCTTTTCGTGTCGCTCTTTCTCGAATCCAACGCCAGGAACATACTGCTCGCGTGGATTATGAAACAACGAGTGATTTCCATCGCCCCATGGGAACGGCTGAAATAAGATCGACGTGAATGAACCATGAATTACTGTAATGCGGATAAAAATTAATTGATCCGTGCTCCGGCCAAAAGGACTTGATTTATGGTGCACTGTGACATAAGCGCTGCCACAGAAAGTGAAACGATTTTTATTCGTTTTTTCGTGATTATATGTGATTTTCCATGAATGTACCAGTTGGTGCAATCGATGTCGAACGTGATGTGAGCGCTTGACTACGTCCTTCTTGGAAGTGAACGCTAGTCGGTCCTTTCGATTTCGATATGGGACTTATACTTAAATACTTCTAGAACTATATGAACTCATATACTTCTACTTCTTATATCTTTCTGGACTCTTCTTCCCTTTTTTTATAGTTTCTCGTTCTTCTTGGCTGCTGGCTTGTTTGTTTGCTGCTTGCTTATGGTTTGTTTTACTGAGACGAATCTAAAATCAAACCTCTACAAGACAGAATTTAGGATTCTTTCTTTTAGAGGTTTGATTTTTTGTATTAAACGTGAAAGCGTCTCTAAGATTTTAGTTTGTAACAACTAACAGACTTTTAATTCATCCACCAAGTGTCTGTGTATCAACGATTGGACAAAAGTCTAATTCCTACTAAAGGATCAAAGGGGATGCCTTCATGATAGGATTATGCCAACGCAAACAAAATCTGCTACGAATACGACTGTAAATTGGTCCTAACAATTAGCTCGAATGCGGAATTGAGTGGAAGGCCGCACCCTTACTCGTCGGGTACAACGGCCAACGCACCATAAGTCAGGTCTTTTTGACCCAACTGTAAATGAAGTTTTCTGTTTGCAAAAATCTATAAAACTACGCCACTATTATTTCGTTCACATAAAACCGAACAGAAAAAAAAACAAATAAACTTCAGTCATCACGTCAGGTACTCACCTTGTTTCGCACATTCATGAACGGGTACTCCACATATTCCGGCCTCTCCTGTGCCTTGTGGTGGCTGTGCTCCTTGTACGCGCCATACATAGTGATGGCAAGACACGGGATGGAAGCCACATAGAAGATTTTCTTCCATGTCTCCTTTGAATCTGAATCGATTGACTTGACAACTCATAACTTTTTCTAAAGAAGTTCTTTATTCTCAAAGGCAGCGTTTGAAGACATTTTCGACGTTGGATTCTCTCCACCAATAGAATTCGAAGAGTAGTTCGCAAGTATGACAACGAAAACGTGAAATGTCCCCTAGGAATACTAGAAACAGACTGGCCAGTAATAGCGCACTGATCAGTGCGCCCAACGATGCAACTCTTCACTCCGGTAGGGTTGACTATATGAAACTACGTGAAATAGATTTGAGGTAAAATTACCCTATGTAGCAACTTTTTAGATCTGCACAGGTAATGAAGTTCATTTTATTCTCTCGTTTCACTTCGTCAGTCTGTTGGATATAAAGAGTTTCTCCGCCATCAGCTATCGGTTGCTCTGGCACTACTGACCTATCTGCAGGAAGTGTTTTGCGTTTCTGCTCGGGATTTGCGAACTGGCTGCGAACACTACCTAACACCGGAGAGAATCCAACATCGGAAATTTATGTGAGCCCTCCCTTTAGATTCAGTTACGAAAATTCTAAAGAATTTCTCTTCTTTTCCACTACGGTCTCACTGTCTGCAGAAAATGAGATCAGAATAGTGGATACCAACAGCGTAGAACGTGTTGTAGCGCGACTACACGACGCGTCATCCGTGAAGGCCTGCACTGAGTTCCGTCTGCAACAACCGAAAAACTCCTCGAACCTCTTTTCTTTCTTTTTCTTTCTTTTTGTGGCTTCCGCTTTTTTTGTGATAACGCATGAATAGGACTGCGCAGTCTTAGACAAGTCCTATTCCAATTGTTCCTTGGTTTTTTTTTTGCTTCTAAGGCGTCTCTGAGACTTTAATTTTAGAGATCAGTTTCCGTCCCATTTTTTGTGTAATTGCGCAGAATTTTCATATTTTGGAAAAATCGTAGGGAAATCTTTATTCGCTAAATTAGGAATTTCTCCTAATTCCTAGTCATCTACTCACAGACTTCAGTTTTCAGAACTTGGATATCTTCATCCTTTTTGTGTGAAAGCGCACAGCTAGCATTCTTATAGGACGAATTTTAGAATTTACCATGATTCCTATTAACACAAACGCTATACATGCACAATCATACAAAAAAAAACGGATGGGAGTCGAATCTCCAGAAATCAAAACCTTAAAGGCGCCCTAAAAGCAAAACAAACGATATAATTAGAGAGAAAGACTTCGTTAAGACTACGTAATTCTTACTCCTAGACTATAATGTGGGAAAAAAACATGGAAAAAAACTGAAAAAAAGGATCAGGAGTGTTCCGCTGTAGAAGGAGCTCAGTACGCGTCTCCACAGAGGATCGCGTCGTCGCGCTACAACGCGCTTCACGTCGACTGTAGAAAGACTGGAGCGTTCTCTTCAATTACGTAAAGCAGAAAAAAAGTTACGGTGACAGATATTCGAATCCACAGCTTGCAGGAAAATGTCGACATCGAAGTGTATGAACTTACTGTGGCTGCTTCTCAGAGAAGTAAGGAACCCCTTCTTGTAGTTATCAAAATCTCTGCCCGCATAGAAGCTTCCACTGGAGTTTCGTCTCGACTCCGAAATGATGACTCGAGGAAGCAAGCGCAGCATTTCTAGCCTAAAATGTCAGGAAATGTCGTCAAAAGCTCCGAAAACATTCTGTCCAGGATTGTAGAGCGTTAGATGTGTTCATATCGAGTGTAATCAAGCGATACGAAACATATGAAACATGCGAAACAGCGAAACAAAACAAGCAACAATGAGTAGTGGAAAGGAGATTTGATGGGATCATTTCAGAGATTTCAGCGTCAGCACTTTTAGCCCCTTCTCATTCTCTAGTATCTTCAACTATTCAACTAAACACACTTTGTCTGAGTCAGAACATTTTTAAAAAATCGGCAACCACTATATCGTCAGCGGAAGTTGGCGGAGCCTTTTCGTGGTGGATAACATGGCGGACATGTCGTTCTCCTACTACAGAAAGTCAAAAACCTTCTTATGATATGTGCTCCCCCAATGCAAATTTATCTACATATCATATTAGGGTTTGGAACACCAACATAGTACGAGGCGGAATGGACACTGTGGGACCCCACACGGAATGATGGAGGGCCTTAAGTAAAAGGGTTTACCAATTTCCGTGATTCACAAACGTTTATCCACCAAAACCTAGACGGACGGCAGTCAAGGTCAAACCAGCTGGAAGATGCGGAAGTCAATAAGAGGAGGTTATTCGATAGTTGCGAGAAGAGGTAATATGACGGAACAAACAAAAAGGAGGTATCACCACAAGATATTAGTTCCCTGCGAGTGAGCTATGAATATCACAATGTCTACGTTCAACTCTAAGACAACCAGGTTTCTTTCAGCTCTAGGACAACTAGAGTTCTTTGGATGAAGCCAAACGACGTTTACATTCGTTTTCCTCCTCTGTAATAGTTTTGTAGAACCCAAAACAGGTAGTGGCTCCCTCCCTGCTGTAGGTTGTTTGCAGATTCACGCCGTACTGATTTTGCGCTAACTTTTCGTCTTGATGATTGTTTTGGCGTGACAGTTCCAACACTCGAAGCCGATTATAGCGAGATCTCGCAGAATGTTCTAGAAGCTGCTCAGAAGCTGCTCAAACGTATGTTCCACTCTTTGTTAAAGGCATCACCCCACGAATCTGAGGTGGTACGGATTTCAGGCGGAGTATTCGTATACGGGATAGTAGATTATGGAGAGGGGTGTGATTCCGTTCATTTCTCCCTTCTTTCCTTGCAGTAAAAAACGGCCCGGAAAATGCGGCGCCGCACAGGGCTGGCGCGCTCCAATTGGACTCCTTGTCGAAAATAGAGCCCCGGAACGCTCGAAGCCGTATCTTCCAGGCCATTTTCTACGGCAATTAGGAAGAAATGAACGGAATCACCCTCCTCCCCATAATCTACAACCCCGCTTACGAATACTCCACCGGAAATCCGTACCACTCCAGATTCGTGGGGTGATGCCTTTAAGTAAAACTTCCATCAACGTTCGGCTACAATAACGTCTCGACAAAACTGTTGGGACACAATTGATTATTATGTTCTACTGACGCAGATTTGAGACTTTCCCAAAGAGCAACGAAATCGCAGCAACGCGGTTCGCTTTTGTTTGTAACATGATCTGATAAAATCTAATGCGAAGTCAGTCGCGATCACAATTCTTTGTTAAGCGCGTCACTCTGCAAATAGTGAAGTTTACTTTTCTTCCGTTCGAAATCTCTCACCAAATGCTGAGAAGTGTTCCAGGAAGTGTGCGTGAGGTCGGATGCAACGCACATTGATTCACTGTTTGACACACTCTCTCTTCCTCTGCTCAAACTCCAGCGACGACACAGCTAGCTCATTCGATTAAACGCTTTCGGCAGCGAGTACATTTTTTTTCTTCAAAATGACAAAAAACGTTGCCTAAAATGTTAAGAGAGGTTATAGGACGAGCGGCAAGCCTTCCAAAGTTTGCGTCGTCCCTTCCCATGAAAGCAACAAGTTGAGCAGAGATTGAAAGAGCGAACCGATCCGAAATTTCTAATTATTGGACGTTTAGTTGTTCTAACAGTAATCCAGAAGAAACTGTTAGCCTATTCTGATCTCTTACTTCCTTTAATTTCGGCAAGCGCATATGGCATAAATCAGAAGGAATTCAAATGCAGCCAATAGTTGTTGGAGTAGTTCTGTCGTGTTCCAGCAACAACGTGTACGTCTCTTGCCAGGGCAGTTTATCGATAATATGTCGCACATGAAATTTTGAACTTGAACTGAGATGAATCTCTGTTCTCCCAAGAGACATAGACATTGTTGTTGGGGCACGATAAAGCTACTCCTGCAAGTATTGGGTGCACCAGAATTCCTTCTGATTCATGCCATGTTATGCTATGCTATGCTTGGCGAAACTGTCAAAGAACTTCATCGGACTTCAATCACGCAATACATAGGATTCGTAGTGCAAATCTTCGTTATATACTCAGAAATGAGTGGATACGGTTATCGCCTTTGAAAAGTGATTGTAGGGTGATAGCTAATCTAATCTCCATTGGAATGCACACAAAAATTAACGTTGAAAAAAACCTAGCGCTATCCGGATGGCGAACAAGAAAGGAATGCAAATTCTGAGGAAGAAAAATCACTTTCTACCAAGAACACCGTAAAGTAGGAGACTGCAATGGATGCATCGAGGAAACGATAAATTTCACTTTACCGCACGGCTTTGTCGGTTTTTACGAATCAATTCCAACTATTGTGGATTCAATATCTCTTGCAGATCTACACTTCTGCATGCTAGAAAATGTCATCAAACATTTTTAGACAATCGAGTAGTGGTAGAGAGTAGGCGTCAGCGTACAGCTGGCCATGCCGAAGAGGAGTAACTTTGTTTTTCACGTGATGTTTACCACTTCCATCGCGTAAAAATAGCGTCCGCAATCGATGGGGCCGGATTTTTTCACCTCGTACACTGAAAGAAGGGCTTACGAGTGTTACCATTCCCTTTCCTTTTTATATCAACTCTTCATTTTCATTTATGCTCTTCTACTTCTCTCTGAGTAACCCCTCAACAACTCTTAACCACAAAACCAAGAAACATTGCGGTCGTGCATAGATCCCCTATTCTTTTCCGTTTTTCATTTCTTTTCTATTTCTTCCACTTCTTTTGCGAGTGTCCTCTACTCATTCATATTCAGTTGGGGTTTCTCATTTTAAAAAATGTTGCGGATGGATGTCACACGTGTTCGACTTTTAGAATAATTAAATACAATTTCTGAACGAATTTGCTCTTCGGCTGCATAACAATGTTTTACGTGCGATTGAATTAAACTTTACTTGAATATCTCCATAAATTTCGTTGACCTCTTAAAAAACTTAAAGCACACCAAGTTTTCCTTCACTTCCACCTGAATATAACATTAGAAAATAGAAGTATTCTTTTTGAACGAAATGAGGATCTAATACAAAATCGAAAATCTGTGAAAAGCTATACGAACATATCGTTATAAATTACTTTGCTTTTGTTCTGAACAGCTACTCAAGACGTTTCTCTTTTAGTAGAGAGATCCTTCGATTTTAGTTTATTTCAAGTTACACTATTGGTGACTCGTTTTTATTGAAACCAAACAAGTTTTAGATGTTAGAGCTGATATCAACAGAATCCCCTCTAATTCTAAGTGCTGTAGTGTGTCAAATCGAAATTATCTATAGCAACAGTTCACCGTACAACCACAAAGGCAGCGCCAAATCCGATAAGAGAAACACATTTCGGAATACAACTTCATTTTTTGGAGACATGACTTCATTATCTACAGTTAGTAGAATAGTTTAGCACTCTTCAATAAAAAAAAAAGATGAATTCCCTTCTGGAGCGACTACATCAGAACCTAAAATAGTGGGCCCAGCAACACACGGCACATCCTCAAATTGGGGCAAATGATGTGTACAATTTGAATATCGATGAGATTAATGGTTTTTTCGATCTTCCTCGTATCCAACACCAGGCACATATTGCTCGGCCTTATTATGGAAAAGAGAGTGGTTGCCGTCTCCCCATGGGAATGGCTAAAATTGTAATCATTCCTGCCATAGGTTTCGTACACTTTTTAAAAATAAACTTTAAAAAAGTAAGAAAAAAAGGAAGGAGGAACTGAAAGAGACATGGAAGATACAAACCTTATTCCTGACGTTCAAGAAGTTATATGGAACATATTCAGGGCGTTCATGAGCCATATGATGAGCATGATCCTTGTAAGCGGCGTACATGGTCATGGCCAAGCAAGGTATGGAAGCCCAATAGAAGATCTTCTTCCAAGTCTGTTTCGCTGCTGAAGAAGGATCAACTAATCAACTATCCTTCACTGACTTAAACTACGCTTACGATATTACCTTTTGGAATGGATGTTATTTCTATATATACACAAGAACATTCGTAAACATTATTTTGGAATAACGGCCAAGAAAGAGAAGCTCAACCCAATCTTGGCGTGAAAATCGTATGGAGTTAGGACTCAAAAATTCCCTTCAAAGTAAGAACAACTATCATTTGGAAGTTCCATTTTTACTGTGTTTGCATAGCACAAGAACTACTTAAAAGAGTTCATAGACCGAGGATCTGAGCGTTTTATGTGACAAGGAATCAATTTTCTGAATAAGATCTGTAAGGAACTTCGACAAAGACTTTAAGTGCTCTTGGGGCTAAAGTACAACAAAAACAGTTGTTGGTAGACTTTTGTCTACGTCTAAGAGCTGCATGTAAAATATGGGCTGCTGCTGACCAACCTGATCCATTGTGCAATATGGGACAAGCGGTTTCTTTCAGGCACTTACAGTTACATGAGAACAGTTGTACAACCGCTTTAGGCTAGCAAACACGTTGTTTGCAGATGTGCAGGTAGAAATATTCAGTATCAGATGAAAGAATTTCTAATCAACTCCAACCTGTTCGTAGATCAAATTTTTACAAATTCAATTTAATGCTTTCGAAAATCACCACCAAAGTCACTAGGATATGTTTACAATCGCTCTGCCCTAATGATCGATCACTACAGCCCGATGTAAACAAAAGTGCAACCCTTAAAACTGACAAGTGGAACATAGTTGTTCGTCTCCAAGGTCACACTAGACTACAAAGAAGTTTTGCAGACGTCGAAGTGGGGGACTAAATTGGGAACTGGAGTAGCGAACAGTATCAATTGTACTCCACACTACTATGCACAGCCGAACCGTGCCCTCGGAGTTCCATGCTGCGCGGTATTAAAGAATCTGCTAATCTCCGCAAATATTCTATCTGATTAGAAACCTAAGGCGTCGTTCTTTATGAGAACTTAAAGTTATCAAAAAAAAAACTACAAAACATTATTTTGCAATTAACTCCAGATTTCGGGGCCCAATACTATGATAGCTCTTAAAGCTCTCTTTTTTAGAACATGAAAGAAGCGTCACTCAAAGATTGATCTCATAGGTGCGATAGAGAGGAGCCGGACCCTCCTCAGGTGGGGGGTCCGGCTCGTGGAGTGCATGTCAAGTGAAGAGGATCCCTTCGCCTACGGTCCAAAAGTGAAGGATTTGGGAGCACCGGTTCTGGCTAACATATGTATGACTGATCCGCCAAGGGTGAAGAAATTAATTTTGACTACAGCTCCTATAACTTGCAATTACTCTGGTAAAAAAGATGAAAGTCACTACGTGAACCTAATTTTTTTCGACTGAAAACAGTAAGGGAAGCACAAGGTACGAAGTGAATGGATGGAAAATATTAAATTAATTTTGTTTCAGTAGCAGTGAACAGGGGCGCCAATGGAGTACCAGGAAAGTTCGTTCGCTTGCTTAATGACAAGAACAACTGCTGCAGTTCGAACACCAGCCGGATGTACAACACCGTTTGAAGTGGTAACTGGAGTAAGACAAGGGGCAGCGCAGGACCTTTCCTGTTCAATTTCGCAATCGATGACATTATGCGAAGAACAGTCGAACATTGTCTTGCCGACATTGTCTTAGCACCATCAGGGTGCCCCTTGACTGACCTCGAGTACGCCGACGATGTTGTTATATTCGCGGAAAGCAGTACGAAACTTCAACATATTGTCAACCTTGTATCGAAGCTGGCTGCAGCCTACGGACTACGCCTACGCCCTGATAAATGCAAGCAGATGTGGATCTCTTCGAGACCACGAACGGGAATCAGGGTGGACGGACAACCGATAGAACTCGTCGATGAGTTCTGTTACCTAGGCTGTACGCTGAAGAACAATGGCAGCTACGAGAGAGATGTTCAGCAAAGATGCGCTAAGGCCACTTCTGCATTTAACTCCTTAACGAAATGCCTGTGGTTGACCCCCATCACCAACGAAGTCAATCTGCGAGTCTACCTATCGGCAATTCGCCCCATCATGATGTACGCATCGGAGACTTGGGCAGCACCATCAACGGCTATGGAGAGGCTTGACTGCACGGAACGAAAGCTGCTTAGACGGCTACTTGGCTACTTTTGGCCTAGGGTATGTCACAATGAAGATCTTTACGCAGAAATTGATGTGGTATATCGGCGGATGACACGTGAAAGACATCAACATCTTGCACCGCCATCGAAAGTTCTTAAAGTAAATCGTCTTCGCTTCTTTGGTCATATATTAAGGAGACCGGCAGATCGCCTTGTTCAACGAGTTCTGAGGAGTTCGTCGGGTTCGAGCTGGAAGAAGCCACCTGGCCGAAAACGGAAGTTCTGGACTGAGGTGGTGAAAGAGGACCTGAAGACACTCGGCGTGGATAGGCAGTTCAGACGAGACGTAAGGTTTCGCAGAATAAGGAACAGCGGCGAATGGATTGAAGCTGTGCAAGCTCTTTGCAGAAGATCCAGAAGGTTGGGCAGAGCTGTGTTCAAGGACGGCACACCTCGGCGAAGATGCAGGTAATCGCGTCAAGCGATGACATCAGCCCGCCGATTAAGTCAAGTAAGTCAGCAGTGAACAAGCGAAGCTGGAATACGGACAAATATTTGTTTTCTTCTACATGTGAAATACATTTGTTTTTGATAATTCGTAAGTAGTGATTGTGCTATTAGAGGTGAAGTTGCCTTAAGTTGCTGTTGCTGTTAAGTTGCCAACTAGCAATTAACATAGATTCACATAGATATTATCAACAATGCTTACTGTGAGATTGCTTGAGGGTCCCTGTCATCGTCTCTTTGAATCCATCAAAGTTCTGGGAACCATAAAAACCTCCAGATGAGTTTCTCTGGATCGCTCGACGTAGGTTTGCTCTGCCGGCTAGAACAGCGCGGCTCAGTCCGGACATTCCTAAAAACCGCATGTATTTCCAGTGAGTGATTTCATCAAGGGAACATCCAGTTCATATTAAAACATAGTTTGAAGAACATCATTCACGAATAAGGGGGCTGAGAATTACAGCCAACTGATCCTGTACGGCTAGAAAGTACAGCAAATTTCCTGATTTCCACCCTAATAATGGTAGTTCAAAATCTGCTCGAGAAAGATATGAGGTGGGGATGAGCTTCAACATTAAACGACGTGTTCTGGAGAATAAAACAAAAATTTATAGAAATAGAAGTTATACTGGATTTAAGACATTTTCCAGTCTAGCCGTTCTGAAGGAAAACAGATCAGCGGTAGCCTGAGAATAAGAAGAAAGATTTACGACTGACCAAAAAGATACCTCTGAGCTGTAGTATTTAATCTTAGAAAAGGGATGAAGGCAAAGGCAGTACCACCAAGAGTAAATGATTGATTCATTGAACGCAAGGAAAAAATGGTCAGGTGACAGCGCCAGTCGCAAACCAGAGAGAGCTGTCGGAGAAGTTCTCACAGTTTATTTCGAATTCGGGTAAGCAGAAAATGCGACACAGAAAGAAGGACTAAAGGCCACTGCTGTGGAACGCAGGTTACTCCCTCTCGAATGGATGTCATCGCCCTTGCAAATGTGCATCTCCAACATCTTCATCCGCAAGTAAGGCGAGTAAGGCTTGAGGCCATTGCACGGTGTGCAGCGTGTGGTATAATCTAGCCTCAAGCCTAGATTATACTACGAAGTTAGCGCTAGTAAGTTAGAAAGTACAGGAATAAAACGACAGCAACCCAGAGCGCAAGAACAGAACTGCGACGACCGCATGAGTGACGAGACGTCATTTGTTCTGCACGGACCGCAGCTGCATCTTCCTTGCGCGGTTCACTTTTCTGCACAGGACCAACTACGGTGGGATTTTGGCAGGCTTCCTCGTTCTCTGCAGAGAATCTTCTCACCTCAACTTACTCGAAGATTTCACTTCTGGACCAGCTCAGTGCGTCTTCAGAGCACTGGCTTGCAACATAAGCAGGTCAGGAAAGGCTTCAAGCGGCTGACCGAGGCTGACCATAACCTTGTGATGTGAATGAACGCCTCAGTTATTCCCTAAGATGGTGAGGAGGTTCTGAGTTTTGCAAGATCCGCGAACTTTAGGCCGAAACATATGACTCTGCTTGCACGGACGATACAATTGAAGAAGGAGTGCTCAATAGGTGTTTGCTTTGATGATCTTGTAAGTATCGTCACTGGATAAGCACACAACTTCCGCAAATACGAAAGTCTCTGGAAATACGAACTCCTGGTGGGTTATTCATTTCCAGCTCACTTTGTACTTCATAGGTTTTGATGTATTCAGTCGTCATGTTTGAGTAAATCGATCAACTCAAGTGCTGTGCTGCACTGCAAGTGCTTTGGACTCAAACCAGTGCTTGGAACACCCCATATGTTTATAACACTGGTTTGAGTCTAAAGTTTCACTAAGTTATAATAACTATATTTACGTAGTCGCAGGAGACCGATACCAACATTCGCGACTACTGTTCCATAACTATGGGTACTGTAACCGTTAAGATCGCTGCAAGTGAACGTGAGTAGAACTAAAGTAGTTCCACTGAGAGCCCTGAAAATAAATTAATTCAGGATTTGCCTAAAACCAAATTGCAAACAACCTTTTAGGAGACGAAAATAGAATTAGACACGGCTGTGGGCATGTTCGGAGAGCAGCGACAATGAGTGTACTCGGGCAGCGATAAGTGGAGTTAGCGAGGGTCCCACCTGGATCCCTACTGCTGGCTCCACTGCGTCCGCTACAGCTGCTTACGTCACTGCAGCGGACTTCGGATCGGTTGGTCCGACAATATTTTGGGTAGCACTTCCGTAGCCCAATGTCATTCACTTTCTGTATTTCTGCGTACCTTATTTGTTGTTTTTATTTGTTGTTATCTTGTTTTTACTTATTGGTATTCGTGTGATAGCAAATCGGAGGTACTTTTTTGGTCACTGGAACTATCTTAATGTCATAGCGAAAACCAAGTTATTTCTCCAAAGTTAACTATGAAGTTAAGTGCTTTATGCGCTATGAAGCGCTTATAAAACAGTAGCTCTTATGATAGGATCGTTGACTTCAGTCGTGCCAAAACAAGCTGAGTTGTGGTACAACTGCGTGGGCGGTTGCGCTCGTGCAGCTCCTGCTACTTCCAATCTGGGTGTGGCTGGTGTAGTAAAGTGGGTAAAAGGGCTGTACGATGGAGAGTAGGTTCGAATCGGTCTAGTGTCAACCAAGCCCTTCGTCCTCTCGGGGTCGATGAATTAGTACCAGACTTATCTGGAAGATCAAAAACTGACTTTATTCATTTTCATTGCAAGGCTGCACGCGCGAGTTCTAGATTCAAGAGAGGTCAAACGCCCAGGCGCTTCCCTAGAGGTATCAATCGACGCCGTGCACTTTATCGTTTATACACTTTACTCCCTTGTGGTTAGCAACACACAATAATAATTTCTTGAATTCGAGTGAAATAAATCTGTCGTGGTTAGCCTTAGCGCCCTGAACGGCTGAAGCAATTGTGTAAGCGGCTGCGTTCGAAGCGGTGCTGTTTGCTTATCCGTTCGAAGCGGAAGTGGTGGAGGTAGCGTTTGGGATCGAGGTGGAACCATCGCGAACTGCAGCAATGAGTGGTACTACGAAGAGTGCTCTCTCACCGCTTCGAACGCAACCACTCACGCATCTGGCTCGAGCTTCACGTGGTCTTGGCACGATCATACGTCGTGCAGTCAAAGTCGTCTTCACTTGTGCGGAGCTCCTAGACTATTTTCTATTTTCTTAGATTTCCGAACTCTCGATCTCGGCATTGAAAAGAAATGAGAAAAACCTCTCTCTTGAGGTCCAGAAGATAGTTCCAGGTTCCATCGCAGTGAAGTCGTAAACGCTTGTATCGAAAATTTGAATTACTGGTAAAACTTTACGTTAATGGAGTGGAAAATAGATACCGGGAAGTGGTACTTAGGCAGATGCGCGCAGTAGTGCGAGGTTCCACAACGTCTGCGCAGGCGAGTTCGAAACCACCCCGACTAACCAATTCTTCATCCCTTCCGATATATATCGGCTCTGTCGGTGTTTGCAGCGAGTTTTTTTTTATAGACCGCAACTAGTCGAGTCGAAAACTATGATGTAGTCGTAATTGTAAAAGTCAAAACTATGACGTAACTCTGGCTCGAAGCGACGCAATGGAGCGCGGAACTCTCGCTTGCTCCACTCTTCTCTGCAGTCCTAGTGGAGTTAGAGAGGGTGGATTAGCGTTAATTAACCCCTATGATCCGGAATCGAAGTAGAATCCGCTGATGAGGACTAATCATCTCCGAGCACTTTATTCTTCATTTTTAAACTCCCGAGAACTATGTGGAGTAATAGGGTTATCCACAAAAGTAGTTCTTAACTGCGACAACTATTTTTGAACAAACCATTATACTGGAATGATGGATAAGCTGTGAGCTTTTTTTCAAAACGGAAAAAGCACATAGAAATAAATATCTATAGAATACATACATAGAAATAACTATCTCTGAAATGTTATGCATTATTCGATGGAGAATTTCTTAGCCTACAAGAATTCATATTCTAATCCTATTCTAATTTTTAATTTAATCATTTCTCACTTTTCTGATCATTGAAATGTGAACCAATTTTACAAAACGGAGCATTCTTGACGCCTTTCGTTTTCTTCACAATCGAGGTAATAAGGCCACTATAGCCGTTTGTGAGGTTTGTGCTGCTCATGAAAAGTATCGGATGAAGTATGGGAATTTTTAAAAGGACGAAAAAGACTTGGAAAAGCACGGAAAAAGAACGGGTAAAAAAATATTTGGAAACCACGAGAAAAACAGCTACGGAGAGCACACTGTTTGTTCTGTTGTTGATTTGTTTGCAGGTTGTTTTTGTTTTTGTTCTTGAAGAAATTGCAGAAAGAGGATTTCCCTAAAACGCGCGATAATTGGAGTGCTCACTGTGTGATCCTTTCCATAGTTAAAATTCCTAATTTTGAAGAACGAGGACAAACAGCAAGCGCCGTTTCTAAGCATCGTTCCTTCTCCATACACGGTAGCAATCTCTGCCTCTGCGGTCCTACCGTTTCCAATAAATACGATAAAACAATGGACAATACAATGTAATATATTACAGAACAATGAAACAATGGATGGTGCCGAAAATGCTCCATTTTATCATGTTCACCCTCCTGTTTAATGATATGGAAAAACAGGAGTTAATAAAATCGAAAAGAAAAAAAAATAACAGAAGCACATATCTGGTAGAATGAACAGTTCTTTTTCCAGAGATGTATAACATTTTGGAAACACTTTTTATTTCTGTGTTTACTCTTTTTATTTTTCACTTTGAAAGAAAACTCGCACCTCTTATTCCTCAATCCAATATTGCATTAATAATGGTGAATAATTCGTCTGATAGTGAGCATCTGAGCTCCGTTCGATCTTCACATCTGTTAGCACCTTGTTAAAGTTTATTGTAGCCAAAAACGGTTAAAGCTGAGATCTGCACAAGGTGGATGAGACATGCCGAGACAAACTTCTTTAAACCCGTGGAAATGAATAATACGTGCAGATTGTACGAGATACTGCGGTTATTCTCTTAATTACTTCGAATTGAACAGTATAAATTCTGGGCGAATGGTGAAGTTATGAGATGTCACAGTACTTCACGGAGTTTTCTGGACGGATATTTTCGCTGAGCAAAACGTTGAGCGTCCTAAAAATCGTATAGAAAAGAACGCTTGAACTTAAGGGAGAGTTGTGGCGATCGTACCTTGTTTCGACTTCAAGTGTCATGAAGAAACCTTGCTTGGTGGTCACCACATTGCGACGAGGCCTAGCACCGGTTGGATTCCCAATTTCGGCAGTTTGGTCGACAACTGCAGGAGAAGGAACCAGTGGATTTGGTTTAGTTGATCGTTTTTCTCGAAACGCAATCGTAGACTTCTTTTTTGCGCATTTCGGTGGCTGAATTTCGGTTTGAATCAGTTTTTAGCTTGTTTACTATTTACCGATTATTGCAGCATGGTTATCAGAATTGTTATGTTTTTGTACAAATTTGTTGGAGTTTTTCTAACAAGACATGTTTGCATTTGTAATAAGCGCTCAAGTGAGATTGAAATCAGCGGTTTTGAGTGAATATAGCTAGGAGGATATAACTGAGGACTTCTGTGATACATATAGAGGTAATTCTGAGGTGCGCTGTTGTATGCAAACAGTCAACATCAAAGCTCAACGTTATTTATTTTGGAAAAACGAAGTATGCTGAGCTTGCATCCACGAGTAAGAAAAATTGGGGCTTGTCTAATACTAAGGACTTTATGCCGTAGCACTCTGTGACACTGCTGTGAGAGCTGTAAGATTTTTACAAACACAGTTCTTAACACTATTCAGACACCAATACTTAGGGATACTGCAAAATGTGTAGATCTCATTCGCCTCGGGTAGCAATTTGCAGGGATGCGGTGGTTCACCAGCTCAGCTATTCGGTGAAACCCGTCAGTTTGCTCTTCAGTTCGGAGTTCGGAAGCATGGAACTAGGAACTGTATGTCGCTTTTTACCCTACTTGGTGGATGGGATTAAGCGCGCTCTCCCTTCCCAAAGTAGGCAAAAATTAATTCTAAAATTATTGTGTTATGAACCAGAAATCTGCACTAGAATTTTTGGAACGCTTTTCAGCTTCTGAACACCTGAAAAACTGATTTCTCCCTTCGTTTTTATCTGCTATAATATTTGATATGCGTGAATGGTTACGGTAGGTATGCTGTGACAAATTTTTTTTCTTCCAGATTCTCCTCAGAAAGGTTGGCTTCATGAACTAAAAAAAGAGGGAAGAAGAAAAAAAGGAAATGAATCTAGGAATGGGGAGGTTAAGAAAGGAAATGCTCGGATGTGCAAAACAAGGAGTCGTGACTCTCTGGGAGCGCCTCCTTCTTCAGTGCCAGAGAGACCATCTTCTCCTCAGTCCGAATGAACACTTTCGGGGGCACTCTAATTTCTAACAGTTCTCTTTCAAAAGCAAAGTGAAAAACACAAACCAGTTGCGCTGAGCAATCCGATGCTCCATTTTCCATGTCACAGAGTGAAATTTTGCACTGGAAGATCACGTTTCCTTCTCCAGGAAATTTGAACACGGACATCTCCTAAAGAATTGTATGCTTGAAGAAGAAACTTCAACGAGTTCCAGGAGGAAACTCCAACAAATCTCACCTGGAATACGTAAGCTTCCACCCCTTGTTTATTGAATCGAGAGTAGTTGGGTGTTTCCAGGAAGTGGTGATCTATTTCACATCTATAAGTGCAGAAATGTTTTACATCCAGAAGCAACATCGCCTGTTGTTTGAAAGAAATGGTGTGGTGTGTTCTCAACAAAAATGGCTTCCATGCATAGTTTGTGGAGAGTTATCACGCCAAGAAAAGAAAATGAAGATCTGTACTGTACTTACAGTGTGAGGACGTTGCGAGAAAAATGCATCAAGCATGTGTCACTCGATATAACCATCACTAATTATGATCAAAAGATGTGAAAACAGTATGTGCGGAGGTGAGGGACGAATCAAAAGATCAAAACAAACCCTTCACTGTCGAGGATTTGCACAGAACTTCGTTCCGACTTCACGTAGCAATCATGTACCAGGTAGTTGTACACAGGAGCTGAAAAAAATATCTTCAATGCAAAAAAACGTCTTCGATAGTTGCAGCATTTGTTTTGATGAACTCACGGCTATCGCACTGCCATTTATGGAACACAGTTTCGCCCACTTTTGCATCCAAGGCTACGCATTGCGATGGGCTGTATCTGCATTGGGGAGATGTTAGTGCAGCCATTGGAAGAATCATGAGGTGAAGGGGGAAGGTACCTGTGGAGACGATAGCTGCATTCTGTGTCCGCCACACTTTTGGCAACTCGTGTCATCTCTTGAGCTGTGAGAGGTTGTGCAAAGAAACAGTCAACATCCAAGCCCTGTTTGGAAAACTCAGATCTGCTTTACAAATATAATCTTATCTAATCTTAATCTAGTTTCACTATTTAGTGCTATGAATGAAATTTTATCATAATGAAGCTTGGAATTGTAGGGAGTGAGTTCTGGTTGTTGTGATCTTTGAGAACTATGACTAGTTTCTTATCCACTAGCAGAGTCCAACATCGCGAACGTTGACCCATTATTATCCAGAAAAACGACGTGGGTTACGACATCGTTGCGCTGAATTCCCTCGCGATGCACTTAGTAACGTTTCACGTCTGTGAGGGCTGACATACGCGCCGCGTATGCAAGCGACATTAATGGCTTGCTGACATGGTCTCTCTTGCTCGCTGGTGGATGCGACCCATATGTCTGCGCTCGCAGACATAGCGCGTTGTTAGGTGGCTCGTATCGGGATTCGGTACCACAAAACCGTTTCCCATGTCACTTTTCGGGACAATTAGAGGGAGCAAAGGGTGGTCGCGCGTATTCCCGTGAACATACACCAACATATCCCTACTTATCCGTGAAAAGATGCCATTACCCCCAACTTCGTAGTGTGCTGCTTCTAAGACAATAAAATTTCAATGGAGGGACAGCTGCTGCTAAAGAAACCGGCAATGTGAGCCTAAGATAAAATGCTCAAACATTTGAATTTCCACGATGAGAAGCACTCGTCTGATTATATTTAGTGCAGAAATTTTGCGAAATGACTACCTGATCGGCTCTTGTTATGATGAGTGGATGGAACTGGAGTATCACGGTAATGTTGAAGATATATCCATCGCGAGCCTGAATAAATTACAATTAATTCTCATTTTATCCAAAAAGGATTACGGTAGGACGACTACGGTAATAGCATTTATTGTATTGTACAGTTTTTCTTTGAGTTGTAAGGAATTTGGTGATCAAATTCACACGATATCATGTCTAATGTCATCTACAGAGCATGTAAATGATCGATTAAAGAACAGCTTCAGAACAATCAAAAGAAGCATGCGGACGTCAAAACGAACTGGAGTAATCTACGATTTTGCTTCAAATCAGCGTTTTCAATAACCTTTTTTTCAAAAGTTTGTGGCATTTAAAAGGATGTATTCTCAACAGGTGAAGGTTTGCTGTACGTACGATGTAGATGTTTGGTTGTATAAGATCGCAAAAATTCAACACTGAAACGTCTTGAGTTCATTCGAAAAGATGGATACAAAAAATGGTCAAGCTGTAAAACATACGTCCTTGTAGAAGTTCAGGAAACCGACTACAACAACACATACAGTTTTGGTTGCGCTTGGTAACTGGACCACGCACTCGTACACAATTTTTTTTTTCATTCTGCGTCCATTAGATCTTCTTATCACCGGTTTTTCACAAAGATTTTAAAGAGACCACCCCACGAATCTGGGGTGGTACGAGTTTCAGGTGGGTTATGTCTACACGGGGTTGTAGCTTAGGGGGAGGAGGGCGATTCCGTTCATTTCTTCCTAATTGCAGTAGAAAACGGCCCGGAAGATACGGCTTCTAGCGTTCCGGCGCACTATTTTCTGCAACGAGTTCTACTGGAGAGCGCCAGCCTTGTGCACGCGCCGCATTTTCCGGGCCCGGGCAATGCGCCGTTTATGATGAAATGGACGGAATCACCCTCTTCCCCACATTCTACAACCCCGTATAGGCATACCTTAAAGGCACCACCCCAGGTTCGTGTGGTGATGCCTTTAAGCGACCTAAAGCATCGAATATACATACTATATCATATGTTTGTAAAAGTAGGCTCTCTAGGCTATAGATAACCTGGCGAGAATTTACGCAACGCAATTTTATGGACAAAATGTTTCGCGAGGAAGTGTTGCGCAATATCAGTTTTCGTTGCATCAAATGGGTTCATCAATTTTTTTAAAACATGATTTCTATGAAGAAGTCTCAACTGATGCCTGACCCTCATTACTGAGCCAATTTTGTGAAATATGATTGCATTATCTGGAGTAACACTTAGAACGCGAATCCACACAGAAGATAAATAGCAGTTGTTATTGCTGTTATGAGGAGCACCGGAGAATAATGTCGTTTTTTCATCAAATCGAAACAAAATAATTTTCATCATTCTTTTGTTCCCAATCAGTGGCATAATCACCCCATTATCAACGAGATCCTCGATGTTTAATGGGTAAATTTTCAATCGCGGATCTTTTCTAAGAGGATGGTTTTATACTTAGAAAAAGAGATAGGAATTCGTAAAAACGATATAATTTCCAGGTATCCCTGATAGTGATTATCTGTTTTTTTTTTCGAAACCTGCGAAGGAGTTTTGTACAGTCCACATTGTCCGTCGTAAAATGTTATGGATACTTCGCGCGAAGAGCCGTCATTTCTCTGGAAATAAAAAAAGATGATCTGTGTTGATGACTGATTTGAGGGCAATTTCATGAGAAGCTTACCACAGTACACTCCGGAATATCATGAAAATGCTGAGCATACATCAGTCCGTGCATTGGACGTTGTGTCCGGACGGTGAACGTGACCGAATTCGAATTGCATGTTACGTCTGTTGCCCCGCGTACACGTGGTTCTAAAAGGTAGAAGTGAGACTTAAACGCTTGAATAGGTGGTGCATGCCAAGAAACGCTCACTAGAGTCTGGTCCAAGCTCGAGGCCTTCGCATCCGAAGCCTACATGCTTCATAAGTTCAGCCTCAAACTCCTGGAATATTCTAATCGTTACGTACTTAGGTTGGGTGTGAATGAGAGTGAAGTCGGCCAACAAGTCAGTTCAAAGCGACCTGAAGCCTAATACAACTAATTGGTTGCACCCGTCCGAAGTGACGCGGTGGGACCACTACTCATCACCAAGGCCCCATGCCCGGCCGTTTACGCAATTCGCCTTCAGGTCGTTTTGTCATTTGACTGCAGTCATCGCTATGGTATCGAATACATCTCAGAAGAATGGAAGCGGATCCGTTTAAAGAGAACAACAAAACATGTGACTGCTTTCACTGGTAAATTTAAGAAATTAGAACAGAAAAGAACTCACATGCGCATTCCGAGGTGTAAAAACTCGCGACTGTTCACCGGCTATCTGCAGAAGTTCCGCTTCATCTACGTAAGGTCTTGGGGTGACACTCACTGCCAGAATAGTGATTCCTTAAACAAGGCAAGATAATTCGGAATGGAAGAATGGCTTAGGGGAAGCGTACCACGAAACTGACGATGTTGGGACCTCTTACGGACAGTAAAGAGTTTGGGGTGTAGATTACCAGTACGGGAGTAATGAAACTCAGTTCCCTCTTATCGGCCCGTGGAAATCTTCTACAATATCTTACAGTGTGCCGTACACGTGTCGTACACGCACTACGTCTGTTAGCCATTTTCTACGCCGTTTTTCCGGATGATTAGGGAGGGTGTAGCTACACTCATACTCGTAATCTACGCCCAACGTTGTCCATGATAGATCACAACATTGCCAATTTCGTGATACACTGGCTTTAACCTTCCATAAGTGAATGAAGTCAGCAAATGTCTGTGCGGTGCGCTTTCTTATTACCTTGAGCTCTCATGGTCTCAGCTATCTCCTTTGGAGCTCGTGCTGAATGACCATCAGTAAGGATGATTACCATTTTAGGAACACTCAGTCGCGTTCCTGGAATCAGGCAGGAAGCTCAAGAAGACTTGAGCAGCACAACAAATAAAAAAAAAATCCACGTTTACCATCGTTGGGATCGCTTGAGTTGAGTAGAGCAAAGGTGTCCCTGAGCGCATTATGTGTGGACGTAGTTCCTTTAATGGATCGCAGTGTACCGAGGTGATTCAACACTGCTGTATTGTTACCGAACTGGTTGCTGTTGAACTTGAAGTGAACGAACGTTTGGCCAGAATATGTAATCAATGCCAATCTAAACAATGTTTTGGTAAAAATTGAACTGGTTGAAATTTGATTGCAGGACTGCTCACCTGACGGCATCTGGGTGGACATTAATGTTATTCAGAATCCGCTCTTCGGCAAAACGAATTTGCTCTTTGAATAGTTGGTCCAGAGATTCGGAAGCATCGATGAGAAGAGCCAAGTCTACGGGTTTGTCCGATCCCTTCACACACGCTGAAAGAACAAATCGGGTAAATGTTTGAACTAATTGGAAATGAGTATTTGATAGCTTACATGGGATTTTCTCACATATTTCTGTCCCATGAAAAGGATCGAACTGACGTTCCAGACCCACCAAGTTTGCGTTCGTTGCAATCTTTGACACGTCCTAAAGAAATCGTTATGAGGTACTTATTTTGCTATCTTTCTCCAAGGTCCACAGATCTCCCTCGCTAGTGGGATTAGGCGGTTAGTCGTGAGTCTACGAGGCGCGTCTCCAGATGGTAGATAGTAGGCAACCAAAAGCGACCTTGGGCCTGCTCAAAGAAGAAGATGAGGAAGATTCTGAGGACGAGATGCCCAGTTTTTCTGTTCTAAGATTGACCCAAAATACCTAAGTATCACGCATGTCGCTCCGGCCAAAAGCCTCAAGTGACTGGGGAGTGTGGGGGACACGTCTTCGACAAATAAACTTCTCTTGACACTCTGGAAGTACGCGCCGTCCCCCTACAAATCCTGCGCGACTAGAGGCCGGTATCCTCCCCATGGGTTTTAAAATTATACGCAAGACACAGTAATAAGAAAGAGTTTCTAGACTCCGGAGGAAAGCCTGGTGAGGTAGTGTCAGGAAGGACCGGGTTGCAGGAGTCACCATAAAAAGAACAATCTGTACGTATAACATAAGCACTCTTGCACGGGATGCGGCCATTGAAGATGTGATGATGCTAGCCAAGAAGATTAAGCGCGAAATCATCGGACTGACCGAGACGAGACGAAGTCACCCACTGAACGCCGTATATGAAACCGGAGAAGAAGTGTTCTTAGGAGCATGCGAGAGAAGCTGGTGTGCTCGTCAACACGAGTATGGCAAAGAACATTGACTCCGTCTTACGAATTACGACTCGAATAGGATGATGCCCGCGGATGAGAAGATGTGGTTCAACGCCAGCTTTGAATATTCTCGTCGCCACCGCTCCAACACCAAGCTTCCACTAGATGACATCGGAACCTTCTACATGGATCTCCAGAAGCTCTAGAGAAAAAATCGTACCACAAGGACTTTGTGGGTGATTTCAAAGCCAGAAATGGCCCTACTAGAAGACAGCACATCATGATCCACGCCCTTCATTGGAACGACCAGGCCTTCCGAGCTTGCCACGACGACAAGCACCATCCATGGAAACTCGCAATTTTAAAAGCCATCTCCCCTATGCTGGATATGGGAGTCGCAAAACAAAGGAAACCATTACACTCCGACAGGATAGTACAATCTCACCTGAAAAAAAGAAGCTTCGCAAGCAGGAAGAAAACACAGCAAGCGTAACTGAACGTTCAATCGAAAGAGTGAAGGTGGGAATCCCACTTCGCAAGCGTTTGAGTGAGGGACGGAATTCGATGTTGTGTGCTACATCAGCGGTCGAAGTTTAGGGACGCCGCCACATCCGCCAAGGAAAGCGAAAAAGATAGGCCGAACACGTGATGCGTTCCGACGACAACCGTAGAGCCAGAACCGTGAGCGACTGCGCTCCACACGATATTAAACACTACAAGAAGACCGCCGACTCGATGGTCGGAAGTCCTCGCTAAGGCATTCTAAGGAACATTTGATGCTCCTTTTCCCACGCGAAAGGAGAAACCACCGGGCGACTTTCGCGCGGGATGAGGACAAATGCAGGAATTACTGGCGCCTGAGATAACAAGGAGGACCTGAGTAGCTGTGATATAGTTCGTCGCGCCAAGTTACATAAACGATGGGCAGTATAAGTTCTAGAAAAGCGACTTTGGTACCTCCCTTAACACAACAACAACTAAAAAAAGAGTAGCCAAATTTTACCCGATCTGGAGGGAGAAATACAGTAGTTCACGCTCTCTGAGAGCAGAGGCACCAACGTAGTCAGCTAGAAAACGTTTTACGCCCACAGGATGGGCGAAATTAAAACGCGTGAACTAGGTTTCATTATTCGTGTTTGTGTAAATAGTCGCTTTATCGAGTGAGTTCAGCACTTTATTTTGCTAATCATATTTGTGCAAAGATAGTCTCTTGCAGTAAATTGATGCCTCTGGTGCGTCTGTGGCTTTGATTGCTTAATATATAGGTGGCGTTCCCCGCTTTCATCGTAATACTGCAAACTCCTTATAGAAATCTACTTTTAGAAAGAATCCAACGTTGCAAATCCCCACGAACGCATTCATCAAGTAGTCACGTAGTTAGAAGTTTAGCTTCGCTGACGCGACTGTTCAGCCTTCCAATTATAATGGTTCTAGTATTGAATTTCTATGAATGACAACAATAGATAGTTGGCACCTACAACTTCGCGAGCCAGTTGTTGCGGGTCTAACAGTTTTTTTTTCACATTTAACATTTGTTAGAGAACGATATCTCACTATGAGTATTACGAATCCTTCCTCTCCACAGCTGAAATGAATCTGCAAATTGGTTCGCTCTGCCTCTCAAGAGCACTGGGGTAAGACTGCTCAGAAAATACCTTCCGATACTTTGTTACGTCGAACGAAATTTGTTAAAGTGTTGAATATGCAGAATTGGTCTCAGAGAAGAAATTGGATCGTTATTCTCCCTGAAAAAAAGCTGTTTGAGAAAAAGTTACCTGAGTATAGTTGAGCAATGCGCTCATTGCAACGTAGTTTCCAGTACCGTAGGCCCAAATGTCAATGCTTGGTATTGATCTAGATATGATAACTGTAGCAACAGTATGACCGTAATTAACAGCATAAATCAACAGTCAACCTCCTTGCAACTTCAACCATCTCCCAGTCCTTTGGATAGTCATGGGTTCTCCCATCCGACAGTAAGTAAAGAATCTTTGGAACGCTGGCGTCTCTGAGGCCCTAAATGTTGTGTTGAAACTATGTGTTAGAAGTAGTAGGCAGGACAATTCCGTGAAGTTACATTTGTGGGATTTTTAAGCGCCTCAAGCGCGAATTCGAATGCACCACCGATTCGTGTGATGCCAGACACATGCCGCAGTACATCGAGCGCCGCCAGCAGTTCTTCACGGGTAGTAAATTTATTGAAATTGAACTCCAAATGTTGCGTGCCACTAAAATTTGTATTTTATTTAATAACTATTTGTAATTATCCCGTCTCCATTGTATAGAAAATGAAAATGTTCACCTGAACTGGATAAGCATCACACGAGTGGCGGTTTCGCCAATGGTCACATGTCTTACGATGCGGCGAATCACGTCAATCTCATCCTGGAATTTGTCCCGCAGAGAACCTGAGCTATCCAATATGAAGATAAGATCCAATGGTGCGGCGTGAATAACACATCGAGCTGGAATACAATTTACATTATTTTAGAATATGTCTGAGGATGCGTACATGGTTGAGTTTGATTGCTATAGTCGGGTCAAAGCGAAAAGAAGCTCAATGCAGTCGCTTAAGCGCCTGCGCTCGAAGCAGTGCGGTGGAGCTCAGCGGTCAGGAATGAGGGGGGGCCCTTGCTAGCGCCAGTCGTGGCTGCAGTTCGCGATGGTCGCACTCCGCTGCCAACCGCCAGCTCCACCGCACCACTTCGGACGCAGCCGCTAATTCAACTGTACCGAATTTCGTGTCGCTTTGGTCCGACTACACCCACTTGCGGTGGCTGCACTTAGCTGTCATCAAGCCCACTGCTGAAGCCCATGAAGCCCAACCCAAATAAGTCAAATACCTAGAGGGAGCTGGAGTCTTTGGTAACAATTATCCGTTTCGTTACGCTGCGCTACGGGACATCGCCGACCTGAGGTACTCGGGGCTTTCGGTGTCGATAAGCGATACGCCAAATCTCTCAGATTATGGAACAGTGCCGGATGGATGGATTCTGTGCGAGTTCTTGCAGTGGATCGGGAAGGTTGGGCGGAGCTACATCCGAGGACGACACGCCTAGGCGAAGATGCTGGCAACCGGGTCAAGTGATATAATCAGCCCGCCGATCAAGTAAGCAGGTAATATGTGTCTCCATAAAAAGTATAATCTTTTATAGTTGATCTTAAAATGATCTCAAAACTCTTAGAACGTGCACAGCAGGTGTGGAGATTTCTACAGCATTAGGAGCAGGACACTGCGATGAAGTGATGGCCGGTAAGGGTTGGAGAATGCGACAGTGTTCGTGAAGATATGACGCAGTCGACCAATTTTTTGACGTAAAAACGCAGTAAGATGTTTCTATTTGATTTATGCAATAATAGTGGTCCGGACCTCATTTATATTTTAGACCTTTAGACTACATAGGACTTTTGCGGTGTGCATATTATAGTAGATATTTCCTTTCATTTCATATGTTTATGTTTGTTTATGTTTTGTTTGTTTATGTTTTCATATTTATTTCATATGTTAGTATTATTATTTAGGTACGATTATATTTCCTTAATATCTGTTTTTCTTTGTTGATTATGTCGTTCTGAGCACTAACGTCACTGAAACGCCGTAATCCTGTAGTACAAGCGATGCGCCACCATGGATCGGATGAGGTTTAAAGGGTTAGGATGACATTCTTGGTTCTGTGTCAGTCAAATACCTTTGTATATGTTTTACTAAGTCGACCACAAGAAACTGCAACCACTTCAACAACATAGATTTTGTAGGTAGAACAAAAATATGATTTTAGATATTGTTCTGACGCAAAGTTGTCAGTTCGACGCCCTGCCAATTTAAAATGTTTTACGAAAGACCTAGCCCTCAGCAGCAGTGGCAGAGTCTTGATTCTTGTTTTGCCACAGATGTTCTGAGCCACATCTAACAATAAATGCGAAAAAAGCGAAAATGTAAAGATGAGGATCATGTTTGGTCGGATCTTCGGCGATAACGCTTTCCCTAGTGTACAGAAGAGAAAAAGAGAAGAGAGAACGAAAAAGAGGAGGAGGAAGGAAGGAACAAATGGTAAACAATTTTAATGGTATCGGACCATCTCGACGCTGCAATCACGCACGCACTACTTGTGCATGCAACATACAGGAAAGTATCAAAAATTTTCATTGGGAAAGGAACGTTCACGTCCTTACTGGCTTTACATACTCGAGCAAAGTGGGAGCATTGCGTACATGTGTCGGAAAGCTTGCAAAACTATTTTAATTTTTATTTTAACTTTTTAAGTGATCATTTCCAATAAATTACAATGTTTACGCACTTTGCTCGTTTGTAAACACTTTTTCCCTCTCCTTTCACTGTCGTCTCTAAGTGAGTTTAAGACCTACTAGACACATTGTTGTCCAACACAACACACTAAGTAAGCACACCGTAACTGGTTCCGAACACTGCGTTAACGGTGCTTTCGAATAGATTGCATCTATTCTGGCCTTCACTGAATGCTAGGAATTCGGCCAAGGTTAGCTCGCTTACTCATTCTTACTTGTACCTGTTGCATTCTCAACTATTTATGTGTATGTAACTTTACTTTTTACTTTGTATGAGTAAAGATTGAGGAGGCTACGAAACCAGGAAAGAAGTTATCCGAATGGGCGCTGGAATGGATGTTACGGGTGTTAGACGATCTGCACGGAAAATGAAGAAAAAAACAAAGGACGCAGAAAATCCTCACGTTTAACTGAGACTGGAGTGTGAACGATCTCTGGAGGAGCTAGTCCGTTGTCAATGATTTTCACCTGCCAGGAAAAGTTGTGTAGAGAGAGGAACGCCAAAGCGACAAAAATCCACTTCTGCCCCATCTAAAATCAGGCTAAAATGAGATAAAGAGGTCAATGAGGGACAAATGGGGAGTACTCGAAACGCATTCAAACCGCATAAGAGGAGCGAGAAGTGAGTGTTGAATAATGGAGAAGTTGTAGTTTTTGACTTGTACATGATTAGCTTAAACAGAGCATTTTACATCAATTAACCCTCCGTAGAACAAACTGTGGGTCAAGGTGAACGAAAACGACAACCGATACTGGGCAAAACAACAGGTCTTACGGACAAAGAAGCAAGGAAACACGTGAAAAGCGGCGCAATCCCCTGAGGAAACGAAAGTGATAGTACCCCATAAGGAGGAGGCGGGTGCTACTGTACGTATGACATCGAAAAAGTTGCCTCCTCCTAACCTTGATAAAGTGTAAACAAAACGCTGTGCAACCGAGTTTAATTAATTTTATGGAAGCAAACTGCTGGTTTTCCAACAGCTATAAGGTAGAAACTGCGAATTTGGAACACATTGAAATAGCTCCGGGAACGAACCGAGGCCGATTAACTAAAGAAAATTAAACTTGTCTTCCCAAGGCTCCCTCTAAGGTCTGTAAAAAATTTGGCTGCTCTGAAAGCATAATTGTTGATACATTACTGACGAAAACAAATGAAATGACCATCAGTCAAGGCAGGATATCTCAGTCGCAGTGTTTTCAATCGGCGTCTGAACAATTTCGTAGCATTCTTCAATTTAGTTCAACTCCTTGACATTTCTGTTGCTTATTTTGCTCCTTTCAAAAATAGAGTATTTGTTTTCCTACTGAAAAGCCAAGACAAATAACAAAAAAAAGGGAGAAACATCTGTTTGATGACTTATGAAAAAATCTAATGTGTATCGCTGGTACCCTTACTTTGGGATCTGGACGGGTTCAATAACCATGTAGGTAAATGAAAAATCGAAAAATTGCATGAACGATCGTTTCCGAAAGCAGCATCCATGATGTTATTTACGAATTTGAATACGTTATGATGTTATAGTCTCAAGTGTACAGTGGAGTCCTATTTCTCTTCAGGTGACTTTTCGTCCTATTGGATTTTTATATTTTTTGTTGGATTTCGTTGGACCCTATTCACTTAACGCCATTTCAGAGCTGCTGTGAACTTGTCCCCACTACTCACAGAGGATGCGTTTGGTTCCACTCCGGGACTCATCCTCGAATCCATTCAATGTTGACAAATGTGCTATGCTTAGATTAGAATATCTGCAAGTTCAAACAAAGGGACTGACGGCCATCTACGTGAATGTAGTCTCTGACCACTTAGAACTATTATTTATGAGCTGTGTTAGAAAAAAAAGATCAATTGTTAGAAACTCTGAAGTCGATGAGGTCAAGTATTGCTGGCTCCTAAAGTCACTCTGATTTCCTAGGGTATCTGAGTAAATTTGTCCGATGAAAAAACATCTAGGACCTTTCCTTCAAGTTAAGCGTGAGCTCAACCACTGGCTTCATAACTTCCAGCTAACTCACATATCCCTTTCTCCAGCTAACTGTGGGAAGCTTATACGTTTCTCAGAGAAGAAAGAACAGCCAGCTCTTCACAGCATTTCAACACATTTGAAAGGTTTACTAGTAAGCTTCATTTCATGGATTTAATTATCTGCGCAACAAGCCAACAGCCATCTAGATAGGAATAGTAAAACTGTTATCTAATTGGGACCATGACGGAATGCAGCTCAAAAACAACAACGCTGTGTTCGCTGATGACTTACACTCATTACGAAGATCGTCCGAGAACAGCAATTAAGGCAGTGCCCGAGACAGTAGCAATGCGCTCATATTTTGCCGCTCATTTCATTTCTGCAAAAAGTTGCGTCGTTAAGTAAATTGGACATTTTGGACATTGGACACCTCAATTTCCTTCTACATTTTTAGGTGGTGTTTTTGTTTGCAATTTGACGCTGCAAGCGCTGCTTTCAATCGCCACTTCCTAATTTTTCTGAGCAATGTGACATTTGTGTTTCTATTCATAAAATTGCACTGTCTAACAAAAAACATCATTTCCATTTTATAAGGGGAGTCATGTAATGTGATAGTTTATTCCCAAGTCCCAACAGCGTGTACCTACACTGTTCGTGGGGACGTTCTGTCGTCCTAACGAAGATTCCCGTCATCATCTGGTGACCAAGTTAGGCTCGCTACTTTGGCAAACAAATCATTTTACAAAAACATCGATTCCTGGGACCTGTGCTGCAGCCAGAGCAAACGAAAACCAAATAAACATTACGACAACATGTTTACAACTGAATAGGAGCTTATGGTAGTGATCTATCATTAGTCGTGACATTTATTTCCATCTGTGTAATAGAATGGAGTTGGGAGTTGGTCTGGGGTGAAGTGCACCCTGTTCTCATGACCTAGTCCGCATATCAATCACGTAATCTTGAGCGACACTTTGCATAATAGAAATGGCTTCGACAACCTGTCCCCATCCAGCGACGATGTAATGCTTTTCGCGAGAGTTCACGCAGGAACAATGCAAGCTACGAAAGATAGCGACAGCCTCAGGTGCGCAGTGCCCAACGATCAAAGGTATTTCGACGCCAGTTCATGCCAATGCACTAGAGAAAAAGTGTGTCAAATTTTGAAAAAAAAACTATTTGCCGTTGTTTTCCTCTCTGAGGTGCGCCTTGTAGAACGGATGTGCTCTCATAAAAGAGTGAAACATGCTGCAACAGGAAATCGGAAGCAAATATTCGAAACCGTAAAGCAATTTGAAATCAACAAAAAAAAGTAAAGAGCGAAGAAACGAATCATGAGGAAGTCAAACACAATTTTTCATACAGATACACACACATACAGGTACATGAAGAAGAATCCGAAATTTCTCTACCCACTGTCTTCATGTTGAAGATTTATTAAGGATAGATTATCACTTTTTTAAGAATTTAATTATTGATTTTATGTTTCTATGAACGGGTGAGACATTCCGCAAGCTAACGACCATCAACATACAAGCATCTACAGATCATGAGTCAACCGCAGGATCTCCATGATGACTCTGCGAAACTTACGACTTATAGTTGAACACCACATGACTTCGAATGAAATTGTAGTCTTTAGGTATATTTAATCTATTTTTTCACTGTTCCTGATTGTTCGAATGTGACCAGATTATGGCTTTTATCGCGAGCGCAACTCTTTCACTGTCAACAATTTTCTGATTTCAAAAAGAAGGTATTTGGATGGAAACGAAGAAACGTATCTAAAACATGCTCTTTGCTCCATAATTAGTGCAGCGTAGGATGTTTCGGAATCATGCACTACACTGTAGAAAGTTGCAAGAAGAAAGTTGAAAACATGCAATGCGATTTTACCAAAAAAATCAGTGAAAGTATGTTTGTAAAGCTGTACTTCACAAACACGTCAGTGTGGTTCTATTCCAAATATCTAGACAAAGTGGCCTGAATTTTTCCACGCCGATCAGAAATGATATCAGTTCTTGTCGAATCTCTCAGAAATCTGGCATTCCCGCAGCAACATTCTGTCTTTCGGGAAGAGTAGAGACACTGGAATGTAAGGGATGCGGCAATTTCCCCCGTACCATGAGAGATCTCAGCCCTTTGGCCAAGCTGTAGAGCTGCTTTGAAACCTAAGGTAAAGGTGGGTTCCATATTAGTAAAAGTGCTAAGTGAAACATTCTCGCAAAATAATCAAGTTCGTACCGCGTCAACATATCCGTTAGGAAGAGGGACTCCTTTCCTCGCACTGCCATCCTTCTTTGCTACCTCACTCGCTGATACCTACGTACTTATTGGACATGGCGGGGAATATTTGATCTGCTAAGTCAATCATAATATAATCTAATAATATTACAGTGGTCTTAAAGAAGGCTTGGTCAGCTTGGTGAACTCTGCCTGATCTTATGGTTCCTTTCTAAAAATCTCAACTCCACTTGATTTGGACTTTTTTCACTACTATTTCCTGATGTTGATCATTTCTCACTTAAACCATAACAGACTTTTTTATGGCTAATTTGCAATCCAAATGCAAGCAATCCGAACACAAAATTATAGGGATAAACATCATTTGATAAAGTACAACTTTGAATTAATAACACAGACCATAAACGATTGTTCTACTCAACGGAGGATTCCTGGAGGTGGAATCAAACACAAAAGTCTTTCCTAACACTTTAAAATGGATGGTAGCCAATGAAATAATTTCCTCTGCGAGACCCTTCTTTTATTTCTACTTCTGGAAAAAATTGACCTAACGAAATTGCTGGAAAGTGTGCAGAACTAAATTTTAGGAGTTCGCAGAAGTCTATTGTTGGCCAGGTAAAGGAAGTGAAGAAGAATCGATGAAGAAGAACATTTGAAAGGGACAGACTTTGGCGGTAGAGACGCGCCGAGTAGTGAGACCGTTGTTGTTACTGATGCCTTACTAGTCCCCGACTGAGCTGCGACGACTTAATGGCTTTGATGGTGGAGGCCTTTCAGGTCTTGCTGGCTGAAAATTTTATTGCCACGTACAATCCGTGCAAAATCCGTATCTCCTGGTAGTTAATGTTCCTTTCCTTGGGGCAAAATTGCTACTAATTTTTATTCTCAGTTTTCAGGTTTCCACAAAAAGTTTAGTGTGTTTCTCTTTGTGGAAACTTGAAAAATCGACAACATTACCAATTTAAAAATAGAGAGCTTTAAAGTGCCGGTAGAAAGAATTCGACAACAGTGGCAAAGTCGAACAGCAACATACGGAAGGAAATATTACGGGATATTCCTCCTCTTACTTGTTGCTTCCTCAGAATGTGGGAAGCCAAAGATGTTGTAGTGTTGATCCAATAGTGCGGAAGATTAGCTTACTACCATCTCGATAATAACCAAAAAATCAAGAATTGAACTGAAAGGATGAACGCATTGCAATGGAGATGGGTGCACACTAGGACCGTTCGCGTTCTGACCTGCAGGACAGGTCGTCAGTTTCTTGTAGACACTCTTAGAAAGAACCCTTTTGAGCTATTTCCAGATACCATTTCTGCTAAAGAAGTGCAGAACCTTCGTCCATTATCATTTCTGTAAACAGAGAAACGGAGTATTGCGGAGAAATGAACTTCGGTTGAGTTTCAGTTACACACACAAAAAAAGAACGAAAATTAAATACGAAGATATCTCAAACGTCTAATTCTTGCATTAGATTAAATCTTCACCTTCTTTCTTTTCTGAATTTCTTCATTTTTTCAGCATTTACATAGTTCTTTTGGTCCTTTGGTAACTTTTTTCTATATATTCGTGTGGATTATGTTTGCCATTTCGTTTTTTTTTTGTTAAGAATTATTAATTTTTTGCTGTTCCAGTTTTCATGTTTTCAATACTTCGTGGTCTAAAGGTACAACAAAATTTCATTTCTACTTCTTTTTTTTCGTAGTGTTTAAGGTGAGATTCTGAACACGTTTTTGACCCGGAAAAATGAGAATGGGAAGGACGAAGCCCGCGACGTCAAATGAGCTGATTAGTGTCAAAAGACGAGTTTCACAATGCTGAAATGGTGTGTCAGCGCCAGAAGACAGAAATACTGCATGGTGGAACGAGTAGCACAACGTCAGAGTTTGCGCAAGTAAAGTAATAAGATGGGTTGGACGGATCCTTCATCAGATAAACACGCCAGTGTTAGAATGAGACATGGTAGGGCGGGCTTTTCTCCGTCCTTCTGACTTCTTGGGTTACGACTGGTGCGCCTACGCTGGAAGGCAGCACGATTGGGTGGCACGTTGACATAGTTCCCCCAGTCAGGCACGTCGGCGCCAGAAGGCAGTAGAACATATCCCGCGGCGTCATTTATATGCGCTGGTACTAATAGATGAGCGCTCTAGAGCTAGAATGCAAAAAGACGAGTTCCACGACGTCATAGCGCGCCGACGCCAGAATTCATTACAGTGAAGTGTTACGGCTGCGGGCAAATCATCGAGATGTACTTCGTATGTCCACTCCTTTATACGTTACACTCATCAGCCTTGCCTGACGATTTCTTCAGAAATAATACAGGCATGCGGACATTCGCTTTAGGCGGAGCTGGCTGTTTACGTTGATTTGACGTGGGATCTTTGTCTTTTTCAGTATAATGATGATTTTTGTGTTATTTGGCACTATCACACCATTCTACGTCAGCTGTTGGGAAGAAGGCGAGAAAAGTTAAGAGAAAAGAGAAGTGTTGTAGCGGTATAAAAGCAAGGTATTATCATACTATATAATAACGGACTTAGTTTCTCACATGTGACGTATTGTACATCTGTGTGGAAAGAAATTCCAGGGAGCACAGATACGGGGTTGAATTGATGCGCCGACCATAGTAAGCGCTGCGAACTGGACATTTGGCGCGACGGCGCAAAAAGTCGCTGCGCAGTTGTTGGTTCAGCAGTACCGAGCAATAATTCCAGACGGATTTGTCAAAAAAATTAATGAGTCTTTTCATAACCGTGTAACTGCATGTGTTGCGTTTCTTTCCTATGTATTCCTCCGCATGTCTGATCAACTGCACGTTCCCTTTAAGTTAGTAACACCCTTTCTACAGAAGTTGGAAACAGGCACACAAAAACCCCTATTTTTTTAACTGATTTCCTTGAGCTGTAGCCAAGATTGGTATCGATCTTTATTAAACAGCGGCTAACGTTTCGGCGATATCGCCTTCGTCAGAACCTGGAAAACTCAAAGCCATTAGTGACCTATCCCCTCAAGCGCCTCATCACCCTACAGAAAGCACCCAAACGGTAAGCAAACTCAAACAGCAACACATAGGCTAGTACTTACCTCATTAGCTAGACTTGTTAACTCAGCAGACCACCACGTACCACAACTACGAGTGGGTGCTTTCTGTAGGGTGATGAGGCGCTTGAGGGGATAGGTCACTAATGGCTTTGAGTTTTCCAGGCTCTGACGAAGGCGATATCGCCGAAACGTTAGCCGCCGTTTAATAAAGATCGATACCAATCTTGGCTACAGCTCAAGGAAATCAGTTAAAACTACGTTTCAACATGCCGAGATTCAAAGACAGTCGAACATGGGCAATACCCCTATTTTTGTCAGGAGGAGGATGATGTTCACGTCATTTCATATTGGCACATCATCCTATGTAAATTTTTGGAGAAAAAGAGGAGGATATCTAATACTTCGAATAATACACAACACAAAATCTTGGGAATTTTTTGGAAGCAATTCGAAAAAGACCCACTCTATAAAAGGTTATCGCGAAGGGAACCCCTTTGTCTTTGCTAAAACACTGCAAGACCCATGAAGTTACAGAAGCGTATCATCCCTTATTTCAGAATTTGAAATGTCGCAGTAGTGCTGGAGGCTCTCAGTAGACTCACGGATGAGTACATATCGCTCTCGAGGATCAAATTCTGGACGGTCTTAGTCTGGAGTTGTTCTTAGTTTTACCCAAAGCTTAGTTGGGAATAATAATGAACACTTCCAAACAGGATTCACTACAGAGACTTCACTAGTTACGAAAACCTACGTTTTAACCTTCCGTTTATAAATCGGTATACATTATTTTACGTTGCACCATACCCTACTCAAAGTTGCGCTCGAAATAAAACATGATATGCTTCCTTTCCTACCTAACGGTCCTCCTCTTTCGTATGTCCAAAACTTGCTCGCAAGTAGAGAAGTTTTATTATCCACGAGTGTCCACAATGGAAGCACAAATTATTCTTGAACCATGCAGTGATCATAAAGTGCTTTCTCCTCGAACGAGAACTACGATATGCTCCTACTGATCATGCCCAAACGCACAGTAGGGTCAATGAAACACGTACGCAATTGCGTACGCGGCTTCTATCGAGGCGTTGCGGTAGAGCGTAACGGTAAGTAGCGTACTGGGACCTTTGGGCACCACACATCGCTGCAGTTTGCGACGGTCCCAACTCGATTCCAACTGCTGCCATGGAAGCAAAAAGGTGCCGTAAAGGGTTCTATTCGATACTCGTCTCTAAAATAAAACAGTATTATACTTGGAAAAATGATTGAGGAAGATTCAGAACAGCGAAAATAGTTTAGTTGAGATGAGGGTACACCAACGTGATAAAAACATCTTGTTCTTCGTACTTCTGCTAGTGGAAGCAGTGTGTTCTTTGAGCCACTCTTGATGATGGACGAGACTGCATTTCTTCCTGCTCTGAACTATGCCTGGCGACGGCGGGTTCGCTTTGCTGATTGAAACCGTGCGAAATCGTATGCGGTACTCACAGTCAGCTGCTAACATGAGGAAAAACCATTGAATATCTGGATAAATATACATTATAGATGAAGTGATGTGAGTTGTGAAAGTAATGAAACACTAAATAAATCAGTTGAAAAGTTCGACTTTCAATGAACCTCGGCATAGTTGAATTTATATTATCGAGTTTGATAAGCTGTACACGAGGTTGTTAAACAAATTTATTGGCTAACGTTTCGGCTATATCGCCTTCTTCAGAGCCTGAAAAGGGGGATATTCAATCTACAATTCAAACGACCAACCTCTCCACAACTAAACTGATAGACTCCACGCCTACTTTCAATCACAAATTTAGCGACTACACTGAATGCTCACCTTATATCGGAGACGCCTAGCATGGACCGCTGACTGATCGATCACGAGGGCGAATGGTTCGAATGTCACATTCGGATCGCACAAACCATTCGAGATATGGCGCGAGTTCCCGCGTTATCGACAGACATTCACCCTTGCGGTTCATTTTAGGATTTTTGGCTTGGATCCAAAATGCCTCCAACGATTTTCGAGCCAACGTTTTAGTTTCGTGCGCTAAGATTTGGACCCTAATTTCAAAATCGGCTCCGTCGTGTTTTTGTGTTCTATGGGCACCTAAAGGTGTCCATCCTCGTAACCTATTCTTGCCGCTCAAGTGCTCTTTGATGCGGACATACAGCGGTCGTGCCGTTTCACCGATATACTCGTCGCCACAGTTCGTGCAAGAAATCAGGTAGATTACCCCGGATCTCAAGCAGTCTCCTGATCTACCTGTGGGACAAATAATACAGTTCGGTGTTGTACAGATGGTATCGTATAAACGATTCCGAACTAATTGATGTTTCAAATTGTTCGGTGGTATTTCAACGACCGAACAATTTGTGACATGAAGTGAGCGCTGCCATTAGGCGGTGTCTGAGGAGAGCAGACTTGGATAGCTCCGTTTCGGTCGTTGAAATACCACCGAACAATTTGAAACATCAATTAGTTCGGAATCGTTTATACGATACCATCTGTACAACACCGAACTGTATTATTTGTCCCACAGGTAGATCAGGAGACTGCTTGAGATCCGGGGTAATCTACCTGATTTCTTGCACGAACTGTGGCGACGAGTATATCGGTGAAACGGCACGACCGCTGTATGTCCGCATCAAAGAGCACTTGAGCGGCAAGAATAGGTTACGAGGATGGACACCTTTAGGTGCCCATAGAACACAAAAACACGACGGAGCCGATTTTGAAATTAGGGTCCAAATCTTAGCGCACGAAACTAAAACGTTGGCTCGAAAATCGCTGGAGGCATTTTGGATCCAAGCCAAAAATCCTAAAATGAACCGCAAGGGTGAATGTCTGTCGATAACGCGGGAACTCGCGCCATATCTCGAATGGTTTGTGCGATCCGAATGTGACATTCGAACCATTCGCCCTCGTGATCGATCAGTCAGCGGTCCATGCTAGGCGTCTCCGATATAAGGTGAGCATTCAGTGTAGTCGCTAAATTTGTGATTGAAAGTAGGCGTGGAGTCTATCAGTTTAGTTGTGGAGAGGTTGGTCGTTTGAATTGTAGATTGAATATCCCCCCTTTCAGGCTCTGAAGAAGGCGATATAGCCGAAACGTTAGCCAATAAATTTGTTTAACAACCTCGTGTACAGCTTATCAAACTCGATAATATAAATTCAACTATGCCGAGGTTCATTGAAAGTCGAACTTTTCAACTGCTTTGTAATGTGCCAGCTGAATATTATCGACTTGTGAAGGAAGCACTGTCGCTGAGACAGAAGATCGTAGCAGCTAGACAGTCAATCCACTTTCTCAACCGCTGCCTGCATCATAGTGTTACTCCCAACTTTATTGGGCAGAAACGACTACACAATCTGTGCGGGCTACCAGAGAACAGCCACCAAGTACGAGCAATTCAACAACAACTCCTACGCATTGTACTGAAGAAGAAGCGAGACGAAATGTACGCAATGATAAAGAAGTGTACGTCGAAGGAGCAGTATTGCGGTCAATACTTGGAAGATCGTCTCTGGAAGAGAATAGTGGATGGGTCGATTTCGATTTGCAATTCTATTCGATCTAACCTCAAGATAACTCTACAGAGAAAATTCGATTGCCTTTTGAGTAAATCACGAAGCGACAATGCACAACCACCAAATGCTATGACCCTTCCTGGCAGGAGTGAACGCGACACTATTTGTAACGAGGGTGTCCTATCAAATGTTTCTCGAGTGACCGTGTTAGGAGGATTCACACTCTCTGAGAATGCGCGGTCGGTTTTGGAATTGGGTCCTAGTTTTTTCTCCATCGCAGCCCATCTCAACTGTAGTTTTGCGCAAGATTACTTGTGCTCTACATGAAGTTCAAGATAGGCTCCGCAGAAAAGCTAATTTTAGCAACAGGGAAAGAGACCAAAGATCACTCAGAGAAAGTCTCGCGATACCTTTCCCGTGTGTGTTCTTTAAACAACAAATCGCTAACCCAGCTGTAGATGCGAAATTCCGGCTCTTTGCAAACGATGTATATAAAACGGTAGCTCGATTTCGTGAGAACAGAACTAAGTCTAACATTTCTCTTGCACAAAAGCAAGGTATTAAGGAAGTTCGAGAGTTGATTAGTTCTAAACAAATAAGGTTATCCACAAGTGATAAAGGTGGGGAGTTTGTGGTCATTCCACACCAGCTGGATATTGCAATAACAGAAAGACATTTGCAAGATATCTCACTATATCGTTTATCCTCCGTTAGTGAGTTCATGAAGAAATCTCGTTTTTTAAACGAGCAATGGGTTAAGGTAGCAAAATCCGCCGAGTTTCCTCCTTCTTTAATTGCTCGCCTTAAGATTGACCTGCCGACCTGTCCAGTGCTCTATCTCCTTATCAAGACGCACAAACTCCAGTCCAGCAGCGATCTGGCTTCCACTGACCCTGCTACATTCAAAGTAAGACCTATAATTAGTAGTGTAGGGGGTCCTACGGATAGGATAGGGTGGTTCTTAAACACAATATTTGCACAAGTATTGAGCCATATACCTGCCCATTTGACAAATACCCGTATGTTCCTAGACCACCTACGCACAGCACAACTGACAAGAGACTGTGTCATGGAGTCTTTTGACGTCGAAGCCCTGTATACGAATGTATCTAATGACTCTGCGATACAGGCTATGTTCGAACTGCTGAAAGAAAACATAAGAACCATCAATTTACACGGATTGTCAATCTCCCAATTGATGGTTCTTCTCAAGGCGTGCCTCGATTGCAATATCTTTAGATGGTCCGGGAATTACTTTGCACAGCTTAGAGGTTTAGCTATGGGGCAGAGATTGGCTCCCACCTTAGCTATTTCATTTATGGCCAAAATTGAAGCACCTGTTCTGGAACTACGTCCATTGTTCTACTCTCGGTACATTGACGATTGTTTTGTCATTTGCGCCACCCAAGCGGAGATGGACGAATATTTTGGCTTGTTGAACCGACAGTCCGAACACATAAAACTTGCTAGGGAGAAACCACAGGATAACTGGCTTCCTTTTCTGAACATCCAGGTTTGCATCTCAAACGGTACGTACCAAACGAAATGGTATCGTAAGCCGAGTAACAAAAACATCTTGGTTCATTTTCTTTCTGCTCATCCATTTCACATGAAGAAAGCTGTGCTTAACAACATGTTCCGCACGGCAAGAACTGTTTGTAGTGGACCTGAGGAGAGAAAGGAATCATTAACTTTGGCTCACGAAATTGCTGTTTCGAATGGTTATGAAGTCCGAACGTCTGAAACGAGACGATACCGAAGTGAACGAGCACGGCAAGTGGAAAACCCCACCACAGATAAGATACCTCTTTGCTTTCCTTACATCTCCGATGAAGTGAGCGCTGCCATTAGGCGGTGTCTGAGGAGAGCAGACTTGGATAGCTCCGTTTCGGTCGTTGAAATACCACCGAACAATTTGAAACATCAATTAGTTCGGAATCGTTTATACGATACCATCTGTACAACACCGAACTGTATTATTTGTCCCACAGGTAGATCAGGAGACTGCTTGAGATCCGGGGTAATCTACCTGATTTCTTGCACGAACTGTGGCGACGAGTATATCGGTGAAACGGCACGACCGCTGTATGTCCGCATCAAAGAGCACTTGAGCGGCAAGAATAGGTTACGAGGATGGACACCTTTAGGTGCCCATAGAACACAAAAACACGACGGAGCCGATTTTGAAATTAGGGTCCAAATCTTAGCGCACGAAACTAAAACGTTGGCTCGAAAATCGCTGGAGGCATTTTGGATCCAAGCCAAAAATCCTAAAATGAACCGCAAGGGTGAATGTCTGTCGATAACGCGGGAACTCGCGCCATATCTCGAATGGTTTGTGCGATCCGAATGTGACATTCGAACCATTCGCCCTCGTGATCGATCAGTCAGCGGTCCATGCTAGGCGTCTCCGATATAAGGTGAGCATTCAGTGTAGTCGCTAAATTTGTGATTGAAAGTAGGCGTGGAGTCTATCAGTTTAGTTGTGGAGAGGTTGGTCGTTTGAATTGTAGATTGAATATCCCCCCTTTCAGGCTCTGAAGAAGGCGATATAGCCGAAACGTTAGCCAATAAATTTGTTTAACAACCTCGTGTACAACTAAATAAATCCTTTACACTGCACATAACTATCTAAGGAACTTGAGCTTCCTAAAAATAAACTCACCATTACAACTATCTCTGATCATTACAAATTTCTGTATAATTGTTTTATGTCAGAGAAGCAGAACTGAAAAAGGCGACATCGTGTTGGGTACTGAGAGACCGTAGAAAACTTCATCTGTTAGATAGCTACACATTGCTTCGGCGCTCCTCCAACGAGGTCAGTTCGTTACATTGAAGATCCTCCTACTTGTTGAAATAGCTACGACGTACTTCAGTGGGGATCCCAGAGAAAAACGTTGAGAGTGGGTGCCGCAGCGCCGTTTTTATTAAAATTATCTGGGATAAATCCCGACAGAAGTGAAATTCTTGCATTCAGCGAAAAAGAGCACTTCCACAATAAATTTCATGAGTACAATTTTACAGCGTTGCAGAGAATGACGTTGTTTATACATGCGCAAAATTTGGTGTTTCTATCTTCCCTAGTTTTTTGCAACCTAGTTTAGAAGAATAGTAAATTTTTCCCCTTATCTTGGGTTTTTCCCATTTAGCTTTAGAGGGAACTGAGATACCCAGATAGATAAAAATTTGCAGACAGGGGCTTTCCCTAACGCTCTATCAGAGGACGGTGGGGGATTTTTTAATCGCGCTACCGTAATCCCGGAATGAGGAAAATTGTGATAATTCAGATTTTTGGCTGAAATTTTGTGTGACTTCAAACAACATTCAGTATCTCAGCGCATACCTTATAAAAACCCATTCAGCTTGGAATATGTCATAAGAATATCCTAGCAGAATCTTGTTTTAATTTCCTCACGTTTACTATCGTCCTCCTAAAAGGAAGCTGAGAAAAAGCTGGGGAATTCTCCAATATCATTCAAATAAACTAGAGCACCTCTAAGTTCGCTGATTTAACTACTGTACAGTGAAAAACTTTCTCTACAAAAAGCACTACTACCTTCTTGTCTTACTACTTGTCTTTCTAGGTCTTTTTGGGACCAAGTTGTAAATATTCGGGAAGATTGTACCCCGACTACACGCCAGCTCCTGCCCCTGAGTGCGAGTCCGTTTTGACGCGTAAGGAGAGGAGTGCTCGGTGAACTTCCAGGCGCCGCAATTAGTTTCACGGCACCAGTCATGCACCTGCAGAACGAATAAGCCATATGACACATGTATTCGTGTTCATTTCGGTATCTGTGAGCAGCGCAAGGAAGAGGATATGTAGATATCTTTTTAATTATTTGGATGGGTCAGTAGTTAGTAGTTCTCCAGATTTTTTTATTTGTTTGCCACTTTCGCAGTGGATCGGACGGTATTGTGCTTACTTGTGAACAGTTGTGGTCTTCTGCCGTCTTTTCCGGCTCAAAGCCTTCTATTGTGTCTTCGTGTTGCTGCTTTCTTTACATAATAAATCTTTGTATGAGTTACATTTCTTGCAGGCTACTGAGGTGACGATGTCGGTTATGAGCTAGGGATCCAAATCCTCAATGACTCAAAGAAACAGAAACAATCGACGGAAAAGTGATCCAGCTCTGCCTTTTCGCCCAACGCAGGAGAAAGTGTTAGTGTAGCTCCTGGCATATCTCCACTAAAGGTGTAGAAGCTTCTTCATTCGTGTTTATATCTTGAAACTTGTAGAATTGTAGCAGCAGAGCTGCCATGGGGTGTCCCCAAGGTTGTTCCAGTGGTAGCCCTCGACTACGGCCTTCCGACTGGCTCGTTTGCTGGACAATCCGTTCTCATGGATTTGTTCAGTCTTTTTGAAAGAAAAATACAGACCGTTGTTGAAGAAGAACCCGTTGTAGGTTTCTCATTTGTTTTATTTTCTTTGAAATAGGAGTACTATTGAGTGCTCCCCTCCCCCAACTACATTTTTCCCGATTTGCTCTTCTCGATTCTTTTCGCCACGCTTAGAGCAATTAAGGTATCGCCTTGCACCGTAACCAAGTTTTTTGAGAAAGCCCGCATAATTTGTTTTTCTGATGATTTTCGTACTTGTGCCTGTATCGATCTACTGCACAATTAGTATTATCATTCTCTTCTACTTTTGCTGGTTTGGTTTGGACTGACATGGATATCACATCTGATAGAGATCTCTTAAAAGGACCCTCTTCAGTTTTGGACGGTTAGAAAAGGGATCCTTATCACTTGAGCTGCATCCCATGAGCCAAAACCCCTTCAGCTGAGGGGGTTCGACTCCTCCCTATCGCACCTATGCTTTTAAGTGCAGCTAAACTTCGCTTCTGGTTATGAGTTCCTTCTTCAGGAAAAACTACTTAACAAGTCCCTACAACGTGGTGGTGATCCTTACTTCGATAATCTATGCCGTACTCTACATGGGATAAGTGAACTCTGTTTACCCTCTGTCGTTAATGCGCTGATTGGATGGCATCAACGCTCGGAGTTGAAAATCAACGAGAGTATGAACTCAGCGTTAGTTGACTTGTATTACCTATTTCTTAATCACGTCATAACTTTGACTAACTAACTTTCAGTACTGATAATCGTATTCTTATGAAGAAACTACTGGCTGTTAATTATTTGTTTTGTATAGTGCTTATCGAAGTTCTTCCACAGGTTTTTCTCTTATCTTATTCTTTCTGACTTGGCTCCGCCTTTCATTCAAATGATCGTATAGGGTTGTAGGCCTCCAATCATTCTAGGTTGAGTTTCATCTTTGCGCATGTGAACAACAAGTGAAATATCTGCTTGACAGTTCATTCCATCAAGTTCAGTACAAAGATCCGTAGGTTTTTCATTGTCACACATGCAAATGTTTCTGTATTTTTGAAATTTTGACTCGTTTCTACAAATGTTTCGGATGTTTCTTCCAAAATTTTATCATATAGGGCCACGTTGGGCGTCAATAACACAAACAGTCTTGTAGTAGCAGAAACCTATGCTGAGGTCATTGGAGTTTTGTCAGAAACCCATTTTACACATATTCATAGGTATGCTGCGCTGTCTCTTCCGTATTCTGCTCGTTATTTTGTACCTTTAATTTTAAGGCAGTTCATTTCTATCTTAACCGATTTGAAGAAAGACAGTTCAGCAATGGTTAGCCACAACATGATCTCACTCCTAATGGCGATGAAATTCGTAAAAATAAAGGTGGGCACATTGCTTAAAAACCTCAAGGTAAACTATGTCTTCCAGAAAATACGGTAGTGTGGTAGTAATATAAGACAGGCACACATATGCTGTTTCAGATCTCCATGACTCAAATATCACTCCGATTTAAGGACATTTTGTTATTGTTATTGTTTTTTTTTACTTTACAAAAAGTGTCCTACTTCCTGGATATGCATTCATCTAACTTGATGATCGTCCGAAACTGTTTGCATCCTTCCCTTAGCTCGAGGATCTTCTCAGCTCTCTGCTAAGAAGTAGTTGTTCCCATACAGGAAAGGTTTGGTACAAAGTGTGTACAGTACCCGAACGCTTTCATGTTATTTGTAAAGGCAGGATTTCGAACAAAGCAGACCTGTCAGTCACTTTTTTTGGAACAGAAAGTCTAGTCTAGTATATTCCATTTTCGTTTGTATCTATTCTTTTCTTCACTTCTTTTTAAGAAAAACATGAATTTCATGTTGTTTGAAAGCTGAATGTTCGATGACAAATTCAGTTGTAAGTGGGATGCAGAATGTAGTTCCGGAGTATCACAGCGCAAGCATTTTACTGTCTGCAAAAAAATTATATCCGTGGAGAGCACTAGACTTTTGCTTTTTGCTAAACACTAACTTTTATCAGTTGCTTTTTACAGTGTACGAGTGATGAAATGAACGCGTGTAAAGTGGATTAATGACGAAGCTACCCCGAAAATGTACATAATTTCACCTGAACAAATGACGAAATCCACTTTATACATTTAAATTTCATCACTGATACAGGCGTAAAAACTTGTCTCGCCAGGTAAACTGTATTGGTCCGGTGGTTCTGATCCATCTGTTTTGGGATTTGTAAGAGGTGTCCGTGTTTTCGCTGTGGTACTGTAAAGTACAGCCTAAACCCCGTTGGTCATTGAAAGAATTCAATTCTGAAAATGCTGCCTTCAACTTTACACTCGCAGATCTTTTTAAAGACTAATCAAGTGGACGATTTCGAACTGGGGATAAAGTTTCTAGATGACCTGGGTTCGTTTCTGCTTGAAGTGAAAGATAAGGTTGGTGCGCCAAACGTATTTTTTCTTCTATTTCCTCCTTTAATATTCCATAACATTCAGGATGTGAAGCACGCTGTGGCTGGTCTGCTCGTTGAAATTCTTCTTCCCGTTGCAGCGGTGCGAATCCTGTTTTTCATTCTCTTCGTTTTCGGTTGTAATTAACTGTTTCCAGCAAATAAAGCGTGAGGCTAATATTCCTGCACTCATCACTTTTGTTAGCAAGTTATATGGGCCCACAAATGAATTAGCCTCGAAGAAGCAGCATAAGCTGGTAATAATGCAGTAGCATTCCAATTTTTGAATAACCTATGATACTGTGTTTCAGGCTGCATATCCTCTTCTTACGTGTCTCCTCTGCGTGAGTCAACGTCAGTTCTTCCTATCTAATTGGGTGCCATTCCTTAACAATGCTCTTGCGAATTTAAAAAACAGGGACTCTAGAATTTCCCGTGTAGCTCTGGAGTCTTTGTACAGATTATTATGGTACGTTTCTTCCGTGATGGCTTTCATAGCAATACATGACTTCGTTATGTATCTTCTGAAATTGTGAATTTACTTGCAGTTCTTACGAGTTTTTCTATATTATTTATCTGAGAATGTAGTTTTTTCTAGGGTGTACATGATACGAAACAATTGTGATGGGAACTCGGCAACTCGTACAAGGCTAGAGTCAATTTGTGGGAGTTTGTTTCCGAAGGGAAATCGTGGTATTGTTCCACGAGATGCACCGCTAAATATTTTTGTTAAAATCATCCACTTCATTGCTCAGCAAAAACTGGATTTCGCTTTTAAGGTGAATTCTGCATCTTTTTTATGGACTGAGTAGTTAAATCTTCCTATTACCATCACAAATCTTTCCTTGCAGGAAGTGATTTTTGATCTCCTTGCCTGCAATCGTTCGCAAAGGTCTCTTTACCCAGAACGAATGAATATCGGAATCAGAGCTTTAATGGTAATTGCTGACGGACTTCAGCAAAAGGACGAACCGCCTGCTATGCCAAAATCTATGGGTAAATGATTTATTCTGAAGCATACTCATTTTTACTGGATACATTTCATTTCTGTGGTTTTCAATGGCACATATGATGTGAATGATTTATGTGTTTTCTCTGTAACATTTTTAAAAGTGAGGTTTCGACATTTTTTGAACCAAATGAAGCTATCTTTTATTTCTGTCTTCAAGAGAAATTACTTCTACTGATAGATTTTGTTTAATTTTTTTTTTCAACTAGGCCCGTCTGCTAGTGGAACAATACAACGTTTGAAAAAGAAAACCTATATCACTCGTCCATTGACCGTTGATATTGCTAGAGCCATAGGACTCGATCAGTATTACATTCCTTGTCGGAAAGCTTTTGACACGATACTGCGTATCCTGGATACTCAGGTTGGCTACTTTCTAAGAATTTGTATTATGCGGGTTTCCCGCTTTCCTCCTATCTTTTACATAGATTTATCGCAATACGTTTTATTTATCGTAACGTGTTCTTCGTGCCTAGGTTGGTCGCCCATTAATGATGACGGCAATACAGAGGGGTAAAGAACCAGATGAACTCTTAGGGTGAATATTTTTTCTATCCTTTTTTTTTTCATTCTATCTATTACTTCTTGAGCAAACAACGGTATAAAATCTTATAGAGGAGAAGTGAAGCCGAAGTTAGATCTGTTCCGAACATGTGTGGCTGCAATACCACGGCTGCTTCCGGAGCCTATGACTTACACGGCATGCTTCGAGATTTTGTTATCTCTTTACATTATTTTATTATACTTATTGTCGAATTTGCTCAACTCACTCTGACTTTTGCATTTTCAGGACTTGATAGACATATTAACCAGAACAACAGTTCATGTTGACGAAGAACTTCGCACCATGGCTGGGAACACTCTTCAGAATATGCTAGGGGAATTTCCAGAGTGGAGAGAGCATATAATTATAGCGGAAATTACTCTCCTTCACAATCAGCTAACGGTAGGCAAGCTTATTGTCGCTGAGTTTCTTCAACCGGGTTACTGCGACTCATCTGCCGCAACAACCGTTTTTTTGACCCGCACTATCTCTTTAGTTTGCCCTGCCCTTAAGGGTCATTGCGGTTACTCCGTTGAAGACGTACGCAGATTGTAAACTCCATGCAAAGTTCAGTGGACGTTTCTGCAGTCAATTTTTCAGGACTTCTACCCAGCTGTTCTTGACGAAGCTCTTCGGCTTTTACATCAAATGATAGTCACTTGGAAATCGGCTGCGTTGCAGGAGAAAAAGAAAGAACAAGAAAAGGTTATTGTGTTATTCAAAAAGATATTTTTCTCTGGTACATTTTCAGTCTTCGTCGAGTTCGCTATTTTTCTAACAGACCATTTAAGTTGTAAGTGCACCAAAGAGTTTTTGGAGGTAAAAATAGCATTGGGAAATTATGCTTAAGTTTTCTGTGTTGCTGCCCTCAAAACCCATGAACCCCGTCCATTTCCTCAGCAGTCACATACCCTAAAATGCACTTGTACGTGAGGTTACCTTCTGATCAAAAGTTATGTGTCATATTTTTGAAGGATGTTAGCTGTGAGAACAACGTGCATTCTGCTCCTCCACTTTATGTGCTAAATTATGCTTCTGTTCTACATGCTGTGGAGGGTTTCGCTCTAGTTATGTTGTGTCAAATTAGGTAAGGCAATAGGTATTCTCCAGTTAAAAAGTATTATATGGTTTACTCGATTCACAGACCGCAACCGAGGAAGATAGCCATATCGTTGCTGAAGGAGGTGAAACAAATCATATCAATCTTGTCACTCGATGTGCGTTCCATTTTCTAGTGAGACATTTTTGGATTATTATTGTCTTCATAGTTTGTTTTGTAGAACGTCGATGTGCCAGTCATCACTGTGCTTGATGAGGCTACTCCGTATGTTGTTCGTAAATACATCGAGCACGTGCCTATGTATGAAAGAGTAAGCCCTCTGCTTGTTGTTGTTGTTTTTTTTTCTGAAAAGTATTTTTTTGAGAAAAACTTTCGACGGGATTGACGTTCTGTGGATTAGATTTTTTCCTGAAAATATGATGTCAGAGGCCAAAATGAGAGTATTTTCTAGATCAGTTGGAATATGGATTTCACGTCAGTCTGTGAAAAAATTGCTGCAGTTGACACTGACATTTGCCTCGTAAGCTTTATATTGTGAATTTCTTCTTGCGGTTTTTATTTCAAAGGCTTTATTTTGAAGGTAAATAGTGACAAGGGAAACGAGTATTTCCAATGGGATCCTTGGGCGTGTGCTCTGAGTGGATATGCAGAGAGAAAGCATTTGCTTATGCGGTGCTTGTTTGCCGGAAGTTTCTGAGCTACTGAATTGTTCAAAATTAAAGAGAGGTACGTTCAGGTGCCCCTCAGCTATCGCTAGTGCTTGGCCGGCACTATTCAGCCGTTTGCTTGCTGTCAATGCGTACGTAGATCCGAGGTCAGTCATTCATGCTAGTGTGGTTTGCCAGGTTTTTTTTAAAAGGAACTCTTTTTTCCCCATTGATGGATAATCAGTGAAAGCGCAGCAGTGATTGAAGTAATACTCTTAGTTATTTTAAATAATTTCTTCTTGGAAGTGTATATCCAATTAAGGTGGGTGCAAAACACATACAGTTGGTTTGTACGCTCGTATACGTTGAGGTGTTATAGAGAAAGTCGATTTCAATGCTTTGTAAGTACATGACGGCACATCCAGTACATTACATTATGGCTTGTAATCAGAAGCATGTGGGAGAACTACCGTTTTCATGTTAGCTCGCATTTCATTGTGCAGTTTTACTATTCTCTTTTCGGTCTCAGGAAAAAAAAGTCATAGAAAAAACTCAAGGATACGAGATGTACAGAAAAATTAAGGAAGTCTTTAATAAAATACTTTGATATTCAGATAACAGCTACTTTCCTCCATTTAATTCCGTTTTAGTTGTCTCATCTTGAGTTTGTTCTCCTGCCGTCCTGCGCTCTTTGTAATGTGCTTTCGCTCATCACTACGATGCTTGACAAGTATCAACGTTATACGTCTGGTTGAATACACGTGTCCAAGAGTATATCTCTACAAGTTTTAGCTCTTAACCCATCATCTTTTCAGTGTCTTTTTACAATTCTAGACATTTTCTCGGCATGGCACTTTCATCATTTTCTCGCCACTTACCATAGCTTCCTCAATAACTATTTGTTGCAGTAATCCACAAAACGAAAACCGAGCTTCTCTGCTTCGTGGTAGCAAGAGCAAAGGATCATCTGTGTGTGGTGAAGCCCTTAGTCAAGAGGGTTGTCTCTCCTTGTGGCAGAAGTATCTTGTTCTATGCTGTGCATTCGCTCCATCGCCGAACAATGTCAACAGTTTGATATCTAGAAGTTTCAGCCCTACCTCATCGTAAGTTGCTTATGTTTAATCTCTGAAACTTAATTAATGCAATACAGAGGTGTTTATTTGAAGAATGGAGACAGATGTGCTAAGAAGTGTGTCCTCGTCTCTACGGGCATCTTCACGTATTCCCTCCAATGCCTCACTGTCGCAGTTGTTCACAAAAATCGCTGCAATGCTACGCTGGGAAAATATGATTGATATTCGCGATAGTGTTGTTCTCGGTGACTTCTTGCTGAATATTCATTCTCCTCGATTTTCACTATCAGTAAGTTGAATACGTTTATTTTTCAGGAGTAGGATCAATGAGTGCTGCAGCATTTGAGACATTTTTCGAAGATCTGAATCAACGTGGTATTTTGCGAGATGCAATGGAGAAAAAGGTGCTTGAATGCTATAACATCGATAGACATTGATGGATAAACTCCAATTTGTTAATAATTGGAAAGTTCGATGAGTTTGCCTCATTGCAGCTAATGGAACTCTGCATCGATAACCAAAGTTCCAGGCTGAAGTGCATATTTAACTTTTCAGGTAGAGACAAATCTCAGACGTCGTAAGCGTAAAGATCTTTTGCGACTGCAAATCATCCGCATAATTGAGGTCCTTGAAGATTACTACTTTTCTGTTTTGACTCGGTTCATCTTTTCTCTCTTTTTACGTCTTCGCTAATGCGCTGCCCATTTAGGTGGCCGTATTTCGTGGTTTACTGGAATCCACAATGATTGATTGTCTTGGCAGTCTGAGTCCACTGATTCTAGATTTCGTTGATACAATGAGGGCAAATCTTGAAAGTGACCTGGTATGCACTTTTTTTGTAATTTTTGTGTTCGCATACATTTCTTTCACGTCCTCTATTGTTCAATCACAGGACCGAGATATAGCGGTGGTTACTATGATGCGTCTCCATTTTTCCAAACTTGTCGCTGTTATTATTGATAGCGTGAATCCTGAAAATCGTGCAAACCTCATTCCGGACGAGAAGAAGCAGAGCCTTTTCTACCTGTTTATTGGATGGTGCAGTCGAACAATAGCAGCCGACAAGAAAAACCGTGAAAACGATGTAATGATCAAGAGTAGATTTTTGGAGAATTTTCATTCTCCTCTGCATTGTTCTATCTTTAGGTAGGATCATACGTAGAACAGAAGGCAGCTTTGGCAATGACTCGTCTTCTCAGTTGTGGGAGAATATTTGAAGCGCAAAAATCTATAGGTGAAGACGGCTATTTATACGGCTGGTTGGAGAGGCTCGTGTCAAGTGCTAACGCTACGGTATGTCAGTTATAACAGATACAATAAGTAGTGTATTATTAAAGTATGGAACATATGATATAATATTGGGACGAAGAAGTTTGCATTCAACGTGATCTCTTTGCTGCCAGTGATCAGTGGTCCGCAGTTGTTGTAAATATTAGGATGCTTAGCGTGAGTGACAACAGGAAATAAGACAGTACAATGAAGTTTAACGAGGATGCATTGCTTGGAGGTTATTAAGTCTTTTTCCACGTAATGTACGAAATTTTTTGAGAAAATCAGTTCGAATTTTCACAGACCAATCTACAAAGAGGTGATCCCGATGATTCCTTGCCCGTATAGATCAAGAAAATGCTCCATTCCTGCGCATCGCAGGGAATCGTTTTGTGTCTGCTCACCGCACCCGATAAGGTTTTTGTCCTCTACCATGTAAAAGTTCTCCCACAACTACAAAAATAAGCCACATTAAAACACTAGGTGAAGTGAGAACTTTGGCGAGCGTATTTGACTATGTAAGCATCTTACCGGGTCATACTATGCAGCGATTTCAAGTTGACATTACGAGAACAAAAACCGAAAAAGATCCTGGTCCCATCGTGGTGAGCCGCCCCAAGCGATCACTAAACCTTGATCAACGGCCAAGAAGGTTTTGCTATGTGTTTTGTTACAAGGGAATAATCTATTATGAGCTTCTCCCATCGGGCCAAGCACTCATTTCGGACCTCTACTGTCAGCAACGGACTGAAGCAGGCGATCGACCAGAAACGACCAGAACTGGCCAATAGGAAAGGTGTTGTGTTCCATCGAGTTTACGCCAAGCTGCACACGCCCTTTAAGACTCCTTAGAAGCTCCGAGAGCTTGAATGGTTGGATCTAGTGCAACCGCTGTATAGTCCACACCTGGCACCGAGCGACTTTCGCCTTTTCAAACATTTGCAAAATTTTCTTTATGGTACAAAACTGGCTCCAAGAGAGGTTTGTGAAACTGAGGTGGCAAAGTTGTTACCAATAAGGGCGAGGATTTCTTCAATTGCGGAATTATAAAATTGCCATCAAAATGGAAAAAAAAACGCATCGGTTGACAAAATTTACGAAACGGCGGATATTTGATCTAAATCGGCTACTACTAACTGTCTTCATTTCATCATTGATGATAAAGCGAAAAGAACGCCAATGACTTTTTACTTCACCTAGTGATTCTGCTGTATCAGAATAGTAAGTAATTGCTCAAGATATTAGTAATAATTAGTAGCGGTTAATCCATATAACGTAGTTCCATTTTAACGTTGTTATTATAATTAAACTTTGTGAATATTAATGATTTTCTTGGATTTGAGTTGTTTTCACAACGCAAAGGGCCTATTTCCATAGATTTTTAGATTTCAGATGTAGATTTGCTTTATTTTGTTTTGTACTTGAAGTCTTTTGAAGTGCTGGTGAAAAAAAAAACTACAGTGATAGTAGGTGGGGTAATAGGTAAAGACGGTCTTTTTAAATCAAAAATCTTTCGAAAAAATAAGTCAAAACTTGGATTAATCCATTCTATTTTGAAGAAATGAAAACTTCTAACTTTTTAAAAGCTTGCTGAAAATATAAATTATTCAAGCTATCAAAAGAACGTTAAGAAGAGTTTTTTTAATAGCTAGAGCGACTGCTTCTAAAAGAGATGGTTGCATGATAATCAAAGTCCAGAGGTTCAGCAAATAACTTCTGAGCTCCATTTATCTCTCTGTAACAAAAAGGTCGTCTGCCTCTGTTTCTCATTGAAATTACTAGGACCCTGTCTTTTCTTCTGTTGTAATTTTTCATCCATTAATAGTTGTTGAATGTATTACTGCGATTGGTATGCTTTATTTTGTTGTAAAGCTTAATTTAGGGGTTGATTTGTTTCCCATTTTTCATCAGCTGTTAAATCTTCTAAGAAAGTCTTAACATGATATTTTCCTCTTCCAAATCCATCGACATTCTTTATTCTGATGGATTTGTTGGAATCGCTCGACAAAGCTAGCTCTTTTCAGATGCAGAGCGAAGTTGAAGAAATGTTGGCATGGATGTTGGAGCTGAACGAATCCAGTCATCTACTAGATTGGCTTATGGCGCAATGTTACTGTCAACCTAGCCAAGTAGCTGCAAAATGTTTCCGAGCTCTTGTTCGCGTATTCTCTCGGCGAGACTTCCCGTGCGAATTCATATCCCTGTTCGTACTTTGCCAAGCAATGCTAGGCGATGCTAGCGTCGCAGATGCTGCTGTTCACATGATCGAGATCCTGAAGAGGCAGTTCCTAGACAGGCACTTTTTTTTGCATTCTCACGTGTTTAGGTTAGAAATTGTGTTTTCTTAGTAGTTCGATTGCAGCACCATGCTTGTATCACCGCAATTGGCACCAACTGTTGGAAATATCTCTTCTCCTCCTGTTCATCTGAGATCTCCCGTTGTTACAAGTTCGCACAGTCACTGTTTTCCTATGGATCAACAAGCTGTCTGTCGAAACCTGGCAAACTCGTATCCACATCTCACCATCACGATATTCAGCGGTAATATATTACATCTGTTGCAGTTCTCATTTTCCGCTTTTTTTTTAACGAACCACTGCTCTTCAAACAAAGCTGATCAGCGAATCAGCGAAGCTGCATTTATTACATCTTGCACAAGCAGCGGTTTTGTTTGAATGTTTTAATGTAATCTAATTTGAACTTGATGTGATCTGAGACTAATCGTTGTTCTCTTTTTTAAATTGAGCTAATTACAGCAATTTACAGTTATTTACAATATTGCTGACGTTTAGAAGAACTTCCGAGCATCCTCGATTTTCATGTCCTTTACTTCGCTCTGTAGCTTGTTTCGTTGCACTGATGTTTTTCGAGATCTTCCTACAAATATCAAATATCATTTCGAATAGTTGTAGAACAGAGGTAAGCCGGAGCGAAAATTTCTCTAGTTTCAAAGTCTCCGTAGATTTGGGCGGCTGGTCAAATCTGTCTTACATGACCCGTGACACACAGTAAAATTTATGGCCAAATACGGAACTGTTTTTCCATTGACTCTAGAGTGATATCATCTGTCAATCTTAGCATTCCACACAAAGAAAATCTATTCCCTGAGTCCTGATATCATTGTTCATAGGCGCAAATCAAACGCAACTCTTTCCCTTTGTCTTCTTCATCGGCGAATTCCTTTTTATCTTAAAGAGTTGTTCTAGTTTTATGACTTTCCCCAGTTGCCTTAAAAGTTTTCGTTTTTGTTCTCATGAAAACAGTAAAAGTTCTACTGAGTGGTCTAACTCCTTAAGTATGATTTCAAAAATTCTCCATGCTTTTAGAGGTGTCGTCTCGCCTCGAGGGTGCACGTAATCAAAATCAAACTCATTTGATTGCGCTGTTGTTGCCATGGGTTGAAAATATCGAGTTGGTTGATGCAGTAGCAGGAGAAGATGCTTGTGAAGGTTAGGATTTTTTGCAATGGCATTATTTATCAGTTCTACAGTTGATTTCCGAATATTTTTAAAGATTTGTTTTGTTCCGATTTTGACTTCGTATGATCCTCTTACTCCTTTTCCTATTTTCATGCAATACTGCCCAAGCTTATTACTATTTTTGATGTTTTGTTACACTTTATACGTTGATATGTGTTTCAATTGTGTACCTTCTATACATTTAGGACCTCGAGGATGGGGATCCGAAGAAGCAACACAACTCCTTTTGAACAATCTCATGTACTTGACGGTGTGCCTGGCAGCTGATCACGAACGTGAGCTAGCAGAACTATGGCGTGCGCTTGCTTTATCGTTCCCGGCGAATTTGCCAGTTATTCTTAACTACATTTATGTTGTCACTGTTCTATCACATGAGGCCCTCTTACCATACGTGAGTTCCATATTTGAGAGGTTTCGGGGTAAAAAGTGTTTCATGGTAAACTTGAATGTCATTATTCACTTGATGGAAAGTAGGCCGATTTCTTGGTTCATGCTTGTGAATCGAGAGAGATTGAGATTGAAGAAGAGACGTTTCTTCCGCAGTTCAACAAAACGTTATCAAAAGGATAATTCTTGAATTTTATTCTCCTTTTTCTATATCAATAATTGTAGGCGAAACGTGTTTGTATAATGCTGGCCGGTGTTGTGGGTAATCGTATTTCTGCACTTCTTTTGGAACAGTTGTCTACGTCATCTGACAGCTCCCGTCTCACTCTCGAAAGATCTGATATTCCTCCTTATTATAAATGGAGGGATGAAACAGCTGACTTTAAAAAAGTGGGGTATTTTCTTTTCGATAATCTTCTTTTTCAGTTTTGTACAAAATATACTCGGATATTGTCATTTATCATATATTTTTTTTTTCACTGCCAAGTATAAGTGTTAGTTTCTGTAAGTTCTCACGGAGATTTTCACTGCTGTTAACCACGCACCTTTGCAGGACTCCGTTGTGGAAATAAAGTCCCCAGTGCGAGAGTCACCGATTGGTGATCGTTTCTTAGGTGCCTCTGATGATGCTGTTAAAGAGGGCGTTCGTCTCCTTCCTATGCCTGCATACGGAGGGTATTATTCGAGGCTTTGTGCATATTTACCACCAACCACGCAACCAGTACAATTTTTCACAAGGTTTGCAACGTACCGATTCTTTAGCTACGGTTGTGCGATACTGTGCTTATATATATATATATATATATATATATATATATATATATATATATATATATATATATATATATATATATATATATATATATATATATATATATATATATATGATTTACTTATTTGACTTAATCGGCGGGCTGATGTCATCGCCTGACGCGATTACCCGCATCTTCGCCGAGGTGTGCCGTCCTTGAACACAGCTCTGCCCAACCTTCTCGATCTTCTGCGAGAGCTTGCACAGAATCAATTCATTCGTCGCTATTCCATGTTCTGCGAAACCTTACGTCTCGCCTGAACTGCCTATCCACGCCGAGTGTCCTCAGGTTCTCTTTTACCACCTCAGTCCAGAACTTCCGTTTTCGGCCAGGTGGCTTCTTCCAGCTCGAACCCGACGAACTCTTCAGAACTCATTGGACAAGGCGATCTGCCGGTCTCCTTAATATATGACCAAAGAAGCGAAGACGATTTACTTTAGCCGCTTTCGAGGGCGGTGCAAGATGTTGATATCTTCCACGTGTCATCCGCCGGTAAACCACATCAATTTCTGCGTAAAGATCTTCATTGTGGCATACCCTAGGCCAAAAGTAGCCAAGTAGCCGTCTAAGCAGCTGTCGTTCCGTGCAGTCAAGCCTCTTCATAACCGTTGATGGTGCTGCCCAAGTCTCCAATCCGTACATCATGATGGGGCGAATTGCGGATAGGTAGACTCGCAGCTTGACTTCGTTGGTGATGGGGGTCGACCACAGACATTTCGTTAAGGAGTTAAATGCAGAAGTGGCCTTAGCGCATCTTTGCTGAACATCTCTCTCGTAGCTGCCATTGTTCTTCAGCGTACAGCCTAGGTAACAGAACTCATCGACGAGTTCTATCGGTTGTCCGTCCACCCTGATTCCCGTTCGAGGTCTCGAAGAGATCCACATCTGCTTGCATTTATCAGGGTGTAGGCGTAGTCCGTAGGCTGCAGCCAGCTTCGATACAAGGTTGACAACATGCTGAAGTTTCGTACTGCTTTCCGCGAATACAACAACATCGTCGGCGTACTCGAGGTCAGTCAAGGGGTACCCTGATGGTGCTAAGACAAGGTCGGCAGGACACTGGTCGACTGTTCTTCGCATAATGTCGTCGATGGCGAAATTGAATAGGAAGGGTCCTGCCACCGCTCCTTGTCTTACTCCAGTTACCACTTCAAACAGTGTTCTACATCCGGTTGGTGTTCGAACTGCAGCAGTTGTTCCTTGATTCATGTCATCAAGCAAGCGAACGAACTTTCCTGGTACTCCATCGGCGCGAAGCGCGTTGAAAAGACGGTCTCGGTGAGGAGAGTCGAAAGCGGCTTCAAAGTCCAGAAACGCTAGTTGCATTGGCTTCGAATACCGCTGCCAGATTTCGATCACTCTCCTGACGATGAACACCTGGTCAATCGTAGATCGGCCAGGACGAAAGCCAGCTTGCTCGTCGCGCGTTGTTTCTTCGCGATGTTTAATGAGTCGGTCCAGGATAATGCGCTCCAGTACCTTGTACATAACACGCAGCAAAGAGATTCCTCGATAATTCCTTGGGTCTGTGACGAATAACTTCTTGTGGAGGGGAATTATGATAGCATGTCTCCACGAATCAGGTATCCTTTCGTTTATCCATATTGAACGGATGATCTTTGTCATCTCACGAATCCCAGACGGAGGAAGATATTTTAGCATTTCTGCGCTAATCCCGTCGTCTCCACCAGATTTTCCATTCTTCATTTTTTGAATACAGACCAGGACCTCCGACTCGGTCGGTGGCTCCTCGTTAACCGCATATGTCGGTCTATGAACGTGTTCGAGTTCAGGAGCTGACGGTGCTAGCCGGTTCAGCAAGGTCTTGAAGTGTTCCTTCCAAATTGGAAGGGTTGCTTCACCGACAGCTACCCCATTAGCAGTGCTGAGGACATGGGAACATCTTTTCATTTTGCCGCTATACTGTTTTAGTAGAGCATAGGCTTTCCGCGGGTTCCTGTCCTCCCACGCCTTCTCAAACTCCATCGCTCTTGACGTCCAGTCGTTATCGCGGTCTTGTTGCAGTTGACGACGCAGCTTCCTTCTAAGACGCTTTTCCTGGTTGAAGTCACCAGCACTGCGCGCGACACATACAGAATTGTATGTGGATTTTGTTTGCGCAGATGCAAAGGCAAAATTCTTCCGCGACAATAGAACCGGAAGCGTTTCCCTTGCAGCGTCCTGGATGCACTTTGTGAAGGAATCCGCATCGGTAAGCTTCTTCCTGGTCCGTACTCCAACATGAATAGACACAAGTTGGCGGAATTTTCTTCTGCATTCATCGTCTTTCAGACCTGCCATGTCGATTTTCGGTTGAAGAGGAACTCCTCGGTTTCTCTTGTGGAACCGTATCTTGAAGCTGAGAAGAACTGGACGGTGGTCAGAGTCGAACGCGACGTCCCAAACAGCTCTAGATTTTCGGATATCCGACTGAGGAATGTTCCTCGCCAGAACGTAGTCGAGCTGAAGTTTAAGAGTCCTCATCTTCCGCTTGCGCTGCTCTTCAGGCGTTAAAAGGGTTGACCCCTGCCAAATGGGCTGATGGCGTCGATGATTCCTCTTAAACGTGGAAGCGATAATGAGGCCCGTCTGTTCGCACAAGTCGACCAGACGGTCACCGTTGTCCGACGTGCGCTCCGCTGTATAGTACCATTATCCTAGCACATCGGATTGCTGTTCGAGTCCCATCTTCGCATTTGCGTCGATTCCGACAATGACCACCTGCTGGCTTGGTATTTTAGACATCAGCGCATTGAGTTCATCATAGAAGGCGTCCTTACTGTTGTCCTTAGCGGTTTCCGTAGGTGCGTGAGCACTTACGATCCAGAGTTTGCGTCCTCTGCGATCCCGCAATCGTAGAAAGGCACATCTAGACGACGTTGAGCCAAATTCCTCCACCAGGTTCTTGTAATCGTTCCTCACAGCTATCGCGCAGCCACCTACTTTGTTCTCATCAGCATCGCCGCAGTATATGGTGTAATTTTCGATGCTGATGACGGGCCGATCCCTCATGCGTGTTTCCTGCAGTGTAGCAAAAGGCGCACAGAGATATCGCAAAAGTCTGGATAGAGCGGCTTGTTGGAGTTCACTCGATAGTGTTCGGCAGTTCAGCGTGACGAAACGAATGGTTGTTGCCAAAGATTCCATGCTCCCTTCAGGCAGTTGACCCTTCAGGTTATGGGCTTTGGCGGCGTGCTGGACGACAGCATCTTTTTGCAATGTATGGGAAGCTTTCGCCATATAACAGTGCAGGTTATATAGCTCGTACGTTCCCAATGCGTACACTCGAACGCCTGATTGCGTTTAGTTAAAGCAGGGCCACCACGTGCAGGTAGCAATCAGACTCGTATTACCGGCCCCATACATATATATATATATATATATATATATATATATATATGTATATATATATATATATATATATATATATATGCATATATATATACTATACTATACTATATATTTATCTGTTTGAAATGAATCAAATTAAGGAGTCAAGTTTCGCTTCTTCTTATTTGCGATATCGTTCGCGCATCGTCTGACGTTGACTGGACCGAGGCTACGCCGCGCTTACTCCATGCTGCGGTCCTTTCCTTAGACTCGCTCCGTCCAGCTCTTTGTCGACATGCAAGACAAGTACGTGAATTATCTTTTGCAACTACTTGAACATATCACTCCATTCTGTGAGCTTTTCCAGACTATAATCAATGTAGCGCTGCTTCACGCAGATCAAGCCACTTTGGCTCATGTGTCTGGGATGTTGCTGAAACATCAGATGTGTCGCTCCGTGTCGGATGAGTCGGGGTTCAGAACTATGGTGACTTCATTTTGTGATGCGGTACCTACCCGAGGTGTATCGCCAACTTTCGCAAAAGTTGCTGCTGAGGAATACAGAAATATGCTGCTCAACAGCAATTCGCTATTTTCATCGCAGAGCGACCTCATCATGGCTCTTGTGTTCTGTCTTAGTGAGAAGTAAGTTTGATCTTTCATAATACGCCGATTTTAATGTATAAAGAAAGAGAAAGTTCAATGCTAGTCAGCCAGTTAATTAGCAGGTGATGTTTGTTACAGCTGTATTGAAGATCACAGATTGCAATGAGCCTTAAACAAAAGGATTTATGCACAAGCTATGGCTAAATATATCTCCAACTGATCCTTTGTCCTGAAATCTCCCACAATTGAAAAGAAATTTATGCGCACATTTTTAGTACGTTATCATGCTACGGGTTAACGTCAGAAATTACAGAAGAAATACAGAAATTGAGTAAGATGCGTACATAGGTTAGGAGGGTTAGCTTAGATTACATAATATTAGGTGGAGGAGAAAGTTTGGAAAAGTTTGTCAATCTTTTCTGCTTTATTTTCTTCTTCATTATGGGGTAAAAATTAGCCAGCAACATATTCATCATTGTAAGTTACTGCAGTGATCACCTATGGAGAGGTCAGCGATTCTCTTCTCGCAAAAGTGGGAAGGGTGGCTAATCAAAGGGAGCTAATTTGGAAGGGTATAGTCGCGAACTGCTGCGCCTCATACTACCTCTTCAAGCTCTTTCTGATATGTCTCCTTTGCTACACGGAGCGAACGTCACCGTAGAGGAGGCGTGTTAACGCTCGTCTCGATCGTTTTTCTCGAACAGCTTCAGCAACTTTCTGGAGCTGAGTGGATTAGATAACGGAAATGGGTGTCTATCCTTGCGAGAGAAACTCAAAATAGAGCATTCCTGTTGAATCCCAGAAGATATTTCGAACAAGTATCTTTGAAGACCGTGTCTTCTTACCCGAAGCGGGAGAACCAGCGGTGACAGTTGTAGTGGCGCCATCCCCAAATGTGCAGCTGATGTTCCTGACGGCTGTCGAGACTGCAGTGACACATCGCCAGTCGTAGACGGCGATGATCTGATGCTGATATTTTCAAATTAACATCGTGAATGAAGTCAAGAAGGGCCACGCGCCTTCATGTATCTTTTGAGAAGAGCTCTGAGAATAATCTACAGCTAATTCATGATACATCATAGTTAACGACCAGTATGTTAAAAATTTTAGTCTATTTAATGTTTCTCAAAACTTTCTTCCCATCCTAATATTTTTATATGACCAGGAGGTTCTAGCAGGTTGAACAAAAATTTCATCGCACTCCAGAAGTATAGACAATTGCGATATCCGTTTCCCGAGATTGAATATCAACCAGTGACGCATTCTACATGAGAGGTAGGAATAATTCGTGGAGTACTACTTTTTCGGACCAGAAATCAGCACAGTGGGGCTGAAAAGTATTTTAAGGTCGGTTTTGAGGTCTTTGAAACAAGTGTAGTTTTTTGGTTAAGGAATTCTTTTGTGGGCCCGAAATAGATGGCAATTTAAAGGTGCAAAAATACGGATTCTCCGGCTTGGAAGCGTTTCACTTGCGGAGCTGCGCAATGCAAACGTCGGTAGTCATACTATTCTTTATCAACAACTTTCAGCAGAGCATCCCCTTGTGAGTTGCACAAGCAGCAAACCCATGAAGTGATCCTAGTTTTGCTCTGGTTGGAGCGAAAGGCGTCTGCGCGCTTGAGGTAGAAGTGGGTTGTTGTCGCCTGTGGTCTTTTGCCTTTCTCTAGAAGCACAGGACCGGTTACTGTGAAACAGCACTTGTACTTATAAAAGAAGTTCCATCAAAGATATGGCTTTTCATTTTGAAACGAAAGGTGCTTTTTTGAGCACAGAACTCATTTTTAGTGTAGAGGAAAGCCGTTGAACCTCAGGACGTACTCGAATACCCAGTAAAACGGCTTGGTCTGGGCTGAAAAACCCGCAATTCCTTGATCGTGTAAGGAAATACTTTGGTCAATCTGACACACGCAAACTAAAACACAGCATTGATAAAAATTTATACTGTACATAAAAAATAAGATTCTTTTAACTACCCGTTTACGCATTTTCTAACATTCTTTTCTCATTTTTCGAAACACAATTAATACTTTCACAGTTTGTGAAATATGATCAATTTGTCTTAGAGTTATTAATAATACCTTTGACGCCCAATCTATTTTCCCCATGTTCGAATACCTTGCGAATTAAGGGCCTCATTCACAATTTATTTTAATCTCACATTCCTCTGTACATTTGTAATACTGGTTCTAGCTTATTAGACTTCAATAGTGTATTTATAAGCGCTCTCTTTGTATACTTCGTAGCTTATTTCCTTTATCTTCACCTCCTAGAATTATCTCTTTTTCATTTCTTTCCTATTCTTTTTCTTATCTTTTTTATTTCTTTCCTATTCTTTTTTTCTTATAGTACTCGTAAGCTGTGTGATTCTGCAAGGTTTTTCTCATTTCGAAATTCTCGTTCTTATATAACGTTATTGGGTTCATCCACGATTTTGCTTTTCATATTTGAAACTTGAGTTATTCATCTATCATTTTTTATGCTATAGAACTATAGTTATGAGCATTCACTTAAAACTATCCTCTGAACATTATTACATTGTTAGGAGCGAACTTGGAACTTGCCACCTTATTTGCTTCTCATGCAATGGTTGAGGTTCGAGACGAAGACTTAGCAACTAATTTAATTAGTTTACGAGTCTTAAATATAGCATGTAGTTACAACGTTTAGGCCCTCATTAACGGGATAAAATAATTCTGAGCTTTACCAATAATGGTTGTTTTTCATTTCATTTATTGATTCTCTAGCATGGACAGCCCTCTATGGCACAATGAAGATGCTACTCCACGTTGTTGGAAAGTTCCCAGCGCAACGCATCTAACCTGCTTGGTATGTGTTCTTACTATATTTTTAGTCTTGCATTTCAAGGTAATACATTTTCTCTTCGATTAGGTTCGTCATCTGGCTGAACTTTTCCTGCCTTCCATTCCTTTACTGCCAGTGGTGTGGACTCAGATTGCAATGCGAATGGCCTTAACTACAACACAGCGGCACGCTGCTGGTCGATGTTTTCAGGTTCCCGGTTTTCGTTTTTCGAAAGTCTCTAGTTAGGACGTTTCACAGCATTCCTTTTAGATAGTTTCATCGTTGTGTCAACCCCCTGGCGCTTGGATTCCATCACTAATCAGTAGATTAGTGGAGACGGCTGGTGAGACTCACGAAGATACGCAGGCTTACGTGACGGACTTGCTGCTTTGTCTCCTCAGCAGCGCACCCCACCTGAATCCGGTATGCTCCATTTTATTTGCTTTCTGAAGTTATGCTTACACTGTTGGACTTGAACTCAGTAGAAATGCCATGTGACTGTCATGAAGGTAAACAAGTTTGGAAAAATGAGGGTATAAGAATTAATCTGACTTGAAACGTTTGCTTGATTGACCCACATTGAAAATGTTGTTTCTTATAGAACTGAGCTGTATTCATATTCATTCAGACACTAACTTCGCCTCCCTTTAAGTTTATCAACAAGTTAAGAAAGTTGTTTTTAGCTCCTTGATACTCCGCTGCTCCCTTCAGCATCTCCTACTCATGCAAGGTCAACTTCATACACACCTGCTCTACTTCGACAGTCAGTGCTCAGCCAGAAGCTTCACCAGGAAAGAAAGGGTTAGACATTTCGAGGTTGTTCTTTGGAAACGAAAATACATTCTTATCATATTCACTGCAGATGCTCGGCTATCGCTACTGCTATCTGAGGAGGAGTCTAGATTGGGTACTGCATTGATGAGGAGCAAGAGTGCGGACCAACTTAAAAGCGATGCTGAAGGAGATGAGGTAACTATTTTGCACAGCATTTAGACTACTCGAAACTATAGTGAATTCTTCAGGAGGCAACAGCTCGAATGCAGATTTGCGCCATAGCCGTAGCATTACTCGAGAGTGGTGTGGACAACGAATTTCTTCTTGCAATCAATCTTCTGGAAAAGGTTCGTAATCATTCGTATAGTGGTCGATCCCTGCTGCTCTGGTCACTATGAAGGCCGCGATGCTGTGACGGGTAGCCGTGCTCGTCATCGCACCGGGTGCATGGTTATGATTTACGATCGCGCGCTACCGCATATCCGCTTTTGAAGCGACGCGAGCAGTCACCCTCGAGTAAATTGGCAATGATTGTCTGCTGAGGGTGTGCAAGGTATTGTGAACTATCCTGAGCCTGTCATAGAAGAAGGTCGATGAGCGCACGCGATCGCGCCGCATATTTGAAGTTAACAGAATTGTCGTAGATGCATATTATGAGGAAAACAGTTTGATTTCCAAGATTTCCAAACCATTCAATATTTTTATTCAGATTCTAGACACTTCTGCACCTCATAAATCACGATGTCTGCAAAAGTTGGAGAAAACCATAAACCAGCTGGATTGGAAAGGATTTGGTGGTATCGTCGGTCTGCTGTCCAGAGGTTAGTGTGAAACTTTCATCTTAGTCTTATTGGGAATTTCTGCGTCAATTTTCTCATATCAGAGAATATTTGATTGTCATCATATCCGTACGAGTTTTGATTTGTGAAAAGGTTGAATAGACGAAAAAGGTGCTCAATGGCAACACCTGCAGCAGCATGATGACACAGGCACGACAAAGATTACTTCTGAATTAAATATAGATCTTGAAAAATATGGACAATTTCCAAGATCCTTTTGCTCATCTGTTTTGAAAACTGTCATGAGTCCGAGGTTTTCGGCAGGCTTCTCGCGCGCTCATTTTCTTCAACATAATTTGGTGTTGCTTTGATGAACTGTTACCAATAACATTAACTAGGTAGAACGAAAATGCACCGTGACCTACTGATAGCTGTTACACTCAGTATTAAGTTCGATTTCGCTCGTTCAAATTGATACGGAATGTGGCTCAGTTAACTACGCTCAGTTAAGTTAAATTTTGAGTTGGTGTTGAGAAAGCTACGGATACTCACCCTTAGACGTTGTATTAATTCCTAATCTGTAGTATTCGGAGAAGATAAGCATATCGATCCGGAAATACTAGTTTAAAGGTTGGAAATAGGGTTGGTTTGAAACAAAATGGTTCAGTAAAGTTTTCCCTCAAATTTTTCGACGAACTCAGTCCTCATGACGACGAAGTAGAAGTATGGTTTGGAAAGCGTTTTTTTAATACTGACCTACAAAGTTTCATAGTATGCAAATCCGGAATCATGAACCTGCAATAATTTTCTCCTATATCTGCTCGGTACCGGTATTCGCAAATAGTATGTCGTTGACTTACTTATATGACTTTTCCAACCTATTTTTTTATGTCTTCTACACACAATATCTGTGAACAAATTTGGTAGCGATTGCGCATTTTGATAGGACAGAACGTCATTTCGCCATTTCAAGAGATCATGTACACCTTTTGCATTAGCACTGCGACGGTAAAGGTACAGCCAAAGAATCAAACATGAAAGTGAGGTTGAATTTTGCACGTCTAAATTTTTCTTCCAAAAATATATTTCTTTTTTGCAGAAAAGAAATTGCGATACGCACAGTAAAATAGGTTGACTATGTTTGAGAATCGTGATTTTCGAAGAGTTAAGCAATGGGAAAATGAGAAAATAATGGATTTACTCTGAAAAGATTAATGATTGGCCTGTACTTGGGTGGGGCCTTAGCCTGAGTACTGTTATAACACGTCTCATTATGTACCTTTTGGATGAGGCAAAGGACTATGTACATGAAAGTTTTGGGAAGATAAAATTGCGAGTTTTGAAGTTTTGCATTCATAAGTCATCTGGGGCTCATAACTGAGGCTTGAATTTTGAAATAATCATCAGTGCCGACTCTTCTAGCTCCAAATGCTAAAACATCTTGGAAAATACCGAAAACTTTTTGGTAAACTTAGCCAGTTCCATCCAGTTTGTTTGATGTCACGTGAAAGGTAGTACATGTCAAAACATACCTTACCTAATTTCAGGGTAAGCTAGATTTTTTGTTAATTTGTGCAAAATCGAATGCCTGAAACCCAGGAGATACTAAAAGTTAGCTGAACCATACTGATGGCTTCTCCATCCCGGCTTATCCATCCACCTATGTCGATTTTTCTCCTCAAGTACAGGATATAAGCACCCTAATGGAGGTTCATTCGATTCATTATTGTGCAACGTGTCAATGGTTGAAGTTTTGCCACATGACTACCTCCAGCTGTAAATTGTGCTGGTGCTGACAAGTTACTCTGATTTATTAATTTGAGTAGAAGATTGTCAGTAGATTAGATTTCGCTGCATAGATTGTGCGCTCGAAGATTGATTGCTGTCGAAGCTTCGAGGCAAATTATGTGAGAATTTCCTTTACTGCCAAGGCACCTTCTTTGGAGCTTTCTAAAAATAACTCTGCTTTATTGCTTCGTAAGTTTAGAAGCTTTTAATCGTTCGATTCCACTGCAATGTTGGTGTGGTAGTGTCTCTGCGTTTTCTTACCCCTTCCCACCTTACGCTCCCTGTCTACGAACATGTCTTGTAATTGTGCGGCTGTCGGTTTGATTACATCTACAACACTTCAATTAGATTATCGTTGTGATGTTTTGTTCGCGGCCTTCATCGTCGAATTTTATGGTTCGTTTGGCAGACAACATCACCTCCACTCTAATGTACCGTTCGGTTTTCGTGATTAGTGGTTATCATATCCATGATCCGCCAAGCAAATGTGCAAGGAAAAGGTAATGCAATGAATAAGTGGAAAGAAAACAATGTGGAAAGGCAGGATTTTGTGAGTATAAGGGTGTCGTTCTATAGTTGCGAACAGCAGTCGCGCCATAATGTGTATGTGTGATGGGGAGGTTTTAAAACATTTCTCTCTTCCATAGTTGCAGAAGAGTCGAATCTAATGGTGCATTTACTTGGAAGATGCGTTCGTACTACTATGGCTTCCATTTGGTCTTTGAGTAGATTTTACCACTGCATCCTAGATGTGCCAAAGTGGAGTAACACTCTTCGCACAATATTTAGATAGTGCTTAGCTTCACAACATCCTTTGAAGTATTTAGGTGCTGTTGTTGCTTCGGCCTATGAAACATCGATCCAGGCTCTTACAAGGATTATTGATGTTCTGGATGAACCAGTTGTCGGTGGTCGAGACTCTCTGGGGCTTGTCATCTGCCACGTTTTGCCATATCTACTGTTCAACTTCGATGCTCCAAATTCGCTTTGCGTTCTAGTATGCACTGTCCTGATACAGGTACTTGAACGGTATTGTTTTTTTGTTGCGTGCACCCATTTTCCGATTCCTTGCTGTTAAGTACTGCACGGACGAACTGAAGAGGCTAGAGCTCGAACAAGCAGATCATCCGCTGAACAATTTGGCCACGGTCAGTTTTTTCACCCCACCTTTTCTTTTGTTCGAAGACCATATTTGTTCTTAACGTTTTAAAGAACTATTTTTAAATTTGGAAGTTTTCAGTCGCTTACGAAGGACAAGTCTCTACACTTTTTGTGATGTCGTGTAATTTTGTTTGTAGGTAGTTCTGGTCTAAAATAATTGCCTCAGAATTCTGGCGCCATGTGGATCTTGTTGAACACAAAAACGCAATTTCGTTTCAGTTGCATCATCACGTTGCAGTGTTTTCGACTGACTTCGTTTTACTAATTGTTTGAAAGTCGCCTACATTCACTGATGCGGTACCAGAAATCAAAAAGGCGTTTAACCAAATTTGTTTTTCTGCAACATCTCATATATTGTTATGCTTCACAATGGTGGAAGAATATAAGCTAAGTAAACATGAAAAGGAAGCTTGGTATATTTTAGCACTATCACATGGGTTTTTCTAAATTTTCTTTTTTTGTCGCGTGAAAAGTTTGTCATGCTCAGTCTTGGGGTTATTGCGAATATTTGTGTGCATCTGACACTCCTGTAATTGTTGAGTAGCATTCTATTTCTTAGTCGCATTAGAATGTTACACATTATAAGAAGCGATTATTAATGCCTCATATCATGTATGGAAATGAGTATTCATCGTCATTTGAATTAAGCCGCCCTACAAATTCTGAGCAAGATGTGAAATACCTAAAAGGAAAGAAAGAAGCGGGAAAACAAAATCAGCTAACAGTAATACGTCGATCATTCGTTATTTGAACTTACTTCCAGATGCTGCTGCAGTACACCACGAAATCCTTTTCTAAGGATCGCTACCAGTGGTCGAAGTGTGTATTGCAATATCTATGCGAAGCGATTGATGGAGCGATAGTGCTTCAAATGATTGTGCTGCTAGCGGAGGTATGTCTTCTCCCTCTCCTGTGTTGACAGATACATTCCCTCCCACAGTACGACAGTTAAAATTGTCCTATTCAGCTGTTATTTCTAGAGGTGACATGAGAGCGTAATTAATGTTGATGTCATTGTGTGTACGTTCGCCTTGACGAATCGAAATGATGCGCTCCGAGATAAGGTTGAACTTCGGATATGCCCAGACGGCGCGCAACGCTTGCGCAACCGTAATTGTAAGTGACGTGCTGCGACTACGCTAGCTAATTGAATTTGTTTTGAATAGTTGTGAGATCAGAGCACCTCCACGCTTGCAAGATTAAAAATCTCCAAGAATTTTGAAAGATGCAGTTACGAGATAAGCTCTAACGTTGCTCAAAAGAGGGACGGAAGGTGCGGTTGCATAATTGGTAGGTCATGATTCGAGTAGAAGTTCTTATTGCCTGTTTTGATTCGAGTTAAAAGTTCCTACATCTTGCCTGTCATGCTTCAGTCTTGTCCATTAGTGGCGCTGCTTTGAAGGATTTGGTAGTCTTTTCTGGTGTTTGAGGGAATGGGCAGGCAGTTAGCAGCCGGGAGCCCATATTTGATGGAGGACTTCCCGGCGTCATTCGTTAGATTGCCTTCCATGACGGCGCGGCAACACTTCCGCTGCCATTGACGCCGTCGACAAGTTGTTAATGATGTATGACTTGTGGTGACGAGAAGAACAGTTTGTATCCTTTCGCATCGTTATGGTTTTTTTGTGGCTGTAAAGTTACGCTTATCCAAAAGAGAGGACGTGGGATTCAGATGTTTCGAGGAGATTAGAGCATGTAGTCTATCGTGTTATCTTCTTTCCGGTGCTGGAGAGGTGCAAATTAGCGGCCCTCCCACAAGGCGTCAGATTTTATCTTCTATAAAGTACTGTGTTTACTGTGGGAAACCCATCTCAACAGTTGTAATTTATTGAGACTGTTCGAAATTTGGCAGAGGAAAAATAAATGTAATGAAGCCATTGTTATGATGCGATTTCCTGCTTAGGGATTAAATACAAGCTTACATAAACATATATTTCGATAATCAATCCCTAATATGCTCCAGTTGCGTCAAAATTGTGTTGAAATCTTCACCAGGTTCGAAAATTACTCATTATGGTACAACCATTGAGCATATTAGCCATACCACACCTATTTCTTGAAATAGCACGTGACCAACAGGAACCAGATCGACATCGGTGATCCTAACTAAATGGTCTAGAAATTTAATTTTTTAATCATATACTAGCAAAATTAATGATTTCGGTAAACGTTTTGTATTTCCATTGATTGGTTTCATCAACACGCAGAGCTATTTGCAGATGCTGGAGAAAGGAACGTCTTCTATGCATGTCTACGTGTTGCACATGTTGTACCTACTACTTCTCAGGCGAGAGGCCGTGAGCGCATCTCTAGTCATCAACGCACAGGTTTCTTTTTTAAAAATTGTTTTTCATGCTTTCTACAGAACACCCAGAGCGCTTCGCTTCCCTGACATTGGTCTGCTCATTGGCTCAGTTACTATCGAAACAATCGTCTGCACCTGGCCTTTTGAGGTGCCGTTCTTTCGCACCATGTGATTCGGGGGCCGACAGTAATCCGCTTCGGTGACTTGTTGCGCAGCGCAGTCCAACATATTGTGACTATTAAGGAATTACGTTAATCGCTGAGTAGCGCGCCAGAAATTGCTCCTCGTTTGTGGTGGGTTGTTTCTGGAGAGTAGTTTGTGCGGTCCGGACAGCCGCGTCGCGTGAACACGATCGTAACTCGCTGTTTATATGCGTTTCTAGCACAACATTTGTGCACTTAGACTGCCACCGCTGTGTCAGCTGGCTGAGTCGTGAATTGCATAAAGTGGTCGTGAGGATTTCATTCGTGATATTAACTTAGTCCTCTTTAAATGGTGTACAACGAAACTCTTGTATACCTAAAAACCTAACTCATTTGCGTTGGTCCCTCGCGATTCGTTATGCGATGCGGCCATCGCACTACTATAACCGGCATGAACTCGTTTATGAGCCCGCGTGTTCATCTAATGATTGCCGGGAAAGCCTTTTTACATAGTTTACGACATTTTGATAGGCGCGCACCATATTGTTCGCAGGCGGCCTCGCGAATCGTCGTCCACTAATCGCACACACAGCCGGACAATTCGTCTACACCTCATTCATACAGCTCTTTTCGCAAGATAATCATAGGATAAAGTGAAAGGAACATTACGAAAAGCTCAGTTTTCTAACGAATGAATTTCGTCGTTTTTTCAGGTCACACGGAGTGTTGCGCGACATGTACAGGTTAGTACGATTTCCAAATGTTAATTTACATAAAGCTCGTTGTGTAAGGTGGTTGTGAGACGTTGTTTTTATTTTCAGGGAGCAAATTGGCGAGAAGCAGCCCGTATATATAAGGTAATCGTTGAACAATGGCAAAATACCGAGAGAGATAATAATACGGTGAGTGCAGATGGTACTGTATGCATTCTTGCCTATTTGTAATAACTGTTAACTTACGCTTACAAACAAAATAACTTGAATCTACTCAAAGAAAAGACTTAGATGCATCCTCTACTAACCCTTCTCAGCTGGGTTATTTGAATTTGACCTTTTCGCTGTGAATTCATCCACTGTACGCAACGAGCGCGGTTTTGTGTGCGTCACAAAAATCTGTCGCCAGACAGTGTCTGCTGACAGTGACCAAGTCTATCATATGTTACAATAAATGGTGTCACTGGTGTTAAGCTTGTTCTCTTTTCGTGAAAAATCTGCGCTGTGACGGTATACTGTAGGTGATCAGCTCACTTCATTACTCTAGAAGCGTACTCGTCAGATATGTACTCGTTCGGTTGCCACACTCATGCACAGCGAATTCAATATTAGAAAAAAGTAGTTGGGAAGCGTTTCATGAAGCAGCGCATTTTTCTCCTGCAGTCCCATCAATCACTACATGCACGCACACTATGCTCGCTGTAGAACGGTACAACAAATACGTCTGATCAGGATTGTATTGACGACAGAAGGTCGTCACAAAATGCATTCAACTTTTTAATGGGGTATCTTCGCTTTGAAGATAGCATCTTTAGCGGGTGGCCAGCACCGAGCCAGCAGTGTCCCTTCGTTGCCGCCGCGCTTAATGTGTCCAACACCTGGCGCTGTTCGGGGCATGAAATCCGACCCTGCTTCGTCACAGAATGTTGTTAAATTGTTAATGACCTCTCCGCTGCGACAATTCCGTAGTCCTTTCAACCCACCGCCTAAAAAGAAACATATGTACCGTATGTTATTAGTGATCGGCTAAGCCACGTAATTGTTGTGCCTGGTCTGAAGCTGTGCCAGATTGTTGAGAGGAATTTGCTGATAAAAATTAGCTAGATTGGATTGAAAGTGAAAATACGCTCTATAACAGTTGCTGAGGCATAACAGTGCGTTATAAGTAAGCCCATATAGTTTTTGAATCATGTTGAAGGTATTATTCTTGAGGGGTAGAAGGTAAAATAGAGTCAAAGGAACTTTCACTGTTTCTTGGAAAAGTGCGATTATAAACATGTGGTTCTTTCCAGTATCTTTTTAAAGGTTGTACTAATCAAGTTTAAAAAAGAATAGATAAAATAAAGAAAAATAACAAGAATAAAACAAAATATCAGGTAAAATTAACAGCCACTATTCAGGGAGGCGAGTCAACTTCAGAATTTGAACTTGATCTTTCTCTCGTATCTGCCGTCTGCGGCTCCAGACCCAGCCCGCAGTCACCACGAAAAAATGTTTCCACTCTTGATACAACTGGAACAAGCACTATTGGAAGCGTTAAGAAATCTGCTCCCCCACATGTAAGTTTGAACTTTTTTCGTGGCACCTTCGAATTCCGTGTGAGCAACTGCCTCAGGTGCGGGTGCGTGATCGGCTGGTTGGTCTGCTGTCCGCTTCAGGACTCCGAGTTGGGCTTCCTTCTGCAGTTTCTGTAGTGTTCTCTCAGAGCGAACTGGATAGCACTGCCTCTTCTACTGAGAGAATTTGTACCTCTTCTCAGGTACCTGCTTAGTAGTTAGCCATCTATGGGTCTCCTTGAAGTAATCATCTGTTTTCCAGGAAGTTGCCTCGACAACTTCTCTGCCTGATCCCTCAGCAAGCATCACTGATTCGTTCCCGCGTGTGTTTAAAGAGTTCGATTTTTTGGAGGCAGAGCACGACAGCGTTTCCGAAACGGCGGACAGTTGTTTCGGATGGTTGTCCACGATGCGTCCCAGGTCCATTGGAGGCGACGAACCACAACACGATGACGATGCTGATGTTGACGAAGACGAGGTAGGTGTCTCGTTATTTTTTACTGCACTGAACCACCATTTCCTGCTTTTCTACAGGATTCGGAAAGTGCTCAAGCGAATTCGGAAGGAGGAGGAGCATCCACGTCTCGTTTGTCGCGTACGTCGATATCTTCGGATCGAACGCCCTGTCCCTCAGAAGTGGATGAAGAGGAAGATGGTAAGTCGTCGCGTGACTGAATTGTTCATCAACTTGAACTAATAGAAAAAATTGCAGAAGTTGATGACGGATTTGGTGAAGTCTCTTCTCAAGCAGGTGCAGATCAAAAACAAAATAGGTTGAGTCCGCCATCGGCATTATCCAGAGAAGCACTAGAAAAAAGGTGATTTAAGTGCATTATAATCTAATATCAAAGAATTTCTGAAATCAGTTGTATAACACTTTTTGACAATGATTTTTAGACCAACTGACCGTCTAAATGGAGTTGATGAAGAATCAATTGACGGATCTTCTTTCTGCTGTCGCTCAAGAACCTCATTAGGGGAATTCTACTCACCAAAAGCTACTCCAAGCTCTCCTGTGTTCATACAATGTCCACATCATCTCGACGGAAAGGTGTCGTGTCCTTTGGTTGTTGTCTCCTAGAATCCGTGATAGTCTCGCTTTAGGTCGATTCAGCATGGATTTCGCTCGTTACTGAATTACAGGATGACTCCGAGGGCGACCTTACAGCATATTCCACTCTGCTTTTTACTCAACTTTTCAGAGTTAGTGCATTCACACTTTTCAGAGTACCATTCTCTGAGGTTCATACTATTCTCCTTAGGTCTCAGTGTATTTGCCAATACTTAGTCCTCCCAGCACCATGAGATCTCATGGCGCGCTATTTTCGTCACGTTGTCACCCGATCGTGCCTTCTAAGCTAATCTCCTTCACCGTATCAGATTACAAATTTGCGCCCTCTCTGTTCAGAATTTCCCTTGCCCTCCTACAACGATTATTTTTCGGTGAGCTTTAACTACGTGCTTTTAGTCGTGCTGTGGACGCGTGGCCTCGTTACTTAGAGATGCAATGCACGTCTTTTCGTCGCGGCCGTTGGCGCGAATATTCGGCCACGCTCAGGATGTGTTGAGTGGAATGGCAGACTATCCATTTCTTTTTGTTACAGCGCAATATGTAGGTCTTTTTTCGATGTTTTTCCAGTATGCGCTAAACAGATCAGCTTATGTCTTGATTAACATGGAAATTCCCTCCTCTACTTTTCAGCTCCGTTGCTCTGGAATCCTCTCACGTTTGAAACTTTCCTTATTCGAGCTCCGGGAACACTGGGAGACCTTCAATGAACGGAAGGAGCAGAGTATTCGGGTTCGTAAAATAAGCATTAAATTGACCAACTTATATCTCGTTTGTCCCCATGCTACCATCTCTGTCGTTCGCTCTCATTGTTTGCTGTGGATGTTTTCCCAGTAGTCATCTGATTGCAAATTAGCCGCCGCTTTCCGACCGGAGGGCGTGGAAATTGACGAAATTCTACACCAAGAGCTTTCGCCGTCTTCAGCATGACTCCGAGCTACCAATATCCTGTGAACACGAAGTACTGTTGATTTTGCCTTTTATAGGTGTTGAACTCGGTGAAGTCGGCCTACAAACTGAACACTCTTGTTGGTTCAGCATCATCGCTTACAACGAATAGTGTACGTTGTTATTCTCATGAACTTGACTAAGTGAGAAGAGAGAGGGGGAAAATTATGCCTCAGAGATATAATCGCTGACCTATTGTGAAATGTGAGGTTCTATCCTAAAAGGGTGGCCATAGAACTGTGAGATGACTATCCTCATCTGAAGTGCCGTGGCACACCGATTACGACTTCAAACGATTGTTTGTGTTGACCGCTCCAAATAGCTATTCAGAGTAGTGTGCATAAATAGTGAACGGAAGATGGAGTTCTGCTTGTTGGCGCTGGCCTCGTATAACCGGTTTTGTGATGAGTTCTATCTTAATGTGTTGATTGAGACGCCTGGAGTCCACGATTTGCGCGCAGATTATCGTAGAGCGGAAGACGATTAGACACGCGCGCTGACAGCGAATCTGACCCGAGCAACAGGTTGCTGGCAGCGAACATTGGGAGAAGGAACTCTTGCTGCTGTCGCACAGCCGTGATTTTTTTCAGGAAACAGAACTGGGCAAACTACTCAGTAAGCTACTTTTTCAACTAATGCTGATGAGCGACTCGCTCAACGATATGGTTCGCCTTGTCAATGAATCTCATGGAGCTCAGGTAGGCTGAACCTCCTCTTTAAAGCTCTCTATTAAGAGATCATAGAGTGAAATGCGAAATTAGTTTTTTGCATACCATAAAAGGGGCGCCAATAAATCTTCATCGTGAATGCATCGGGTACTATGCCTGTATCCCAGTCAATATGGTTATTATTCTGTTCTACACATTGGCGACATTTTCGTGACACATCTTAGCTCAGACTGTTAGATTCATGTTACCTGCGTGCCGCGCCATGTTTCAAGACGCTGCAATTAAATAAAGATGTGAAAGAAATGAAATTGCTGCAGATTATATTGTTAAGACATCAATTTGTAACAATTTGGGGTGAGCACCAGCATTAAAAAATTTGGCACATTGACAGCAGTTTCGTGCTAATATTCTTCATTTGTTAGCCTTACGCTCCCTTTTCTTTCGACACACTCTCCTTTGACGTGTAGGATTGAATCCTGACGGATCACTGCCTTTGTGTCCGAAGTAGCTTCGGAGCGGCTTTTCTGCTTGAGCTCACACAAGATTTGCCAGCATATGTAAAGCATTGTGTGAGGCTCCATTATGATTTCCAGCCAAATGTGTTACCGTAATCGCCTGCATTGCTTCCGCGAAGTGTGAGCATGCAAGCGCGACCTGCCGTAGGCAGTGTTTGCGTAGATGTAAGACGGCGCGATGGATGTCATGTTTGGTTGGTTGTGTGCTGGTGATTATCCACCTGTCACCAACGACATGTTGCTGTATTTGGAGCCCGATTAGATTTCGCCAGCAGCCGTGTTTGTATGCGCATCCGAACGAGACACCGTACAGTTTGAATGCACATACCGTATGCGAAGACAAACTTCATTGTCCGATTGCGGAGCGTTTGTGTGTGAACATGCTCCGTCCTGCACTGCAATGATAAAGTGCAAGAAGCACCGTTTGTTGCTAAATTAGGAGGACTGGTTGCTGGGATTCACGTTATGGATGGGCTCATACCGACTCAGGGGCAAAATATAGTTGAAATTGTTTCTTGTTTTTGGCAAAACTCGAACTTGCTCATCAATTTTCACCAGTAGAAATGGAAATCAAGGAAACGGCAGTTGCGAAAGCGATTAGCGGAAGTTTTTCTAATCATTTTCTTTTGAACGAGATGTGCGATATTTTCAGGAAAAAGTCAGATTTTCGAGCAAAATCAATCCTTTTTTTAAACGTGACACATCCAAACCATTACGGCTCCACACGTTTCTCATGCTGTTCACGCATTTGCTCTTAGAACTATTTGCAACTTTAAGAACACGTTTGCATTGTTAACCGCATCGTCTCTTTGCTGCTGTAAAGCAGGTGACTGGTAAAAAGAAACCGACTGTGGGTATAACTAACTACCTTTTTAGGCCTACACACTGTCCCCCGCAGTGTTGGATCACCAGCGCGAATTGCTGGTTTGCGTTCCCGACCTGCCTGCATGTGATCCGCATCCATCGCATCCGGAGCACTCGGGCGATTCGCTTGTGCTTCTTATGACCAACAAACGATATTCACAAGCACTCCTGGCTTTGAGGAGTCTCAGGTATGTTAGACGCGACGCGCCGCTTCTAAAACATACTTTTGGGATGGGACCGCACAACTGTTTGCCTAATGCCGCAGTCACTGATCGTACGCTAATATGCAAATTTGTGTAGCGATTAGGCAGCCGCTCTCGGCTACCTGCCGATTATAGAGGGGCCGGTGGGGTGGATCGCCGCCGCTACTAGCATGTTTGTCAACGTGTACGTGATTGAGAGGGTCAAGTGGATAAGCTTAGAAGACGAGTTAACAGAACTCCCTGCAGCTATTAGTACGCAGACGCATTTTCATGAGAAATATGGCGCTCTCTCCTCGGTCCCCGTTGTCCCGCGGCTTCGTCAGCTTGTGCTTTTCGTGCTACCACCTGCGTGACTATGTCGTGTGAGAGATCATAGCGCGTCGCTTGTTGAAATTCGCGGATCATTATTTGCGAGATACTTGTGCGCAGAGGAGGAAAGAGGATTGTGTGCACCGACGCTTAGTAGACGAACTGGCACTCAACGAAGTCGCGCCCCACCCTCGTACTCTTAACCGCAACAACTACGGTAACTGTGCGCTGGTCTGAATTTGGACCTCCAGCAAGGTCGTTCTGATAGTTTTCCTTTCAGAGTGGCATTCGGAGCAGAGTTCGGATGCTGTGAGGCATCCGACATTGATGTGCTTCTCCTGCTGTTCTGCCGAAGCCATTCGTTGAAGGCTTGGGCTCTTGTTGGAGCTGCGCCTGAGGCACTACGGCAGCAAGGCCAAAATTTGCGTGACGCAAACGCAGACGTAGCTTCCGCCGTGCGGCGCTTGGCCTCGGACACCACAACATCACACAGAACATCCACTGCATCATCGTTAACGGAATCGTTCCAAAAGATATCTTACTTGCCCGACTGAAATACTTAGTCTGTATCCTTACACCTATAAAGCTAGTATCTGCAAAGCATTCAACTTTGCAAGTAACATTTAGATGTAGATTAAAAAATTGTGAAATGAACTCACGTCCGTACAACAATTGGTACTGGCCTACTATATAGAACTTCGATGTTGCGTTGAGAAGATCAGATGCGTTGCCATAATTTAAGGGTAAATTCCAAGGGAAGCAAGGATCCCCTGATTAACACACACTAATATTAAGTTATCTACAGTAGTTCTCAAGCCCTCTGTTGTAGTTACAAGCTCATAACAGGTGAAAAACTATTGCCCTCATCCCCGAATCCATCTACAGACATGAATCTTTCTGTTTTCTTTCCAGATATTTATTCTAAGTGTCGCTGGTCGATTTCTGTTTTAACCCAATAATTCTTACTCATCTAGTGAATGTACACGTTTAGACGTTGTGAGTACTAGTATGCAGAGTTTGTAAAGATTTCCTCGAATAAAGATGTTTTCTTTATGTAGCAAATGTTGGATACAAACACGACAATGATTCTGGTTCCATCACTATGAGAGAGGATACTGTAATGAGCGGCTGTGGGATAATTATCACGAAGGGTGCGAGAGCGCGTGGCCGATCCGGTCAGGATTCCTCTGCGCCTTCTTTGCCTCCACATCACACTTAAGTACACACACTTGTATATAAAATAAATTTATATGGTAAAATCACTGGGAATGAACAACGATTTGTACATGAACACAGACTGCGAGAGGAAAGATCCCACATGGAAACAACAGTGGGGATGAGTAGATGCGAAACTGAAATTAAAAAAAAAGAGCTAAAGCTGAGCATCTGATATAGTGTTCTCCAATATTTTCATACGAATTGTGAACATAGTTGAATCAGCCCGAACGATGTCGTAGATCAAAGGTACGAAAAAGAAAAGATTGCGCAAAAGTGCACACACCCCACATGAAACACGAGGACAGACGACTTGACTTACGCGAAATTCTAAGCGCTAAGAAACGTGACGATCTCATAGCTAAAGACGATCTGCTGTGATCTGTACTGCTTCCGAAACACGTCTTAATATTGTTTCCTAACGTCAGGATTCTTAGCGGCGCACTCAATCCCGGAAAGTTTCGTGCAATTCAAATCGCCTCACCGCTTTGCTAAACAACTAGAGCAAGAGGAGTGCCCACTTGGTGCCGGAGCCCGTGATGACAAGAATAGAATATTTTACTGGTAGGATGTACAAAAGAGCACGTCATGGCTTTGACAAGAGATCAGACACATCGAATCCACCCTTTCGCGGTGCAGCAGGCACTGCGGCAGAGCTAATAGCGGTTGGCATTAAGGGAGGCCGAAGTAGAGCTGTCTGCCACTGAGATATCATATCAGGAGTAGGATAGAACATCTCGGATGGGAACGCGAAAGGAAACATTTGCGGAGGCAATCGAGGCGGACATACAGGGGCAGCAGCAGCTGGTGGAACAGGAGGAGATGGCATAGGAGGGTCCTCACGAGCCTTTTTCGGCGCAGGATCATCATCTTCGGACGCGTCTTCGGAAGGGTGAGCTGAAGAAGATCGTGGCGACTGTTGCTCGCGGGTTTGCGTTTGGAGTAGTCGCTTCTTTTCCCTTTTTCCAGCTCCAGCATCTCGAAAGCCTTTGGCAAATGGGTTGTGGTCGATCTTTAGTTGAGTCACCTGCAACGATTCGCGGTTACCCAAAGTTGGTGCCACTCGATCATTGTTTTGTCTAGTATTATCACTAAGTTCTCCTATCAGCGGCTAAGCCGCAGACTGAAGCAAAGGCAAACCGCAGCGAAATATGCGTGCTTTAACCGTCTATTCATATCTGTAGTGTACACAAAGCAGACGCAGTTACATCTAATCGCCGATAAATGCTACCAGCATTGGATTAGCCTGTACGGTAGAAGGCACAAGCGGCGGATTTGCATACGTGGCACTGCGACAGACCTTTTCGTTTTGATAGGCGGTAACGGCAATGAACTCGGTTTCCTTGAAAACGAACGTTCGGAACGTTGAGTAGGGCAAGTTCATGATCTCCGCGCACCGCACGATGTGCAGACGAGGCTGATACTTGTGCATCGAGTTCAAGATGGTCTGGAAGTGAAAGTACAATGAATTTCGATGAGGAAATCACATAGAATGTAATTGTTCACGAGCTTCTGCTGTTCTGTGCCAAGAGCTGGATTTTTTCTCGGAAAACAAATGTTCAGTAACAATAGCAGGAATATTCAGCGTCAACACAAATATTTGGCGTGAGAAAAGTGCTCAGTGAAATTCTGTTCGTATAAATTCTGATTGCGTATCTGAGGAAACATTGAAAATTGGTTTCAAAAATGCTGAAAGTTATTACCCAGAAGAGATGTGTTTTTGGTGGAAATCCCACAGGATTCGAAGAAAAAAACTCGTGTATTAAATGATTTGTACAGTTAATTATGCAAGTACATTTTCATAAGAATAGAATATGAGAATTTGGAGAAGTCGTGGAGCAGACATTTCTATTCAATCTGAGAATTGAGTAGCATAACAGGTTCTTTATAGTGTGTACAAATATTTCCTTCCTTAAATCCTTATTCACGAAGAATGTCAGAAGTGTTCCTAAGCCTGTATGACAGTAGGCGACAGTTAATAATAGAAAATGCTTGGGAGATGGGAGATGTTTGGGAGATTTGCGAATTGTGTTATGTGTTTTGTTTAGTAAATATGATATGCCGAAAACAGAAGCTTGAGAAAACGTAGGAGAACAAACTTCAAGACTGCAGAGTGCTGAAGAAGAAGAATTTTAAGAGAAGTGAAAGTCAAGAGAAATTTCAGCAATGCATTTCGTGACCGAAATCACTGGACAGTTCTACGATTACAAAAGTGAGGAATTGCTGAATTTCACTTCAGAGTGTCATTTAAATCCGTTTCTTCTGTTACGTAGGACCATGAATACTGTCTGTGAATACATAAGCAGTGGCAGGCTGTGTATAATTATGAGCGAGGTTCACCTTGGAATGCGAGTTGAGCCGGTGAACGTGGAGTCACGTTCATTGACGGTTAAATTGCACCGATTATCGTTGTCTCCCAGAGACAGACAGAAACACAGCGACGAGTTTCAGGACGAGGGGTCGATTTCAAAACACTCGTAATAAAGGAGCGCAGTTCGCGGAACACTTAGAAACGGTACATGAGTGGGGAGCTGATGGTGGTGAAATATGGGCTCTCGTAATAAACGAAGCGCCGTAGCCGGTAGCCGTGGCGACTTCCGCACTAACACTTCTCATAAACGAAGAACATGGCAGCGGCGTAAATTTCTGGTTCACAGTAGAAGCGTTTCAAGTGGAAAATACAGACAGATAATGAACACTGGTCAAATAAGAAAAAGCCGAGTGGTGCAAAGAGAAGAGGAGATCCAAATGGCAGGTTTAAAGATGAGAAGGAGATTTTAAAACTCATAGGCGAGGACAGTGGCACAGAACGACGGAAACAAAAGAAACTGCGAATATAACTCACATAGCCTTGTTTGTCCGATATATTGTTAGTCAGTTTTAGTTTGTGAAAGTTTGCCCCTTTAGCCATCCAATGCTCACCAGTGGCAGGCGAATCAGGGTGAATATACATCCTCTTAGGCATCTCAGGATCTGCTTTTCCTGCTACCATCCATCTGAACTTTGAATGTTGAGCAGTTAGGGGGAAAGCAAAGAAAAGAACCGATCAACACTTAGAGCTGTCATTGATAACGCTTAAATTCCTAATAAAATGCCCCCAACTGACAAAAGATAGGCAGCCTAACAAGCGTCGACAAATTAATGGGGTGTCATAAAAGGTGCTATTACTATCAACCCGGAGATAAATTAGCGACGACCAACATCAGAAAACACTTTACGCGGAGAAACAGAACTGGTGCATGCTGGCAACAACTCACCGACTGTTGTTGAACTTATAACGGCATTCATCAGCAGGCACTAAATCCATCAGAAATATATACTTGCTTTTCTTGTCCAGACCGCTCACTTTCACACGGAAAGCGGGGAATATCCTTCTGCAAATGTGCGATTTTCGGGGACCGACAGCAGAAAGCCAGGTACAGACTAGTAGCATGTGTAAGCAACTACCTCCCACTTTTGGTTATCACCATTTCAGTGCCGCATGAATTGAATGAATTCCAGAGCTCCTTGTCATCGAGTTCCACTTGTGGATCATCTTGAATGCCGTCATCATCGACGCGTGCGCCACGCATCTCCGCCATATCTGGGGGCAGACGGGGGAAGAAGCCTGGTGTCCCTGGCAAGGAGGGTATATGGCCCATAAAGGGCAGAAGGGCCAGATCGGGACGACTCAGGAACGGGTTGAACGCCATGCTCGCATCTCACACGCGCAACTGCCGAAATTGACACCTCAACTTGCGTCCCGCCCTCCTTTCGATGATTGGTAGCAGGCGCGCGGTGGGCGGAGACAACGGCGAGGGTCGGTCGGTGGGCCCATTGAGGCGGCTACGGTAGCCAGTGCTCCTGCCCTATCGATGACCGTGGCGAAGTTACATGTTTCTCGACGGAAACGGCATCATCGTGTACAAACCGACTACTTCTTCTCTACGCAAGTCAAGAAACATTAAAACGAACTGCTTCAGAAATTCTGCTGAGATTTCTGATTTCTTTTCATTACTCATTTTTCCGTTTCTAAATAGCGAATTCTTCGACCGTTCTTGTAAAAACGTCGCTCTTTATTCCCCTGATAGCTCTTCAACATTTAGCGCCGGACGTAGCTCAGCCGTATGAAAATTTCGGTGACTTGTCAACGAAGTTATGTGTGGTCGTAGGTTAATACTGCAACGATTCCAGTGACATATTTATTCAGCTACAGAACAAGTAGTCAGTAACAACGAAAAGCACAATGCCAACGCAATCGGCGAGCGATTTCACGGCAAATCCTCGCCAAAGCATCGCGCCAATCGATCGCCACAGCTGATTTCCAGTGGAACACTGCGCAATTGCGCTGCACTCTCGCGAAATAAAACTTCAACTGAATAAGGAGAGGAATGTTAGGTAAATCACGGGAAAAATCTTTTCGCTCGCTTTTCACCGAAATGCAATTTTGAACAATAACAAGCAAACAATAACATTGAATAACCCTTACATGCATGTACTAACAGCGATTATTACTGAAGCAATCTTAGACTTTCTACATTCGAATCAATAGCCATTTCTTCCTCATGACGGATGAGAATTCCAATAAGAGCGTGTAAAGTGTGTTCTTGTTGAGCTGTTAGCAGTTGCATGCCGCCTTCGCCAATCAAACCCGGCTGGGACTTCTCATTTCCACCTGTAGCTTTGTCGAGTTCTCGCAGAATAGCGTACACTCCTCTTCTACGAAGCAACTCTCGCGAATGTTTCGTAGCACAAAGCTTGAAAATATACAGATTCCTAAGGATATGAGTACTATTTGCTGCTGAGTACCTGATAAAGTGCTTCGACCAGCTTTTGTCGCACTTCCACCGAATCCTCTCGCTTCCCTTCGTAATACTGCAGTCTTAGGGGCAGCTTCTGTGTTTCTTCTTCGTTTAGTTCATCCTCACTGTCTGCGAGCGGAACCAGCAGAGCAAGCAAGTACATGTCATTCTCATCCAGAAGAATTTGATGTAAAGCTGAAAGTCTCGGTTCAATTTATGCATGCTTAACGAGGCGTAGCTCACAAAAATTGTTTATGAGTTCTTAATAACATTCAATTCCAGTGCATGATGAGAAATTTGGATGAGAGGAAGGATCAGGATGCGTTGCACAAAAAAGTTGTTAATGGTACAAACTACTTCATAAACGTGCCGCACGTTTCGCTAATACAGAGTTGCCTAGAGGAACACTATTTGCCGTGTATGAAGTGGGAAAAAGAACTCCTATGAGGATGGTAAAAGCAGTGAGCTCATTGCTAGCATTGCGTTGATGAACATCATCACCGTCTAATGATGATTGTGGTCAGAACGTCCGAACGGCTATCGTCCGTACATCATAACGATGCTCTCCAGTGGCACTTGACGTAGCGACGAAGACCATAATCAGGCGCTAGCTTAGCGACACATGGTCGAGCGCATAAACACACATGTCACAGCGATTCTTGTCTGCAATCACGTACTGTGCGCTGCCGCTACGGCAATACACAGTGCTTGACCAAGGGTGTTTTCGAACTCGATGAAAGCCAACACAAAGCCCATAGCGAAGCAATGGACAATCGTATGTTGTTGACGGTAAACAAATGGGTTTGAGTAAGGAATGAGACCTTTTCTTCTTCTTTTCATTCACGAGTTTGATATTTCACGGAGTGGGTTACGGTATTTCTGAAAGGTTACTGTGTGTCGTGCATGCAAAGTGAGAAGAAGAACAGCAGTGTTTGCGCCTCAGTGAGATATTATGTGCCATACACACAACAGGTGTCCGTTTTAAAGACCTCACAGGAGGTGACGGCAACTTTCTCGCCGCCGTGCTTTCAGTTTCCAGTTTTGTGTAGGTACTGAGTCGACTGGCAGTGCAGTGCAAGCAGTGAATAGATTGTAGACCATCTACAATGCCTGTGTCTACATCTGAGTGATGAAATCACTACAGTAATGTACATACATATATAAACATTGCTACAAAAATGTCCTGGCAACAATCTAACGCAGATTTGTTTATTCAGAGTGCTGCTTCCACCTATGCCACCAGGAATTAGGCTTCTCCAGATTGGCGAGCGAGCAGCACTCTAAAGCACAGCAAAAAAGTAGGCACATGTTTCTTGAGATCCACTGCAGAGACAGCATTTTAAAAAATTCAAAGTCACAAGCCATAAGCCAAAATCATGGGCGAAAATTCCACCACATCAAGTCGTTCTCGAATGCAACTTTTCATTTCCAAGTAATGCGAAATCAAGCAGGCACCCAGAAAATTGAGTTTCTCCTGTATACTTTTTATTCGAGAGCCTGCCATAGAGGCTATTCACTTCAAAGAGACTCGCGTAGGTGTCATCTACTGTGAATTGGCTCAAGGCCCTTAGGGTCTTGTAAGGAGCTCCATTGCTCGCCTAATTGTGCTCAATTCCACAAGTTGGGGCGCCAAATTGGGAGAGCGTGCCGTGACGTGCTGTGCATCCACGAAATGTGTGCTCTCTGAGCACCGGCTAGCCCTAATACCATTGCGACACCGGCATGGAAACAAGTGAGAAGATAATTAGCATTTAACGGACGCGAGTGGAATAACAACGAATCACTCGCGTTGCGTTAGCCATTTGTGTCCAAATAATTACCCGACGCAGTAGCGGATACAGTAAACTAGAAATGCGAGACAATAAGGCAGATCTTCGGCCTGTAGCGACTCCTACACTGTGCAGGTAGAGAAGCTCTAATTAGGAGAACTGCTCTACTTACATGGAATAGGTAATTAGCAGAGGAGAGTATCCTGACTCCTTGCCTATCTGCACCGTCTCGATCGCATGTCCTCTACGTGTGTAATACAATAGCGGCGGACCATGTTAACGGGCGAAACTTAAGCAGATGTGAAGAGTACTAATAAATTAACCTTCAACATCCCTTACCCCTGACAACGCAATCATTACAGAAATGAGGGACCATAAAGTAGTTTGCTTGTAAGGCTGAGTGAGTTATAAGTTTGCAGTGATATGGGGCTGAGCTTAGGTAATGTTCACATTTAAGAAGTTGCAATTAGGATAGGTATTCGTTTGGGAACGATCTAAACCCGGGATTTTTTTGCTCAATTTTCAGTTGTAAAGGTTTTTCGACTTTGCGAAAAATTCCACTAACGTTAAATGTTAAATGTTTTGACTAACTAAGCAGACCATTTTTCTCGGCTACTGTAGTAGCGAAAAAATGCAAATTTGTACAGCTGATTGTGGTTTCCTGGCAATTTTCATCATGAGTGAGTTGGGTTTGATGAAGAAACAAAGTTAGGAAAGTTACATTTTTGAGTTATCATGAATATAAAACAAGCACAACAATCACTCACTGTTTATATGCACTAGAGGATCTCTTAGAGATGCATTTGTGAAATTCCCCAAGAATTTCAGCCTCTATGGACCATCAAACTACAGTCGGACTTTTCGTGAACAAAATATCTGAGAATTTTCGAAGTAATTTACAATGAGAGATAAATTTTCAACGATAAATAAGCCTTCTTGATTTGATTCTGGAAGAACTTCCCTCAAACATCCACCGTGATGACCGCATCACGCTAACTGACGTTCGAAGGAGTTAATCCGCGGTTGTTTCTGATGCTAATTGGAAGACTACCGCACAAATGCGGTTCTATGCGGCGTTTATAACGAAGCGAAGCGGCGCCCTCCCAAAAACTGACTGCACTGACGAATGATACGGTAGCCTCGCGCGAAGAGTGACACGGACATTGACACTGCTACTGCAGCGGCGACTTTCGACACCCTCGAAATGCAATTTACAGCTTTATCCGTGAAAATTCTTCCCGACACGCAATCAAAGAACGCAACGAAGGAGAACAGCAACCTTTCGCAGAACCCCTTTGGAACAGAGCCAAGTGCAATGTTTCCTGCGAATATTCCAGAACACACGTTTTCATAAAAACTTTAGCGCAACCAGTGCCTCCGTGAACACGCCGAGGTGATAAAGAGATCGCAGTCAGATCATATGTTTACATACGCAGCGCATACGTCAGGCAAACAGTGCACAAGGCCCAGGAACAAGAACATTCTTAGTTTCACACCGGGTTTCGTTGTGTTTCTTTCAAGGAATTTATGAGAAATCCCCCAAGAAATGGGAATTATTGTTGATTAGTCGAGAATCCAGCAATGTGATAACCTTGAGAATTGGTTTTTTAAACAAAATCATACGGTCTGGCTGAAAAAAAACTGCCACGTAAAAAAGTCATTACCTAAAGGTGCAAAAAATCCTAATGTGACGTAAGTGATCATCGCATGCAAACTTAAGGATACTTGTGAGCTTTATTTACAATCTTCACCTTAGGCAAATGGAACGTAACCTTCGTTAAAATGAAGTGGTATACGAAATTTGTGCGTGAAATTCAATTGGTGCTGACAAGGATAGTGACTTAGAGTTAGCAGAATATTTGGGATTTTCCGTCGTGAATTGTTTCTTAAAATATTAAAGGAGAATAAATACACTTTTCTTGCTAGAACCACACAAAAATAATGTGTCGATGCTTAACACAAAGCTGAATTCGTAGTAATATTAGCTCCAATGGTGCTTGCGCCGTTCGGAGGCACTTACGAGTCGACCACTGTGAAAGGTCGTTCTTGTCGGACACGGCTGTATCGGATGTCAGATTAAGCTGAGGTCAAGAGTGACCGCGGTGCAAACACGAAACAGAAGCCACTATTCAGCTCGTTCAGGGTTACAAGGCAAGCGGGGGAACTGCTGATTCGCACTCCATAAACATACAAACATATTGAACGAAATCTCGTTTAAAGCAAGTGGCCTGTGAGCAACAGCGGAATTGTTCTTGTAGAAAATGCGACTGTGTGACGCTGCAAAACCCACAGTATGAGTAGCGGGTGTCACGGTGACGCACATCGGTCATCTATCACCAGAATTCGCGCGTCACCGAAGCACGCGACCGTCGGCTTCACTTCAAAGAGGACGCTGACAGTATTGTTAGAACATAACAAGGACGCAAGGGTTGAAAAACTGGCGCGGATGGATGAACGCCTGCAAAGCACCTAGAATTGCATCTCTCGCATCCGCGCACTCGTTTCGTCTTCCCAATTTTCTCGCCACGCGTGTTAACGCAGTCATAAACCAGCACTGGGCCGTCGCCCTCGAGAGGCGCTCATGATACAGTGCAAGAACACACAACGCGCACAGCGTAAGGGGTCTGCACGCATGCAAAAAATGAGCAGTTTCAAACCATCAAGATAAGGTTAGGAATACTGCAGGGTTGCAGAAGCAGCACGCATTCTGATCGGCAAACTTCTGTCAGACGAGTCTTCTACACCTTCCGCCAACAAGACCTCCTCATGATACGAGAATAATACTGCCTCCAACACTAAGAAATTACTCTGTTAGAGCGATAGGACAAAGCTAGGTGGACTTGCATACGCTTCCACGTATCCGCTGTCTTGTAAGCATCACCTTGTAAGAGGAACCACAAGTAGCACTCAAGCCGGTCACTGCACCCACCTCCCGCTGAGTACCGCGAAACCACATAAAAGCTTGTCCGATTACAGCGAACGCTACAGCTCAGCCACTCATCTTCCGCCGGCGGCGACCCTTTTTGTTCACAACTTCACCAAACACTCGTTAGCTGCTAAGAGTAATACGCTAATAGTCAGATGGTGTCCGAAAGTCGAACCAATGCAGCAAGATAAGCGTGTTTCCGACAAATGAAAAAAGAAGTCGGGAATCCAATATCCGTCGAAACGAATGGATACACTTCTTAGATAGCCTTATAAATAGGTTTTTTTAAAATTAGAAACAAAAGTGACAAACAGTGATCATATCGAATATCGATAGCAAAGGAAGTCAAAAGACCTACAATCTTCAAAAGCAAGATTCCTCAAAATGTCGGCTGCAATGCTTTTCTTCTCATCCACCGAGATTACTGAGCAGATTTTCGGTAACAGCCCCCCATTCACCAACGAATGTCTGGTTGTAGATAGTGTGGAGAAATTCACGAGAGTGTAACCAATCAGGGACGAGAATGAATCCTCTGAACGCGTCACGAAAAGTTCTGAAAAGAAAAGATATAAAAGAGAAAATAAGCATAATCATCCACTATGGGTTTTTTTTTCTGTTAAAACATTATCACAGCGCTGTTCTTCCTCTGGACAGCTTGGCGGGAAAATGAACTAGCATTAATTATCAAAAAAAAAACCTAATGGTTCCTCAAACAAACTACACAAAAGAAACGTAATGTGAGAGAAAATAAGAAGTGTGATGGTAAGTTGATTTTGGCGTTCAATATGCTTTCTCTCCAGCACATATATCCAGCACATAGAGACTAACACTTAGTGAAAGTGGTCCTATTCAACAAAACAAATCAGGGAATATTTTATTCATTTGGTCCAGTTCACATAAATGTTTAGGTTCTTGTAATGATTAGGAACTCCACTTGAGCTCTTATATCTCAGATATTCTGCTTTTATCTCTGAGTAATAGTCAGATTATTCTTCTGAGATTATTTTTTTTCGAATGTATAAATAAAAGTGAGGATAGGTCTGCGTCTTACCAAATCCGACCAGAGTCGCCGAAAAACTGAGCAGCGGTGAAGTGATAGAGAGATACTGTGGCCACTTGAATCAGACAAATGATATATTATATAAGACAGTAACTGGTTCGGGAAACTTTGTCGTTAGCAATGGCGCAGTCGTGAAATCGACTTCAAGAACACTATTGACAGAAAGCTCGTTTTGAACCGTCGCTGGCAAGCACTACTGTCCAAAATCTCACTCGCAAAAGAAGCAGAAAAAGTTCCCTACTTAGAGCCAGAGGCAACGACTCCTGGTCACTTCCCCACCCACTACATGCCCATGGGTTGTCCTTGTTACGAACACACATCACTACCGTACTTGATGATGACTGAGTGTGAAAGAGGCATCACTAGCCACCGCTCACACTCAACACAATACGCGTCAACACGTTACACGCACACAACACACACACTGCAAACGCAGTGATTCGATTAGTGAAGATGAGAACGGAGAGAACAGAGGACGTCGTCTCCTGCCCGTTACCAGGAGCCACCCATTCGTCTCCACGCAGACATCGGTAGAAAGTCTTCAGTGTTCGATGAGTTTTTATCCAGTCGACGAGAACACGTAACGTGATTACTTGCCGTGAAAAACCAACGTTTCGATGTTGAATGAATGTCTGTGGATAAGCGAAACAACGCCCACTCGGGCACAATGTCAATCACCGATTGCGAGAAATTTCAGCGGTTTGTTGTAGCGCGGACATGATCGCATGACTGATGATTACATGAAATGGCGGTCGACAGCGTGAAAGAAACGAAAGATGCCGCTGAGAGAAATGAGACTGCTCCGCAACACAACAGATCCCAGGCGTAGGTTACCCAGGTGTTGCGATCGGCGCTCTAGATGCTGGAAAAAGGGCTCCCATGGTCAGTACAGACTAGAATCGTTGGTTTCCTTTCGACCACTTCTCCTTAAGAAGCAACCGGTCAGCCTACCTGAAAAGCAACGCTCACAGATTACTTTAAAAATGCAGTGTAGGAAAAAAGACTCGTGAATGACGTGACTCGGAGGAGCGACAAGGTGAACTCAGCGAAAGTACGTAGATGAAACCTTTGCCATCCAATCCTACAACTTCAAAGAGAATTTTGTCACCCTGAGGGGGATGCCTATATGTTTCTCTTTCTTCCGTTAAAATGAATGGCTAAGAGGTAACGCTGATTCAAAATAAAGCTAATTTCGTGCTTTCGTGCCTTATAAACGGAATTTCCGTTCGATACTGTGATGACAACTGCTAGACCAGATTGATAATTTTTCTAATGAACAGAAAGTTCAACGCTGCATCTTGCTCATGTTTCTTGCTTTTTTTAAACGAATGAAACAAAACATGGCAAGCATCGGATTCTCACAACATCCTTTTTTAGTTCATAAATAAAGACTGACATATTTGTTTAGCAGATATACTGCGAAAGGTGGCACTCGAAAACCTTCACTGGGCCATGCAAACTTAGATGGCGTAACTCAGTGCCATGATATGCTATCACGAACGACCTTCCCTGTACATCTCTCATCTGAGGAGCGCATAAATCATGCGAAGAGTAAACGTCACGGACGCGATTGGACCACTCCCGGATATCGGGCGGGAGTTCGACCCTAAGATTCTCTCCCGCAACGTAAATTTCTCAGGGAAATTACACTAGGAAAAGAAAATGCGCAGAATTCCATCAATCTGAACTATGTTTTATCGCCTTCCGTACAAAATAATGGATACTGTAGAAAAACTATTGCATGATTCGATAAAATAACGCTTTTCGAAAAGACAAATCGATAAAATATCAAAATTTTGTCCTGTATTTGCGCTAAAAGGGAATCGCGCAGGTAGAACTAGAAACTTTTCATTCGGGCCTTAGAGAGGTTATAATTTTACATACACGTATTTGTTAGTGTTCTGCAGTATGCATGGAATCAACAGCGATTTTGTTGTTTTCCCTTCATCTCACCGCCGAAACTACGTCTCATATAGGCATAACCGCCATAGATGTTTAGCAGCCCTTTCTGACCTTGCATGCGTGTAACGGAGGCAATCGAGTGCCCGACGGTTGTCATTGAATTGTTTCATGGGGTTGGAGCCTGTGAAAAGGCTGTTATCAGTCAACTCGTTCTTCCGACACAAAATGCACGAGTCACCTAACAATTGATGTGATTACTCGCGACAACCGCACTGACATCTTCCCCTAATGTGCAGAGGGATTGACGATTGTCCGTTGACCTCTAGGGATGGTATTGGGTCAAATAATCAGTTGAACTCGTGAATTCAGATCGGAGACAGCATTCAGAACTCAGATCGGAGACAGGCAAGTTTACCTTGCAAAAAAAGCAGACAGAAACAACAAGAGAAGACCACTGAGCAAGTAAAATGAGAGAAAGTTGTTAGTGGGATAGCTGAGTGAGCAGAGGATGAAGGTGCAAATTTGATTGCGGTCACATGAACGACCGATACAGCAGACGTCGGAGAGCTAATTTTATCAGTGGCGACGAATCGAAATTTACAGCCACTCAACACACACCACAATTCGTAGAAGTTATAGAAATGTTTTAAAAGAATCTCAACTAAGGGTTTGTAACCTCTCTGAAGACGCTTGTAACTTCCATTCAGTTGTTCCTAGAAGAAGTAGAAAGAAAAGGCAAGAACTTCAGAGCTTCAGAGACTCACCCACTAGTATATCCAGCGCCTTTTCTTCTTGTGCTGTGAGTAGGTCAGCAACTTTGACAGGAAAATGCCTCGAAAGGTTAGCCAATAGGCGAGCACCGAAGTTGGCGAAAGGAGCCCGGCTTCGGCAGGCGTCGAATGCTAACTGCGCGCATTTTGATCGTGACAGAATGTAATTGGCCACCTCAGCTGATCCAGAAGAGAAGTTCGTCAACGCAGACAGAGTGTGAGACCTATCCGATAGCGTATTCTCGCAAAGCTTGCACACCGCCTGTTGAAGAACCGATTTCAGACATGGGAAAATGAACGGAAGTATCAAAACTAACTTCTCCCATCGCGTAATCATTGTCGAGGAAAAGACGACTGGCGGAGCCATCGAGGACACCACTGACAGCGATTACGTAGTCAAGGGCAGCACGTCGAACATCCAGTCGGGTAGTGGGAGTCAGGAACCCTATGAGTTCGGTCGTTGCTTTGTTGTCGTCTTCGGTATCTTCCATTTCTAATCTATGAAAATAGATGTTTGAATTTCGTTTGTAGGAAACAGATATGTGTTTCACGTGTGTTCTGTATGATATGTTCTGCGTGCATTTATAGTTTTGAAGCAAGCTGTTGGGTAGGAACGTACACAGCACGTCAGTGATAAACAGGGGAAAATATAACGAAAGCAGTAGGATCCCTAAACCTATCAGAAAATATCCCAGCGCCGACTATCTAACGCTCTGATGCTGTCTATAACACTAACTTTCGTCTGAAACCTTAGCTGATCGTCCAAAATATTAATTTTCTGTGTAAATAATTCAAATAACTGATTAGGAAGATTGGATTATTCATAATATCATTTTCAAAAGCCACATTATTCAGTGCTACGCTGCATTTATTCTCTACTACTGAACACACCGTACTGTTCATTGGTAACAGGTTCCAAAAAAATCGAAAACCTACTTTCTCTGCAAAGAAAAAAAAAGACTTATTTGCTCTGCTGTTTGCAACATTAAGAACATTTTCGCATAATTTAAGAAGTTGCACTGCCAAATTTCTTCTGGATCAACTGTGATATAGTGATGTTATGTCTTCGAAAAATTCTCTAAGACTCCTCGGGATTTCTGAAAAACGCCTTTTATTGATTTTTTGGAAGCAATGATTCAGAAATGGGACTTTCGATGTTCGTTCAGGAAATAAAATTCGTAGAAATATGGGTTGAGAAAGTGTTTTTCAACTGCTTGTACACTGTAAGTTCATTCTTGCACCTAGTTTCATAAATACTAGCACAGAGATGTCCCACTTTTTGACTAGTGTTGGCAATCGTAAATATCATTATGTGAACAAGATGTTCGGGTGTGTTATGGTTGGCAAGCGTCACTTGCTGCACCTGCAGGCGCGCGCGACAGGCGTGCCTCGCGCGTTTTTGCCGCTGTTCCCCATCCATCACACAATAGCCACTCAATACTAGGCGGAACAATTGTCCCCTCATTATGACCACAACTGAATCGTGAACTACGAATCTGCTCTCTCCGCTACTCATGCTACAGAGGCAGACAAGAGCATCGGGTTGAAACTCATTCTTCTGAGGGCCGACGACGACGACTGCTACCACTCCGAGAGTATGAGTGGAGCGGCCGTTGACAACCTGCTATAATCGACAGCAACTGCGTCGACGCTTTGATGTGGAGATCGCTTGTCATGTTCCGGTGACAAATGCCTCGTAGATCGCGTCTGTCTCACATGGCTCTCGTCAGCTACGGTAGTACCCGCAGCTCGAGCGTCGGGGACAAACATCGGACACTCGAGCGATACCGTCGCTAACACTTGATAATACACACCCGAGGTGACTGCACGGTAACAAAGCAGCAGCAGCACAGGTGAGCAGCGAGTGTGAGCAAATGAGACCCAGAACATCCACACGACGAGCAAGCGATCGGTTTCAAAACGAATCTGTGTTGATGCTTGAAGTGGAGGAACAGCAGCGGTGGAGAGCACTCGACGCGACGATCCTATCGCACCGCATCATACTCGCAAAAACGTGAGCTCATCCTACTTGAGCACTCAGCTTCTTCACGTAGTTTCGTGTTAGTCTAACAGACAAGGAATTCTTTTTTTTAGACCTGTTGCTACACACTTACTTTCACAACTGCGTGGAAAAAGATGAAATTGACACTAAAAAACTGTATTTGCTGCGTAGACGAATAATTCTGTTGGGAAACTAGTGATTCAAGAAGACCGAAGAAACTACCTTCGATGAAAATCTTAATGTGGAAAAATGGAAGACTGCTCCTCTAACTTATTGGATTCCATGCAGTGCAAAACCAAAAATTGTAAATATTTCACAAACTCAAAATGCATTCCATCCAAAGTTGAAATCGTACGCGATTCCATTCACTTATGTCAAAAAACTGTTTTGGCATAAAGAACTTAAGAAAAGGAATGTAAGCCGGCCTATAACCTAGAAAAAACATGATACTATAATTTTCGCCCAATCGTTGAGCTGCAAAGAGGATTCTTTTTCCCCCATGTTGTTGTACAGTTCACGATTGTAGTGATATCCGGTGAGACCTGGAGAAGATAGGAGGCAGAAAAGATAGGAAGTTTATTCGATTTCATCTTTGCTAGGTATTAACTTCATGTTCCCTATAGTTGCACATTTTCCCTTCCTAAGAAAATAAATTGAGTAGCGCTGGAAAGCCTACACTGAATTCTATTTCGGTTTAAGATTAACGGTAGATTGTGTTTCCTCTATGATACCCATAAAACACCTCGCATGGGTGCAGTAGAAAAAGCACACAGAAAACTTTAACGTATGTCAGCTTATCTTCAGAAACCCACTACATGTTCGGTGCACGCTGTGGTTGCAGACAAGCTAAATGATGCTTTAGTTTGCCACTTGTAGCCGCTATTTGTCATTCGCCTTGGCAGACAACAAATGTTTTCATCATTGTAACACAGGACAACTATGCCGACTAGAGGGTGAGAATATCTGTTCGTTAGCGCCCGGGGACTATTAAGATATGTGGAACGGATAGAGGTGGAAGAAATAGAGGGAGAAAAACTGAAATCAGAACCAGGGAAAATCATGCAAGCGGCACTAGTTCTGTTCAAATTCGAATGTATTGTGAATGGTGTTTCTGAAGCTATGCAAACTTTCGCATGTTACGCAACAATATTTTGTGGATGTAGTAAAACGACACCGCTCCGGATATGCACAGATTAACCCACGATAAGTGACGCAATATTGACATGCTCATGCTTACCGTGCATAAACTTGGAGGACGCCAGGGTTGGACGCAAGCATGAGTAAGAGGTCGGGGGAGTTAATAGATCCATATATCAGTTATGAAAAATAAATGTTGACGACCTGACGAAAAGATAAAAAGAATAAAATGAGAAAGGGAAAGAGAAAGATGCATGTGTCTCAGTGCTTTACTTCCTTGAAGCTCTCAAAAATCCAAATTTTTCTCGAGGAAATATCTTGTGCCCAGTTGAATTCCTCAGCTATAATTAACTATCGCCTTCAGGAAAAACTTTTAAAAGAAGTCGTCCGCAGTCCTAATGCGGCCATTCTTGGTCAGTTAAATGTATGTGTCTATATTCATTTTTTATTTTCTAAGCAGAAAAATTGTGTAATTAGTTTGCTAGTAGCCACAGAGCCCGAAATTACCTATGGATGTCTAGTCGCACCTCTGTCGACAAGAATCACGCGTTGACACTCGCTGTATGTTTGTCTCATGGCGGCTCAGTATTGTGCAACCGCTGCGTCGGCATTCGTCTTTTGATGATAACGAAGCTAATCCGCTGCGCATACTTACCGTCCCTAGCGGCATCTTATCTGTGGCGAGCAAAAATGTCTGACTTCAAGAAGCTACAGATGAAAAAAGCGAGAGGACGGGACGATGGAATACGACCAATTCTATTAACCAGCGCTAAGTCATAAATGAGTACTTACATCAACGAAATTGAATTCATAGTTCAAGAATCCATTATCCACGCAACTAAGAGTGATGAGAGAAAGAATGCAACCACTTGAAATGATGCCTAACACTAAACAAAAAAGTAAAAGATGCATCAATTGATGGAGTTCACTTTAACCAGGATGTAAAGCTATGTAAGTTAGCAGCGTTGCGGTGTTGGCAGATGGTTGATGGCGGCTTCCAACACTTCATATAGCCCGAGAATTAGCTAGGTTTCTCATGGTAAACCAAAGAAAATGTTCATTGTATGCACACTGAGAAACGTGATCGCTGGATATGCGATAAAAGACCTAAATTTATTCGCGGACTTTCCAAGAACAATTTAAACGAGTTGGGATAGCGAAAAAAAGGACCATTTAAAGAGAACTTACAGCTTCATAGACCCCTCCACTTTAGAGAAAAGCAGAAAGATAAAGATAAAAATAAGGGAATGAAAAGATCTAGGCGCCCATTTCTCTTCGCATGTAAAGTGAAACCTGTATGTAGCGTGCCTGTAACCTGCAGGGCAAAGAGCATCATTAGCAAAGAAAACTTTTAATTCATCCTGGTTCACTGTACACTGTAAGTGTCCCAGAGTGCAACTGATCTACTTCCACTCCAATTCAAGTACTGACGGCGACCCGCTTATTAACTCTCGTGTTCCCATACAAAGAATGTGTTATGAATAGAGAAAGTTCCGACCTGATACCCTGTCGTCCAGATAGCATTCAATGGCTGATTACTGTAATCTGCGGTTCAATAGAAGGTGTCCCGTCCGAGCACGCTCAGTTTGAGGCATCAGGTTACGTGGCCACTTTCAGCCGTCACACTCAAGTATCCGCACGATCGAATGACTGTTACTGTGAGTATATGATGCACTGGATGTACTACGTTTAGTCATCAATCATTGCGGCCATAACCTACGATGTCGGGGGCACTATCACAGGGTCACGATGTAACATGTCGGGAAAGACTGCTGACATTTCCGCCACATTCAGCATTAAACACAAAATAAAAAGAATCGCATATTCACACCTCTGCCAAACGTACGAAATTCTAAATAATTGCGTCAAGAAATCTACTGAAAATTCAAAATTATCGTCACCGTTACTGAGACAGTTAACAAAATTGGGGAAAAAGCGAGAACTAATATTCCCAGATTAAAAAAAAAAATTCTTCTGCAGAGGTATAAAAGCAAAAACACTGTTCTCGACAAAAACGAAGAAATCGTATGTTCAAATTAAATTCCAAAGACGTATGTAGATATTTGAATAATGTTGTTATAATCATAGTCAAACAACTGAACTCCGATTGTATTCCATAAAAAAAAATAAGAACGTAGCAAAGGTAAGATTTCTGAATCTGGATCGCTGATCAAGTTTCTATCCTAGATTTCTATCCGAGTTTCGGCGTTTCGGCGAAGTGATCGACTTTATAGAATGATTTTATTTAAGGATCATTTGAAATTTTCGAGATGTGGCTTCGAAAGAGTGTCCGAATAAAACTTGTCGTGTTAAAAGTGCTAGTTTGGATTCGATAAAAGTTGTTTTGATAAGGAGAGAGCAAATTTAACTCCACTCTTTTGCGTACCGAATTAAGATTCGGGTGGCGAAATTTTCCAGAAATCAATCCTGTTGCTGAAGTTGAAACAAATCGCATCAAAAGAAGAGTAATTTTTTTGACATCTACTAATTGTTGTTCATAATTGCCCAAAAAACTATTACGATTAGTATTTTTCTGGCCAAAGGCCAAATTTACGAAAATGCACAGTTCTTAGACTTTGTGCCTCTGGTGCGCCTTACATGTGCTTCTGCCGACTCACGCCTCATTTGATAATAGACAAGAAAATCCACATCTTGATCCATAAAATGCCTAAAAATCGTCAACAACAGCTGGAAAATTTAAAGAGACCGAAGCAATCCAAGCACTGAGCGATTAATTCAAAACCTAACGCAACGTATTCAAAATGTGTAACCTTGTCATTTCATACAATCCTAAAAACTTCTTTCTACACCGTACTATAATATACTAAGGATAAAAGGATAAAGTCACTGGCGTATCAATCCACTTAGAATGTGCGCCAACGCGTTTTACTGGAATTCGTAATCGTTGAAGGTTTTGGAACGCGTATTGGCCTATGCAATGACTTGCGGGGGCCAGCAGATGATCAAGTCAGTTTTTTTTTATCCTCCCAGACAAATCTGATACCAGTTTATCGACCCCGGATGGATGAAAAGCTTAGTGAGCACTAGGGCGGATTCAAACCCTTGACCATGTGGCTACAACGGACCTCTAACCGATTGCCGGTACACCCCCTCCTCCCACTATAATATATGCTCCAAAAAAAACTGAATCCAAATGGAACCCCTGTGGCAAAGCATTGGCACTTGGAAGAGATTAGTTGTTATCGCAGTCAGAAGCGCCAAACCAACTGTAGCTTCGGCAATTATCACACTTCTGAACTATAAACGTTTCTTTTACGACCGGTTTATGACAGAAGCTGATAACTCCTATTTGTGTACGCAACGGCTACAGGCTGCGAAATTTGCAAAACCATGGAGGGACGGACACATCATCAACATTTGTACTTTTAACAGTATCGTTTAACGGAAGTAAACAAAAAGAACTTCTCGATAATTGAATCCTAGGGAAATCACAGTTATTCATGATCTGTACTTCATCGACCAAAGAAGTGCTCAAAAAATTATAAGTGTTTTAATTGATGAAAAATGAATTAAACTTTCTGTTTCTTAACTTCTTTCCAATATTTGTCTCAAGAGAAACACAGAGACCGGGCATTCAGATCGATATGTGAATGATATCCAAATCCATCAAGAAAGTGATTTAGCCTATCATGGAAAATTCAAGTTGAACATCAAGGTTAAGACTCGTGCCCGAATAATACCGTATACACAGAATGAACTGGAATACGAATCACTGTTAATAACTGGTAGAAAAATTTGAAGGAGTAGAAAAGCTCAGAATTTTCTGTTAGTCTCAGTAAACACCTTCAGCAACTAATCGTAAAAACTTATCTAGCACGTTCTTACAATATCACCCTCCTCGAAAAAAGAGCAACTTCACAACTGAAATTTTTTCTTAGTGATGTTAACTATGTGTTGTTATGCACTTCACACTCGTATGAAGGAGTTTGGCAGCGACGGCTGAGACGACGTTCAGAAAAATGACCATTACACCAAGATAAGGAAATATTAGAGGTCATTCCAAGGGATATGTGTTCCCAGTGATCGAAGGGGTAGTAACAAGGAAGAAAGCGACTCAAACAGGTGAACTTTATCCAATCAACTCGCTTCTTCAAGCAAAAAAAAGAACTGAGGGCTTAGTACGTATTTGTTAAGTAGCAATTTTGTTCTCCACACCAGCATAATATAAAAGATAGCCCACTGGTTCAAATCTCCAGCAAAAAAGCAGCGAAAGTACATATGCTTCGAGCAACTTTGAAGATAAGAGGAGTCATGCATGACGCAGGAAAGTCCATCCAAAAGCAAGGAGAACTCTTCACAGCACACTAACCGGCCAAACTTTGGATTGATTTAGAGCAGCAAATAACGAAGTTGGTGTTGGGATCTCTGTACGAATAGATAGGATGTGTGTCGGCTGACTATACGCGCTATTCTGCCCACTAGTCCAGAAAAGGGTGTACAGAAAATTAATGAAGTTTGAATTATTTTAATAAAATGATGTAGTAGACCTAGAACATTGTGACGTAGAAAATGGTTATATAGTCGGGTCAAGAAGGACCTGAAGCTCGGTGCAGCTGTATAAGCGGCTGCGCTCGAAGCGGTTCGCAATGGTCAGTACCATTTCGATCTCAGCCGTAGGTCCCACTGCGCCACTTCATCCTCTTAAAGGCATCACCCCACGAATCTGAGGTGGTGTAGATTTCAGGTGGAGTATTCGTGTACGGGATGGGAGACTACGGAGAGGGAGGTGATTCCGTCCATTTCTTGCTAATTGCCGTAAAAACGGCCCGGAAGATGCGGCGCCGCACAAGACTGGCGAGCTCCAATCGAACCTCTTGTACAAAATGGTGCGCCAAAACGAATGAAGCCGTATCTTCCGGGCTGTTTTTTTACGGCAATTAGGAAGAAATGAACGGAATCACCCCCCTCTCCGTAGTCTCCCATCCTGTGTACGAATACTCCACCTGAAATCTGCACCACCTCAGATTCGTGGGGTGATGCCTTTAAAGGCAGCTATCGCGAACCTAACGGGGTACCGAATCCCCAGGGGAAAGGTACAGCTCAGATTGTAGATTACGGGAACGAGTATGACCCCACTCAATTGCCCGTAAAAAACGGGGTGAGGACCGCTCCAGTTCCTGCAGGGTACACGCCCACCCCTACACGTTCCGATCCCCTCAGCGCCTTTTCATTGGCTTCACTTGAATAGGCTGGTGGAAAGACCTTATTAATCTTCGACCGCTCACTCCTGGACGCGGCGCGTTCTGGCTGATTTCTTAGGAAATAGCCTTCCACAACGCAATTACGACAAGCGTAATCACAGCATTGATCGCAGCTGAATGAAGACCATCGCCCAAAGCAGCACCTCTTCTGTTTGTCTGATGTAGAAAAAACCATCTATGTTTTCCTTTATTTTCTTTTTTTAATCTTTTCTTTCACTTCCTCACCATAATGACAGTTTTCAATTTCTCAACTCCCTTCATGAAGGAAGTATTTGAAGAGAGACATAGAGCAAGCGACAATATTAGAAGAAAGACATAGGACGCTCGCAAACCTTACTAATTAAGGACGTTTTGAGGAACACTAAATCTGCACCACCTCAGATTCGGGTATGATTGTAGAATAGGAATTACAGGAAAAGAGCAAAAGCTTGGTACGAAATGACAATATAACCTAAGGTCGACGATCAGCATATGATCACGCGCACAATGACAAAAAAAAATAACACAATAACGGTGCAGTGCGGGACTTCCTTCTTAAGGAGTGACTTTCGACCCTATCAAAACAAGGACGTGTATCTTGCTAGAGTAATAGCATCTTTCGCAACCTGTTGCTAACTTGCTTAAAGGCATTACACTACGAATGTGGGGTGGTGGGGGTTTGAAGCGGGTTATGCCTAACGAGGTCGTACATTATAGGGAGGAGGGTGATTCCGTCCATTTCTTCCTAACTGCCGTAAAAAAACGGCTCAGAAGCTGCGGCGCGTGCACAAGGCTGGCGCGCTCCAATCGGACTGGTTGTAGAAAATAGAAGAACGGAACGCTCCAAGCCGCATCTTTCGGGCCGTTTTTGACGGCAATTAGGAAGAAGTGGACGGAATCACCCTCTTCCCCATAATCTACGACCCTGTTAGGCATAACCCACCTGAAACCCGCACCATCCCGGATTCGTGGGGTGATGCCTTAGAAGACTTCACATAAAAATGTCCATGTGAAGTCTTGCCGAACTCCACGAGAAAAAAAAAACGAATGCACGTAAAAGGTACGTCTTAATGACGCTCACCATCCATGCACCGACTCTTCCAAATTAAAGAGAACTATTTCATCTATCACTGATCAATTCTTCACATCTAAATGTACCATCGATTTCATCGAACCCCTAGTATAGAAGGGATGAAACGACATGAAACACGATGCAGCTACGCTCGAAGCGGAGTAGTGGAGAGAGGGGTCGGAATCGGAGAGAGGGGTCGGAAGGTGAGCAGTCATGGGTGGTCAGGGAGCATCGCGAATGACAGCGAGGAATGGTGTCACGAAGGATCTCCTCTAGATTCTAACTGCTACCCTCCTTTTGAGCGCAGCCCCTTACGCAATTGCACTGTCGCCCCGTCGTTTTGACCCTACTGTAGAATTTCTGCTAACACTTTGCCCCACTTACAATTACGAAAAGCAAAGATCCTTTGAAACATGATTTGAATCTTGACTTTGGTGAGTATTCTTTTTCGAACCATTCCAAACCCGATGTGGCTGTGTTATTCAACATGAAGAAATCAACACTTTCAGCTATCATTAGCACCGAAAGTACTGAACCAGGTGAGCGCTCTACACTTCTGATTGCAGGAGAGCAGAAGAAAGAAGCACCCATCGCCTTACCAGATTCGATGACGGTTGAAGGCGAACAAAAGTCCTTTTTCTAGGAGTGACAGGCCGACCATGTCCAGCCCTGTTTGTTCTCAGAACTGCTCCTACTCCGTGGCTCATCTTTCACAACTTCTCCTTCGAGTGAGAAATGCGCCATCGGTAAGAATCGAATCTTACGAGTAGCTTTAATCACGGCATTTCACATACCTAGGTCCTTAAATAATCTTTCATTTCAATCTAACCATAGTCCACCACAGTTAACAAGACACTGTGATTTCTCGATTCTACTATGAAAGACCAAGTTTAGTGTGCTCCACTTGCTCCAAACAGTGATTCTCCTCGAGGAAAATACATCGAATGCGAAATTCCAATTAGCGTGAGAAGGAAAAATTCTCGACGAATTCTGTTCCGTGAAAGAATTCTGGTGCATCTTTCTTATCCACAACACATACGAAACGGATTAGAATTGCTCAAAATTCTTTCTCTTCACTGAAGTACTTTAATTTCATAAGAGAAATGGGAAGTATAATGATAACGGGTGATAACGTGATATCTTAGGTAAGATAGAGTTCATGTGATGAACGTAAACGTGTGGAATGTGTGACGAAGGTTTTCGGAGAAAACATGCATTTCTGAACGAAGATAAACTTTTGTTCAGAATTCACTATTGTTAGAAAAAATAAAAAGAACAAGAATGTTTATGTACATTAAAAGAGCATCAGCTCTGCAGAACAGAACAACAAAGAACTGTTTGCGACAAGTGGAAGACAGTTTAGTTAGATGAGATGACAAATAATCATTAAAACAAAATTCTTTAAACAACTGAATGCTATCGTGACGGCTTGTACGAAAAAGCTAAACGTTGCAGCTTGAAAAATTTCTCTCAACAAAACCAAGGATGATTGAAAACGATAATACAAAGTTTCCTGATCGCGGGTCCATCGATAATACAAACAGTTTCTTAATCGTGAATCCAACAATTGTAGATCAACATCAAGCTACAAATCAAATTGAATCAACATTTTGAATACTTTTAGATCAGTTACATCTTTGGAAAAAAGAAATAGAGACAACTTTATTCTACCTGAACTCGAAATGAAATCGCTCAACTCCAAAGTCCAAGTTTCGCCTTTTGTTTTTGCTTCTTCTTAACAACCTCCAAATTACGATCTTTCCAATTCGATTTCCTCAATTTGATGGGGCGATTTCCAACGTATTTCCCGTCCATTTCTCTCATAGCCCGCACATAATCCTGAAATCATCTATTATATAACAAATTGAACGCAATGAAGTACATAAGAAAATTACATCTGATTCGCCGAAAGAAACGAAACCATATCCTTTGCTCTTGTTTGATCGAGAATCCCGCACGACCTTAACAGACAATAAAAAATAATCTCGGAATGAAAAATCAAGAAATAGGCAGATAGTGGTATAAGCGCACAAACCCTGCAAAAAAACGAAGAATGCATTTTGCTTGGAAGAAATAACTTCTTCTAAAGTAGTGTGTCGCACCACAATGGCATGAAAGTGAGTTCAGCTATTAGACTGCACCTTAGGGCAGCGCCCAAGGAGCTTCGTTCTTCGGCAGAAACCCCAAGGCTAAGGAATTCGATTTTTCTGACATTATCAAAGGTTTAGTGAAACGTATAAACCATTGTCAGAATTTCCCAACTTGGCGACTTGCATTGGTGTCCTAGCAGACACCAATGCAAGTCGCTGAGCCAGTATCTAGCACGCTCGGCTCAAGTACAGCCGGATCAAAACGTCAGAGAAGATCAAAAAGGTCGCGCAGAACGTCTTTGATTTTGAAACGAAACGAAAATTTTGAAACCAAAAAAGGCGATGCAAACACAAATCGTAAGGCGCTTTGCCTCAGCATTTGCGCCTGCAATTCAAGAGCAATCTCCTCCGCAGCGCACGTCATCAAACTGATTGCTCCATATCAAAACTAGAATGAACGGAGCGACTTGTGCCAAACAATGAATCGTAAAGAAAAGTTTGGTTGTGCACCAGTCTATTGTCCACCTTGCCGAATCCTACAAAATCCCATCACTTCATCTATTCACTCTCTGCTTCTAAAAATCCATAAATAATTGGAATAAGGGATTATCAACTCCTAATAAGTCCAAGATGGAAGTCCGGATGAAATCAAGTCAGACATACGTGATGAATTAGAGAGAGTGATCCGCAATGGGAAGCTCTTTTACAGATTTGGTGTTGGAGAATTTACGGTTACGGTCCTGTGAATACTGCTGAAAATACCATATTTTTTCTTGCCCAAATGTTGCTTAACAAGTTTGACTGTAAATCATATCTTGATATACTGTTTGTATCATGTAAGGTGCAAGACGATGAAGAGTGATCGTCATAACATAGTATGCTGCTAATCAGTTTAATTACACAAATTTCATGGTCTTTCTTTAGTGCAGATTGGAATCGTATGGGAAGACACTCTATAGTGAGGTTTTATATAACGAAATAGCAAAATTCATATTCCCTCAAAAGTTCAGAGTTTTATCCTTTCAGAGCTCAACCATTAAACGTGGCATTAGTAAGTATATAATAACGCGCTTAGTCCGTGTGTGTTTGTCTGTGTGTCACGAAAATACTCCATAATAATGCAAAATTCTGCACCGGTGACGTGCCGAACCATCGCCATGCACCTGATAGGCGAGCACTCTACCTCTTCACCATTGTCCCAAACTGTATATGAATGTATGTGAATGTACACTTCCAAATTTCCAAACTATCATGCTATATAATACCGGGCTTATTCTGTCACGTGTGTGCATCTCTATATGTGTGTGTGTGTGTGTGTGTGTGTGTGTGTGTGTGTGTGTGTGTGTGTGTGTGTGTGTGTGTGTGTGTGTGTGTGTGTGTGTGTGTGTGTGTGTGTGTGTGTGTGTGTGTGTGTGTGTGTGTGTGTGTGTGTGTGTGTGTGTGTGTGTGTGTGTGTGTGTGTGTGTGTGTGTGTGTGTGTGTGTGTGTGTGTGTGTGTGTGTGTGTGTGTGTGTGTGTGTGTGTGTGTGTGTGTGTGTGTGTGTGTGTGTGTGTGTGTGTGTGTGTGTGTGTGTGTGTGTGTGTGTGTGTGTGTGTGTGTGTGTGTGTGTGTGTGTGTGTGTGTGTGTGTGTGTGTGTGTGTGTGTGTGTGTGTGTGTGTGTTGTGTGTGTTGTGTGTGGTGTGTGTGTGTGTGTGTGTGTGTGTGTGTGTGTGTGTGTGTGTGTGTGTGTGTGTGTGTGTGTGTGTGTGTGTGTGTGTGTGTGTGTGTGTGTGTGTGTGTGTGTGTGTGTGTGTGTGTGTGTGTGTGTGTGTGTGTGTGTGTGTGTGTGTGTGTGTGTGTGTGTGTGTGTGTGTGTGTGTGTGTGTGTGTGTGTGTGTGTGTGTGTGTGTGTGTGTGTGTGTGTGTGTGTGTGTGTGTGTGTGTGTGTGTGTGTGTGTGTGTGTGTGTGTGTGTGTGTGTGTGTGTGTGTGTGTGTGTGTGTGTGTGTGTGTGTGTGTGTGTGTGTGTGTGTGTGTGTCTTAGTCAAGCAATTCCAAAAAGAGAGGGAGACGGATACCATGGCGCCGGTTTGGTGCCCCAGACCCAGATAGCCGTAAAATGGAGTGGAACGGGTCCTACAGCGTCGAATTCGTGCCTCCGAGCCAGATTGCTGTGAAATGGGGGGACGGGTCCCACTGGGTTGAAATGGTGCACCGGCGCCAGGAAGCTATAGAGTGGGGAGGGACGGGTTCCACTGTGTCGGATTGGTGCGCGGGAGCCCCAAGGCGGTAGAATGGATTTCTATGGTTCTTTCGCACATTTATTTCCCAGCATGTCTCCTGATGCTTTCTTTGATCCTTTCTTCAAAAAGAGAAAACACACGTGCGAACGGCTGATCAAATACAATACATAGTAGCCAACAGTTTACGCGATGTGACGTAGAAATTTATTTTTATCACTACAATAGTGATTTTCACGTCGCTCCATGTTAGCACATCATTTTTGCCAGTAGTTGAGAACGGAGGAGACTCATACTTCGAATAATGTTTCCAAACTGTGGAGATTTGAGAGAAACGTATATGTAAAATTGAGCTGGATGGCTCTCCAAATATAGAACTGAGCGTTTACGGAAAAACCATAAAATCTTTCATCTATGCTTGAATTTTCAGGTAAAAAAAATGAAGAAAGCGTTGATAGAAAAAAACAATTATAATTTTCCAAAAAATGTCGCTACTGTTGTTTCTGTTATTTCTTACTCATCGGTGAAGGTGAGCGAAGCGAACACCAAAATAAGCTTGAAGTCCGGCTTTAGCCGGACGTTCAGGATGGTTAGTAAATAATGTGTGTTGCTCAAAATACTTCAAAAACCTCCTCGCCATGGTAGCTACAGTCAGTGGATTACAATAATTATAAACTCAGTAGGATGTAATGAGTATAAAAAATTTAGTGGCACCGTAACAGTAAAAACTCACCTTTGCTTTCCGAAAACTTGGATACTTGCGAAAAGCTTTGGCTAGCAGTTCATCAGAAACCTGTTGATACATTGTAAACAAGTAAAACAAACATTTCAGACGCAAAATGAATGTCACTGACTTCGTTACCCAAATCACCGCAAAATATTCTGAAGTCGTTTTTGTCCCACTCAGCAAGAGAAGAGTCTTCCCAAACCTACAAATTTTGAACGACATGAATCATACTGTCTCTGATCTGAGAAATTTATACAAGCAAAGTACATGAGTAAACCAACGCAAAGACTCACCTGACCGCCACCAGCTCGTAAGTACTTTTTTGGTTTCAGTGGTCTCGAATCTCTATGTCTCATAGGAGCAGAAGGATGTTCGTTCTTCTTCTCCATTGCTTCAATGTCCGATGCGAGCGCCTAAAACTTCATGATAATAAGCGGCGCTGTTAAGGATAACTATTTTGTTAAATATGTCAATTAACGATAATGATAATTTTTGGGAGAAATTGCCTCCTTCGCGGTCTGAAATGGGAGTGGCGACATGTATCCTATTCGACTGGCATGTTTTTCAGCGAATAACTGAGGTGAACATGTTTTTCGGCGAATAAATGAGGCAAAAATACTATCTGGAACACTGAATATTCACTCAAAACTCTCTAAAATTCTTCAGCGGCGAAAGTTGATAAACCATAAAGACAAATGATTTGAATGTCTTATTCAAATCAAAAGAGCAAACTAGAGCAAAGGCAAGGAAATACAACCCGAATCTTACGGCAGTAATGAGTTCCCTCTTTTTGCGATACATTTTACTTTTTTATGGACTCAAAGAATTTCCAGTACTTTGTGAGCTGCGATGGTCAACCAAAAATTTACAAATCGAACATTGGATTTGCTCGGCTTTTGAATAATCTTCCCACCCACCAAATAAAATCATGATCCTACATTACAATTTAAGAAGGACCGACACGTTACCAAGGGTTAATCACACACAAAATATTGCACAACACTTGTGCAATATTTTTATCGTAGAACTTATAAAAATAAATAGACTATGTGATATGTTGAAACATTACAAACATCGAGTCATAGATTTATGTACGAATTTCTGAAGGGGAAATAGGCTCTACCCTAACTAGGGCTTTGCGCAATTTCTTAGGAAACTGTCTGAAGAAAGTGTGGATGCGGTTCTTCGCTTGTAACTAATAAAGTCAAACAGACTCCTAATACGCTGCTTTCTCTTGAGCTACTCTATGGATAGTTTCATCAGTTGTTGTTTTTTTTTTTTTACAAACTGATGAGGACCACTAAGGAGATCACTCTATCGATCTATTGATTACAATAAAATATACATATAATAATAATAATACATGAAATGAGCAAACCGACATTTCAATAGTACTGGAAGTATTAAAAATGTGAACTCCTTCTGGTAAAGGTTATCTTACACGACAAGATAGAATAACAAAACTCACGAAAGTTACTGGAGCCGACGAATTTGGAACTGCTGCGTTCGTACTCGCAGACACTTCAGAGCTATAAATTTTAGGAGCGCTCTCTATAGTAGCTGAAGGCTTTGGCGGCGGTTGACGGAGCTGAAAGCATCAGAACATTAAGAAAATGTTATTACAAGGGGAGATAGGCAGGCCTATAGCTAATAGATTAAGGGGATGAATTTGATACTGAATGGCTAAACACAAGTTAAATATCATATTTATAAACATAGATAAGAATCGTACGAAGGGAAAATCAATTTTCGGTTGAAGAAACGTAGCTTTAAACCGAGACACCATGGTTAACATGAAAAATAATGAAGAAAATTATATTCGAAAAATTTCAAAAAAGCTTCAAATTATTGATCATTTCTTTCAGAGTTCAGAGTTCCGTACTTTGTCACAACCCCTCATTTACATTGGAAACGTCCTAAGAAAGTTACTACTCAGAGTTCATGTTTCGAATACCAAAAAAAAGCGCAAGGAATGAAAATATGCAGTGCACTAATAAAAGTTAATAAAAGTTCTTCAACTTTTTTATGGCGAAACTTTCTTGAGTAATTATAGACAAAATGTCCAGCCCCACAAAGAGTTACAAAAGATGAATATATTGCTCAAACACATAGAATACAAGAAATAAGGTACAAGGTACACTCTACGTCTGCTCGGGCTTACGAGCTTGAAACCCGAAGCTTGAATACCGGAAGATTGTGTCATTCACCTGATGAGGCATGAAAAGGTTCGGCATTGGCATAGGAGGAAACATCGGCGGAGCTCTTATTGTTTGGGTTGGGACGAACATCGGCGGTGGCACTGGAGGAGGAATCATGTGAACTCCGCCGGAGACCGACAATCCGACACGAGTTAGAAACGGTGATATTACTGTCGGCGTTGCAAGTGTGGGTAACAGGGTTGGGCCTGAAACTTGGAAGTTCCTCCGCTTTCTTCGAAATAACCTGATTTCACTCACCAGCTCCGATAACATTCATTGGAGCTGCAACAGAGATAGCTGGTGTAGCAGTACCAACTACACCATTTGAATTAGTCTTTGTTTCCTTCGCTCCTTCCGTGGCAGCTTCTTTAGTTTCCTTCGTTTTCTTCTTTTTTGGAGGTGGATGGGGATCCGCGACAAGAGAAGATATTTCGCTTTCGAAGCTGCAGAGAGCAAGATTCAACAACGAAGTGTTAACAATTAAAAACTAATTTCATTTCACAAGCCACTCCTATCGTTTTGTATTTGAGACCTCCAGAGAAAGCGCATCTTCAACTAGTTCAATTTGAAGTTATAAATAGCCCAAGCGGGTTGCTTTGAAAAATACATAAAATAAAAATAAGACGAGAAGGAAACATTCTTAGAAAAGGTGGAACTCTCACATTTTAATTTCAATGTTTGCGAATGGGTTAGTATTCCCCACATTTTTTATCTGACGCGTTCGGAAAAGAGAAAAAATCAAGAAGCACACTTATGTGATGCGCCTCCACAAACCTCTGCTAAAGCAGAAGAGATTAGTGTTATTACATGGCTGTATCTAACCCTTGAATGAGATTTTCTCCGCCCGATGCGTCAAAAAACACTAACAATGTATAAGACTTATACTGTAACTTAAAGACTGTAAACTTATAGGAACTCCTGAGCGAAACGATATGAGTTCTTGTACGATTCTTAAGATGGTAACAATGTTAGGGAGCAATCATTTTGGGTCGTGCACAAGCAAACTATGCACCTCGCTGCCCTTCGCGACCAAACTGAGTTGGGAGAGGAAGAATGCCCTGTAAAGCTCAGGAATGAAAACTGTTCTGCACATTTACGGAAGTAATACGCAAAAACAAGAAAAATAAACATATGTAAGAACTCACAGAGCCAACTCCGCATCAAGATCACCCATGACGACTTGTATGTAGTGGTTTCTGCTCTAAAAACTCTTGTTCAATTAAAAAAATTCATACGACAAAGAAGAAAACTACATCTTTCCCAAACAAAACAAGGAAAAAAGGAACAGAAAATCCATGCGCCTAAGTGTTGGCAACGGAGAATTGTTAGCCAGATGCAATATTGCGTGCGGGTGCACCTCGTACCTTCAAAACTACCGTAAGCATGTTCGCAAATGTTCAATCGCACATGATAATCCCCCGTACAGGGTAGGAACAAGCGACAATGGTCACGAAACGTGTGAAAGCATTTACATTATCGACGTCGCCTTTTTCCAAATCCCTGAGGACGGGCATGTTTCGTCAGCTTAAGCGTCTCCGCAGTTATTTGGTGCATCACAATCGAACCAAAAGGTTGCAATTTGTCGATAGTCAAATTGAAGCAACGCCCAGGACTGTTAACAAACTTTGTCATGGCTAGCGTTTCGACTCGTCGCCTTCGTCCTGGAAAGTCAGGTCATTTGCAATATATCTTCTCAAATGCCTCATTCAAAACAATTCATCATTCTCTAAGACGTTACATCCAAAATCGAAACCAAAGGAGTTCAAATCGTTGTCCTTACCTAAGTAGCCGCGTTGCCGTGATGCTAGCGGACCTCTGCGTGCTAAAATCGTTCCGCTGTACTATGTAGATGCTACCCGCATTACCCCGTAGATCAAAACCCACAAAAGTCTTATTTCTTTAGTTTGTTTCGAGCTTCTAAACCAACTTTCCCCTTACATACGGTTTATAGGGGAAAAACCCAAAGGAAATTAGTTATCCTTCCTTAACGTAGAAATACAGTGGTCCAACGGTGGGTGGAAGACTCGATGGTTTCGAAAGCTTACTAGTAAAAACGTATTAGTTCACTGTCTTTCCGCTCACATTTGGAAACCAAGAAATCAGTCATTCGGAACATGGTTAGGACAGCCGTAAAGGTGACATCTGATGTCCAGGATCGATGCGGTTAACCTAGCGCAGCGGATCGCAACTTCTAATGGTTAAATTGCTAATGTACCTCAGGGGCCAGGTCTTATTGCGCAGCGAGATTATGTCACAGTGGATGACTTGAAAAAAGATCAATCTCTGCTTACCTTTCATAACCGACGACCTGAGTAAGGCGATGAAGGCCAGTCTGCTTAGATGTGGTCTCGGTGACCAAGTGAGAGTTGTAGAACTACTTCCCACAACTCTCAGGAAGCGAAACAGAATGCACGATCGCATTTTCCTGATCTCAAACTGTGTAAGCAAGTGACTGCATGGTCTCTGGTGTAGCTATTAATTCCGTACGAAACATGTGGCGAACAACATATTGGCGATACAGGGCGACCTCTTTGTGTTCGTATTAAAGAACATATAGATGGGATGAAACATTCAAACGCAGCAACCCCTCTCGGAACTCATCTTGATCACAGGACAGCCAATTTTCTTTGGTTTTTTTTTCCTGCAGACCGTATGTAAGGGAATTGCTAGTTGAGAAGCTCGAAACAAGTGTCCATCTCGTCTTGAGTGGGACATATAATGTTCACCAGTAAGTATTGAACTACGGGCAACTAGGAAGTTCGTACTTCAGTCGAGTGATCATTGTTCTATGTAAACGCGCAGCCTTTAATATCTCGACAGAAACTCTATTGCTTCTATTTGACTGTCGACAAGTTGCAATCTTTATGTCAAGATTCAGGGAATGTCGAACTTTTGCGCTTTTCGGATCAAAAGGACCTGACTTGTGGTCGAGTTGCGTGAACGGCTGCGCTCCGAGTGCCAGTTGGGGTCTCGATCATCTGCGAAGTCCGACTGTAGCTAGCAAAGGCCCCTCCGCAAACGCTGCGGAAGTACACAACAACTGAGGTCATTTTTAGCGGGCTGCAGATTACTGCATTGATAAAAGAGGCAAGTCAAAAATTTGGCTTTTAGCTAGCGTTATGATCAGGATGGACTTGGAGGCGTCCTAGCAGCAACGTTCAATATTATATTTACTACATAATTACGGGAGTCATCATCTTTAGAAAGACACTTCCAAAAGGCACGCCGAACTTCTTATGATTCTTATTGGTCTCATCATATCATCATACCAAATCGAATGCTGAATGTACACTCAGACTGAGTAAGAAATGTGCGTTGTTCAACACCGATATTTTATCATTTAAATAGGAAGAATAAATAATAGATTGAAGAATTTAAATAGCACCTTATTACGTCCATTTCTTGTAGTATTTTATGTGCGTTTTCAATACACAGAGCTGGTTAGCTTTTCTTAGCTTTGCTTAGCTATTGTGTGCTCACCATTTAGCTATTTTCCAACTGCGAACGGAAAAATAACTGCAATAATTGAGAATGTCCCGAAAGTACCACTTCAAACTGCTCAGAAGATTACCAAGCACTACACATCAACCTTAAACGCTCAAATGAATAAGGAATTAAGAACAACCGCTTACGCAGCCACACCGTGCTCCATATAGTTTTGACCCTATGTACTCATATTTGGACTCCTACTTTGCTAATTAGTACTGAAGAATTCCCGATGTAAACGATAGGGGTAGAGAAAAGAAGAGAAGTCATTGAGATGAAGGAAATAAACCTCAACACTCGCGTTGTACTACCCGAACAAGTTGTGAAACATGCCTCCATCCTCAATTCTAGAGCGTCAAGTCTTCAAGTTGAACAAGTGCGATGAATCCTGCTGAGCACGAGATCCGAGACTCAGTGTGTGTTCAGCCGCCGACCAGTTTCCGTTCGTGCATAATGCATCCAGTTGAATACTTAGGCGCAGACTACTACTTTATCAAGTCTGATAGACAAAAATCAGGATTATTCAAAGTCATGTGCAGAAGAGCAACGAAGCAAAGTAGGAATGTGAAACCTTCACCAAATAAAACGAAAACTCTTCAGTTTTCCCACCTATTCTTACCTCCATTTGTTGCCCTATTCACATCTAAACGATGCTGAAGTCCTTCCCACACACGATTAAGGAGGTCTGGTGTAACAGACTAACGTATGTGATTCTCTGTGTTAAATGATAAATGTCCCTGATACGTTGACTGTACACATGTTGCTTCACATAAACTCACAAGTAAAAGTCTGAAGACGTCAGACTCGTGAATCGTAGTGGCCGGGAAACGGTAAAGAGCTTGCCGGCGGATGACATGACACGGATCAACGAACCACTGCGGCAGTTCGAACAACGGCCCCATTTGCTTCGCCGTTCCAAGTAGAAAATACGTATTACGACGCAAAGAACTGTGCAGTTACAAGAAAAAAGGAAGAGTGGTTTGAGTTGTCGAAATTACCGAATAAGTTGAAGAACAATGTAGTTAAAAGTAACATTTTGTGTAATTTTCTAATAACAGAAAGGGAGTGAGTTTTGTTTAGATATTACGTTCAGGAAGTCTAGAAATCTTATCAAAGTTGAACTCTTTTTCTTCTTGTAAGTTCCAAGAGGTCGGAAATACAGAAGGTCTCTCTGTCCGGAAATAAACTAGGCTACAAAAAAGCTTGCAACCTACGGGACAACGATAATCTTATTCCTGTTACATCTGAAAGCTTGAATGTTTCGTCCTTAAGAGGATCACCCCACGAATCTGAGGTGGCACGGATTTCAAGTGGAGTATTCGTATAAAGGATCGTAAATTATGGATAGAGGGGTAATCCCATCCATTTCTTCCTAATTGCCGTGAAAAACGGCCCGAAAGATACGGCTTCGAGCGCTCCGGTGCGCTATTTTCTACAAGAAATTCGATTGGAGCACGCCAGCCTTGAGCAAGCGCAGTATCTTTCGGGCCGATTTTTACGGCAATTAGGAAGAAATGGGCGAAATCACCCCCTCTCCATAATCTACTATCCTGTATACGAATTAAAGGATAAAAAAAGTCACTGGCGTATAAATCCACTTGGGATGCACCAACGCGTTTTACTGGAATTCGTAATCGTTGAGGATTTTTGGAACGCGTGTTGGCCTATACAATGACTTGCGGGGGCCAGCCGGTGATCAAGTCAGTGTTTTTATCCTCCCAGATTAGTCTGGTACCAATTTATCGACCCCGGAGGGATGAAAGGCTTGTTGAGCACTAGGGCGGATTCGAACCTCCAATCGATAGTGCGGGAAGTGGAACCTCTAACCGCTACACCACACCCGCCCATACGAATACCCCACCTGAAATCCGTACCACCTCAGATTCGCATGGTGATGCCTTTAATTGAAATTTTCATATACCTAATTTGAAGCTGTTAGATAGATCCTTATCTCATATTTCACGTGAAGATTTGTCTTACTCTGGTACGATTACAAGTTCACCTCATATCGCAAAATTCCAGTGGATGTGTCTGATTTTCCAAAACAGTCGTCTGTAGCTCATAAATTATATCCTAGCCGGTGATGCAGGGTATGGTTAGTGGTAGGTAAGTAGAGTAGGCTATTTAGATAGCAACAAAGGTGAATCTCTTTAGGTTACCATACTTATCAATATGCTCGAAAATCCGCTGGGACCGTAATTATACGCACCCGCAGTGCTTGACAGAATCTCTGGATATTCACCGTTGTGATTAGTGTTATTTCTGTGTGGTGCGCACTTCGTTGTACAATAAAAGGAAGGTTTTCCTTTTATTTGATGCAAATTTCACATTTCTGTGTTGTTTTTTTGCTTTCTTATGGCCTGTTAAAAGTGCACCATGACTTTACATATAGTCGAGTCAAAACGACATGAAGCACGGTGCAGCTGCGTAAGCAGCCGCCGTTGAAGCAACGCGATGGAGAAAGCGTTTGGAATCGAGGTAGGACAATCGCGAACTGCAGTGATGGGTGGTGCTACCAAGGGTTCCGCCGCGATCATAATCGCTACGGTCCTCCGCTCCACTTCGACCCCTTCCGCTTGCGCAACAACACCGTACTTTATTTCGTTTTGACCCTACTATATATTATACATTTATGTTTATTGTATTACATTATTACTTATTTATTATATCATTTATGTATGTTATATTATTGAGGGGGGTGTAGTGTAGCAGTTAGAGGTTCCGCTTCCTGCGCGATCGATCGGACGTTCGAATCCGCTCTAGTGCACACCAAGTCTTTCATCCCTCCGGGGTTTCAGACTTGTCTGGGAGGGTAAAAACACTGACTTGACTCATCGGCTAGCCACCGCAAGTCATTGTAGGCCAGTTACACGTGAACTTCAAACGATTCTGAATTGAAGTGAACGTGGGGGCGCATCCCACGCGGATTGATTAACGCCAGAAACTTTATCTTTTATATTATTATTTCCGTACTATATATATATATATATATATATATATATATATATATATATATATATATATATATATATATATATATATATATATATATATATATATATATATATATATATATATATATATATATATAGAAAGGAAATTCCTGATAGAGAAAGCAACAGAACAACGAAAGTAGGTGAAATCCCCAAAACCTCTTCAAAACATTTTCTTCCTTTCAATTGTGTTGAATTCGTTTGCTTTGAGCATTATTTATTTATTTATTTATATTCCCTAAGAACGTCCTATTCACAAGAAATTGGACAAGGTTGTAAAATTTAGAAAACAATACAGGCAAGCATACCAACAATCAAAACATTGAAAACAAAAGAAAAAGCTTACAAAGAAACATAGAAGAGCATAAACGAAGACAAGTAAAGACGTAGCAAGCTAGTATACAGTCTTTGTGTAAATGGTGGGAATTCCGAACTGCAGCCGAGAAGTTCTTAAGAAAGTACTGTGTATTTGGCTAAAACATCCTTGCGCCACGTATGGGTTAGAAAAAGTAGAAAAGATGTGTTGAGGTAAGCGTTGCGCTCGAAGAAGTTCGGTGGAGTAAGCGGTTGGGATCGACGTGAGACCGTCGCGAACTGCAGCGGCGAGTTATGATAGCAAAGGTCCCACGTCGTAGCAGCTAGCTACACCGCACCGCTTCGGGCACAGTCCCGCACAACTGCACTGTAACTCATTTAATTTCGAACCGATTATATGCTCACTTGATTTCCCCGCTAACTTATTCAAAGAACAAGTAATATCAGGAATGTTTATACATGACAGGCTAAGGAAATCAATACACCTATAAAATTGCGATGAATGTCGGCATTGGAACAGCTTTGACGGAATTTTTTCAAACTACCTAGAACTTTTGGAAACAAAAGGTAGGAGATGAGGATCTGCCCGTTCATGGTTCGTACGTGAGACAACCCCATCCACGACCTCTAGAGTGGCTTGACGCTCACAAATTTGAGGAACGGATAGAAAATTCTTCAGGTAACTTAAACCTTAACGCGTAAAGTGCGGGAACTGAATTTCCAGTAAAAAAAAAAACTACTAGTGAGAACTAAAGCGTTTTATTGACATTAGCTTGCAGATCCCAAAAACCACAGCAGCTAAACGTCTTTTCCATGAGTGGGTTTGAGTTTGCGAGGGTTTTCTTATGCTCACCACCTCTATATATTGCAGGAAGCTTGAAGTCATCAGCAAAAGCGGCAATATTCAAAGTACTGATAGTTTTTCTTAGAGAGAAATTGGGAAGGTCGTTGTTATGAATTAGAACATGCAAGGAAAGCACTGGGCCACTTTATGTACTCAAGAAGCGCACACTCTCTCAAAAGATATGTAATTCCTTAAGCGAACATTCATTGCCTAGTTTTGAAGATATCCCTCGAAGCAACATATTGAACATAATACGGCTGCAGACCAGCAAAAACAGCGAGTTTCAATGCTAACCGCTCTACGATTCTCGAAAGGTGCCGCAACTCTTCCTACCGATAACAGTAATTAATAATTTCTCGAAAAATCGTTTAAAAGCAGCATATTTCGAAATCTGACGTGTTGAAAGAATCCGCGGGAAAAGTTAGAGATGGGTTGTAGATTGCGGTATCCGGAGTGGGTCAGCGCATCTCTCCATCGTCGTCGCAAAAAACGGCGTGGAAGACGAAATTTGTTTACGACAATTTCAGTTGCAACTCGTCACCTCTGTAGACGCGCCGAATCCGCGTGCAAGCGGTCGAAGAACGATGTAGTTTTCTTACCAGCCTATTCGAGTAAAACCAATGAATAGGCTGCTGAGGGAGCCGTAACGTGCATATAGACGCGCGTTCTAATGTACATTGCAGGAACTATAGCGGTTCCCACGCCGTTTTCTTTGACGATTAGAGATAGATAAGCAGATGTACCACGGATCCCCATCTCTAGCTTTTCTTGCGGATTTCCTGACCACGTCAGATTCTAGCTTTTAACCAATTCTGAAAAAAGAAAACAAGCACAGTGAAGAGGATGAAGTTGAATATAAAGATGAGTTTAAGAAAATCGCTTGCATTCACGAGTAAAAACGTTCGTTATTGTAGTCGAAGATGCGTTGAATGCAGATACTGTCAACATTCCTGTAGCCTGCAGGGCACTTCCAGTCTGAAATAAGTTCGACTAATTTAATTTGAGGAGAATCCTTCGATATTGCCGAGGAGTTTTAGAGTAGACATCCAGTTCTACTTGTAACGAAAGTAACACTCCTCTTCTCTAAAAGTACTGGGTTGAGAGAAAAATTCTTTTCCCTTCTAAAATTTTTAGAAACAAAATTAAAATAATTCTATGCTAAAATATAGTGGGGATTTCTGAAAGCTCCAATCTGAAGAGTATAAGCGGTATAAGCGTTTATCATTTTAAAATAACTATAAGTTCAATTGACCAAAGCCGTCTGCAAGCTATCGTCTATTACGAGTTCTTACAAGGTCATTCCTTGACAACTGTCACCGCCAACATCCGAGCTGTGTTTGAGGGGGATATCATATCCCAACTCACAATTATCGTTGGTATCAGTGCTTCAAGTCATGAGAAATTGCTCAAACACCAGCGTCATTCTGAACTCCCTTCTCTTTTGGATTCTAAACGAAATGTTGAAAGCTAGACGCAATGCTGTTGCTCGCAATTCCGTCGACATTCGGGTGCCACCAGAAAACCACTATTAACACGCCTTTACGATCATGGCTACTGTACATGAAGTTATATCGACAGGGGTACAACACCAACCACGTGACTCAGACAAAGCGTCCGGGCTCAGCATCTGTGAATGGTTGCCTTTCTTTCGTTTCAAACGCATGTTCTTTAGGGACAATATTTCCACAAATTTTATACAGTATCGATAATTTCATTAGAAAACATTGTAGGTTGTTGAGGAACGACAATAATTTTGTGGAAAACTCACAACACATGCCCCGCAACTGCACTTGACCAGGTCGGCATGCACATTTTTCATTGACGCAGACAGTCTGTCCTGGGCAACGTTCTCTGGATGAGCAGTGCCGCTCATTCAAAGAGGATCCTGGAAAAGGTACCGTCGTCTCTAACGAATAGTAATAAGTCAGTCTTAAAATACTCAGAGAAATATGTTCCGCTAAAAAATCACTTTTTCTTGTGAATAGTAACGATATCATATGTACGGGTGTAGATTTCGTTAAATTTCTCAGAATAAGCATTCATGATTAGGCGGGTTCATTTCCTTCGCTATGGTGATCGAAAAAATCTCTCAGTAAAAAAGTGATGTGAAACTGACGTGTGAAAATTGTAGTTTCCCTAGAAAGAGTGGCGACCACAGCGGTTTCGCAAACGGCCACGCATTTGGCTTCATCCTGAAAGTTGTTTGCGTTACCGCCACATCCCTGGTAGAAGAATCGACGACATGTTGACGTCTTTGGGTCATAATAATACCTAAAAAATAGTTCTTGTAGCATAAAAAATAAGGGACAAACTGGAGAAGAAATGTGCTATATCGCTTGCATGCGGTGGCACCACTTTGTCTCCTCTTTCATTTTCAGCATCAACTGCAAGAGAAAGGACATTTACAAATCCAACACGCTTATATCAAGAATGAGGCGAGAAAAGAATAGAAAAAAGATGTGAAAGTTGTATAAGATTAAGATAATCCTACGATAGGAAATTTCTTAGAATATTCGAAGTAAGGAGTCCACCATTGCAGTTAATAATAGACGGAAAAAGGTCACTAATAAAAAAAATGATGTAATGTTATTATTTTGATCATCATATGTAATGACAACTTTATTCTGTCGCGTATATTTTACGGAATTCATGAAAGCAGTGAGACGGGTACAACGGCGTTAGATAGGTGTGGCGGCGTCAGAAAAGATAAAATGAGGTGATAATAAAATAAATATAGCTGGTAATATAACAACCATATAAGGTTAGAAGATTAAATCATTTTCAGTTGACTCTACCAACATGTTTTCTTACATTCCTCATAGAGTCACTAATAGAAACATCATGTTTTTTGAAATATGCTTCAAAAATGCACGTAAAATATTGGTTGTGGTTTATAAACGCAAACTTGATATTTCAGATATATGTATTTATAAACAAATATAACTATAGAAACTATAACATATATTCCCTTATAAATCGAATTTATCTTGGACAACAGTTTTTGTTGGTAATAGACCATTTAGACAAATCGTAAATGTTCTACAAACTACCACTACTACTCCAGGTCTAGAAAACTTTATTTCTTCTTATTATGAGTATATTTATGCTTCTAATGCTTCTGAATTTAATTTTACAATTCATTCCTATACATACATGGATGATTTAGTGATTGCACACAATACCAATGAGGAAGTTGTTAACAATATTTTAAACAATACTTACAAGAGCATCTTGGCTTTGGACAGAACAAATAGTTCTGATTACGAAAGTTATTTTTTAGATTTACACATTCAACTGGAATGATTTCTTATACACTAAGCAATGTAATGAAACCGTCATGAAGCGGTGAAATGGGGTGACATGGATCCAACGGCGTGGAATTGGTGTGCCTTAGTGCAGTAGTATCGCGCAATAACTTCGTGTGCAAGTGGCAGAAGATGAATGAGACATTGGGAACAGTTTCATTACATTGGCCACTTCCCATGTTGTGTTTCACCTCTATGACCCCTTCGCATGTCTATTTCCCAAGACATTTGCTTCAGGTTTGTAACATGCCTTTTTCAGAATGTAGAAACAACCATACAAACGTCTGCTCAAATAGTAGTCAACAGTGTGATCTGACGCGGGACGTTACCTTTATCAGTACGATGATGTTGTTCACGTCATTTTATGTTAAAACACTATTCTCTGATAAGTGTTGGGAGAAAAGAGGAGGAAGTCAGATACATCGGGAGGAAAACCTACACTTTGGGTAATACTTTCAAATTGTGTCTATATTATATTGTTCGAAGGAGTGTTCGAAGTAGAAGTATGAATGTTCTCCAAATGTAGAAAAACAAATTTACATTCAGAGAAAATCCCACCACTAATAATTCTCATTGATCATTGATCTTTAGCTGGACTTTCAGACTGGTATATATACAGTATATATATATATATATATATATTCCTTATTATCTTTGTCCCATAGAAGCATAGTCACTCCTTCTTACTGAAGAGCGTCAAGAGAGCAGATCTCTTCTCAACACTGCGACATCTAATCTTGTCCTCCGTCTGAGGGTAAACTGAGATCTATTTAATCCTACCTTCCATAAGATGGATAAGCAACAAAGTGTACGGCGTTAATCAATCCTCTTGGGATGTGCCACAACGTCCACTTCAATTCAGTTTTGCTTGAGTTTTGCAAACGTGCGACTAGCATATACAGTGGTTTGCGGGAGCTAGCCGATGACTCAAGTTAGTGTTTTCATCCTCCAAGACGTGCAAACACACCGAAACCTCTTCCCAACAGCGCTACACTCGCCTGTACTTCCATACTCCTATAAATTTATATTCTACGCAGAACTTTTATTACCTTTCTGGAGCAGTCAGATGGGCATCATTGCATGTCACGCCGATATTCATTGGTGCACCACACAGTTCTGAAACAGGTGCATCTCTGCAAGAACTTCCTTCTTCAAAAGCTTCTAAAGAGTGCACAAACCAATATATTCTATGCTATGGAAGCAATAAAGAAGTTGAATGTTTATAAGGAAGGTACCCGAATGGAGTGTTTGTTCGGCGAAACCAGTACCACAGAAAATCCTCATCGTTTTTGGTAAACACCACAGCATTTAGTCTTTTACGTGCAGTAATTCCTGCCTTAGATTTGAGCAACTCACAAAATTTGAACTTGAGATAATGTTGAAGAACAATTAATTTCATCAAAAATTTTCGATATTTGACGGGCACAGAGTGGTTCTGTTGGAAAGGTCAAGTGTTCAATACCTCCAAGTTCAAGCTTTTGAATTTTCACACCATTCTCTCGATTGTCGTTAGAAAACACCGGCCGAACTCCGATATAAATTTTTTCTGAGCAATTCCCGTCTCCCTGGTCTGCATTCATTATATCAATGGCAGCCAGTCTTGTTGCACTGATGCATGAAGCAACAAAACTAGCTGCAGCTGAAAGGTAGTGGCAAATTTCTAGATGCTGTCTTATTCGTCATGCGTCAACTCGAGAAAAACGAAATGGAATGGGCACTCAAAAGTACTACAACAGTTCTCTTAAAGGCAACATACCACGAATCTGACGTGGTAGGGGGATCCGCGGGAGAAGCTAGAGATAGGGCTGAAGATTGCGGGATCAGGGGTGAATCCGTCATCTCATCTCTTTCTGATCGTCGTAAGAAACGGCGTGGGGGCCACTCTGATTAATACGAGGTGCGTTAGAACGCTCCTCTATGCACACGTCCCTATTCATTAGTTTCACTTGAATAGGCTGGTGAGAAGACATCACTGATCTTCGACCGATCGCACTTGGATGTGGCGCGTTGCAACTGAGATCGTCTCAAAAAACGTCTTCTTCCACGTAATCGGCCTTTAAAGGCACCACCGCACGAATCTGGTGTGGTACGGGTTTCAGGCGGGTAATGCCTATATAGGGTCGTATATTGTGGGGAGGAGGGTGATTCCTTTCACCTCTCCCTGTATCAGTGTAAACGGGAACGGCGTTAGATAGGTGTGGCGGCGTCAGAAAAGATAAAATGAGGTGATAATAAAATAAATATAGCTGGTAATATAACAATCATACAAGGTTAGAAGATTAAATCATTTTCAGTTGACTCTACAAACATGTTTTCTTACATTCCTCATAGAGTCCTCATAGAGTTCGTGGTGGACCACGAATCTGGTGTGGCACGGGTATCAGGCGGGTAGTGCCTTTACGGGGTCGCAGATTGTGGAGAAGAGGGTGTAAACGGCCGACACTGGAACTGTTTCTTACGACGGTTTCTGTTGCAATGCGCAACCTTTGCGCCCCGCTACCCTTGCGATTCGTCCGAATGGGTTTTCGACGAGTCGCAGGTGGGACGGGGCGCAAAGGTTGCGACACATTACGACAAAACCCTTCGTAACAAACAGTTCCTGAGTCGCAGTGCACTACGCAGTTTCCGCACTGCGCCACATACCACTACCACAGCTGTGAAAGCTTCGTTACTGCACAGATGTTCGGAACTCTCAGTTTGAGCGCTCAGGTGATCACACCTCATTCCAATCAATGACTTGGATGGGGTTGTTTGTAGGAACAACAAGCAGCAACGTAGAGTGCATAGGCTACCTCACTTTACAAGTCGTTTTCGCCGATCTGACGACTATTCGAAAAGTTTCTGTTTTTTGCAGAGCGAGGGGACATATGTAACTATACGAGGAGATATATGTAACTATACGAGGGGATATATGTAACTTATATGTAACTAACGTATCATATGAACGTTATTTTGGAAAACAAGAGCATAGCTTAAGTAAATGAGTGATAAGCAGTTGAAGATCACATCTTGGTTTGATAGAGACTAAGGGGATTAGCGAAATAATTTGAGTTAATTAAAATAAAATAATTAATTACTTAAAATAAGCATTTGAATCCTAGTGAGAGTTGAAAGCAACGAACCACTGAGACTTCTACAGCAAACTCCAGAAAATACTGAGTTGGACCTGTAGCAAGTTGCACCTTCAGGGCAGTGCGCATGCAAATTACATCCCATTCGATCTCCACTTTTAAGGAGGACAAGGCGCGATCCAGAAGGGCACGATTCTCAAATCAACCAAACAATCAATACTTAGATGATATTTATTTTAACTACTACCTATACGTTTCGACGAGCCACAGCAAAAATGTCGCTTCTTTTGTGGATGAAAAAGGCAATGGGAACTTGATGGACAATTGTTGCCGCGGCAAGAGATCGGAAGCAACGTGTAGAGATCGATTAACGCCTGCAAGCCATCTGGGCAGCCATCTGAAGAACAAAATATGATCTAACAGATTTAAAAATTATTATCAAGTTTGAAGACAATAACAATCGTCGAGCGGCATAAAGTTAACCATAAAGTTTACTGAAGCGATTGTGCATCACTACTAAGTGGTGATTATGGACTGAACACTGGCATGATATAGCGCTCGATCGATAATCACCTGCTGGTAGTGACGTGCACACCCTATGGTATCGCTTCCACGAACTCTGCGGTCAGCCTAAATGAACAGCACATAAATCAAATTGGAAGCACAAGCATCATGCTATAAAATAACGAGTTTATTTAATCACGTATTTTTGTGTGGGTGTGCGTTTTGTGTGCGCGTGCATATCGAGATCCCAGGAAGCAGTGAGACGGGTCCCCGTGGTGCGTCGAGGCCAATAACCGTTACGAGGTAGGAAGGGACCGCGTATACGAACCTGATACGCAATCAGGCATTCGTGTGTACCCGTTGGGAACGCACGACGTATATAGCCAGCACAAATATAAGGCGAAAAATTCCCATATTTTGCAAAAAAAAGGTGCTGTCGTCCAGCACATCGCCAAAGCCTACAGCCTGAAAGGTCGTCTGTCCGGAGGGAGCATGGAATCTTTGGCAACAAGTACTCATTTTGTCACGCTGAACTTCCGTACATTGGCGAAAACCGCCCTGTCTAAACTTTTCCTCTGTGTCTCGTTTACTGCACTGGAGGAAACCTGGCGGAGATTGCACCTAATCTGGCTATGCTGATGAAAAGAAGATAGGAGACTGTGCAATAGCTGATAGTGAGAAGAACGACTACAAAAACATGTTGGAGGAGGATGCAAGCTCTGAATCGTAAGTGCTCACATACCTACAAAGACTGATGGAGAGAACAACAAGGACACTTTCTATGGAAAAGTCAACGCGTTGATGTTCAGGATACCCAGCATTTCGAATAGCGGTTTCCGTCTTCTTGACTTGTGTGAACGGATCAACCTCATCATTACTTTCACGTTTAAAGGCATCACTTCACGAATCTGACGTGGTACGGATTTCAGGTGGAGTATTCGTATACGGGATGGGAGAGTATAAAGAGGGGGTGATTCCGTCCATTTCTTCCTAATTGCCGTAAAAAACGGCCCGCAAGATACGGTTTCGGGCGTTTTGGCGCACTATTTTCTACAAGGAGTTCGACTAGAGCGCGCCAGCGTGTGCGGCGCAGCACCTTCCGGGCCGTTTTTTACGATAATTAGGAAGAAATGGACGGAATCACCTCCTCTCCATAGTCTCCCATCCCGTATACGAATAGTCCACCTGAAATTTGCACCACCTCAGATTCGTAGGGTGATGCCTTTAGGAGGAATCATCGTCGCGATCAGCTTACGTGGCAAAAGGTCAACCCTCTTGAAGCCTGAAGAGCAACGGAAGCGAAAGATGAGAACACTCAGACTACAACTCAACTACGTTCTGACGAGAAACATCTCCCACTCAGGTATTCGGAAATCCAGAGCTGTTTGGAGGGTGTGTTTGGAGAATACAATTCCACAGAAAACCGAGAACCTCCCCCTCGATCGAAGATTGACACGGCAGCACTGAAAGACGAGGAGAGCTGAAAGGAATGCCGCCAACGAGTATCTGTTGATGTCCGACTACGGATAAGCAGGAAGTTTGCGATTCAGACTCTTTCACAAAGTGTATACAGGCGGCAAAAGATAAACCCCGTCTTGTATAACAAAATTTCCGACTGCTACAATTTTTAAGCAATAACCATCGCAAAGCTGAACGTTTCGGAACCTTATCAACTTTATGTTTTCCGGTGTTGTTTTGTTTTTGAAGAAATTTTCTACGTTTTTGCTTCATTCTCAGCATTTTCGTTTTTTAAACCTTTTTCCACTTTCCACGTTGCTATGTTGTTGCCATCTTGTTCTTTGAACCTTCCTAGAAGCTGACTCTACCAAGTATAATAATTCCAATACAAACGCAGCGCATGACCTCTGTGACATGGTGATCGCTAGGCGTGAGTTAATGATCACAGTTAGCCTAACACATGCCTGATCTGGCCTACCGACAGCCTCTTCTGCAGGCACTTATTCGGCTGCACATAATCGGCTCGGGCACCTAACTACTGCCCCCCGATGTCCCCCTTTAATCGGACGCTCAGGCTGGTATACATAAGAACAGACAACCCTAATAAAGCAGATCATATAGTTTTGCAGTTAGCTCACCAAAATTAGGTGTTCCACAGCAAACCATGCTTTTTGGGTTCCATACGTCCACCACGCACGAGTAACCAGGTGGACACGGTGTATCAGAGCAGTTGAATGGAATTCCAAATGTTGACGAAAGTAGAACTACTTCAGAAGGAGCACATGCTGAAATCTTTAGTAGATAGTTCTGTAGGCAGCTATTAGTAAAAAGATGAAGAATTGTAAAATAATCTATTTATATCTATATTCATCAGTAAACAGATAATAGCGAAAAATTGAAAATATCAATAACAAGATCCTATTCCTGCTAGTGAATGATGGAATGCATTGGATTGGAGTTCGATCGATCGGATTGATAGTTAATGAATGGAAATGGAAAAAAATAGAGACTTGGAATTATACCTGAACTGAGACAGTACTTGTAACAACTTTCTTCGGAAGGGAAATTGTTTGAGTTACCTCCACAACCCCAAAATTTCATCGGTTTACACAATTTGGTGACATTGTCAAAGAAGAACCTAAAGATATCATGATGAAACATGACGTGGAAGTAATTATGGAATTCAATTTCTAGTACACAGTGGTTCACAATTCAATTCACATCTTTCTAAAAAGAATTTCTGTAAAGCATATAATCTGAACTCAGATTGATCTCCTTAGAGCGTCGTTTGTTAGGTAACCACACTCAATGACACCAATCTCTATCATGATATTCAAAAGTACACCTAAATTTTCTCTGTCAAATGATCAGTCTAACACCTCAATTAAATGCTGCGCCTTGTCTGAATAAACTTAAAACTGTCTTGCAGTGTGCTCCCGTATGGGTGGGAAAATACATTAGATCTCTTTATTCGAAAAAATGACAAACGAGGAAAACGTCAACTTCAAAGAATTGCTCACATTGTTATTCTAGCTTAGCTTCATACATACATTCATTCATTGTCTAGAGTCATATTTTATTCTTTTTGTTTTAGTCCTGGTATTGCTTTTGAAACGACTGCAGCAAGCATAATCAGATCGTTTTTTTAAAATAGAATTCATGAAAATCATGGAAAGAGATTATCAGCGTGGATGCCACCAAAGAGTGACAGGCTCGGAGATGTTGTCCAAGAGGTAGTCATCGCAAGAAATGGGAAACAACTGTTATATAAGAGGTATTACTGATGTTTCTTAAGCATCCATTTTTCCTCAAATTCCATTCTGTTGCTACATCGAGAGGTATTGTGAAGATGAATGTTTCTTGATGTCTTCTCAGCATGCAAACGTTTGGCGCATTAGCACAGACTTGAAGTACGCACAACTAAGAAAACGAGGAAAATGACAACTTCAAATAATTGCTTACCTTGTTATCAACTGTCCGCAGTTGTTTCCACTGTCTTCAACTTGCTTACAATTCGAAAGTCTAGTTGGACAACAGAGTCTCCTCTCAATGCCTCTGTACAGAATCTAGAACTGATTCATTATACGTAATATTACGAAGAAGTTAAAACCTGTTCAGGCTATATTAGCTTGGCTATCCTTTTTCGACCAAAGATCTCCCTCACTAGAGAGATCGCAGCCGGTTAGTCGCGAGGCTACGTGGCGCGTCCCTGGGTAACGGATAGGGGTAATCGTGGACCAAAAGCGACCTTGTGCTTGTCCAGAGACGCGGGTGGATTCAAGGGATGGACTTCCTATTTTTGCTGAGCTAGGACTGTCTCATGACATCCTTGTATCCCACGTCGCTCCGGCCAAAAGCCTGCAACTGCGAGCTGCAACGGAGGTGGTTTAAAGTCGCCTCCAACAAATAAGATCCACTTGTCCACTCTGGGAGGACAAAACGTTCCCCCACAAACCCATGGAATTGCAAGCTTGCAATCTGCCCATGGGTTTTAAAATTTCACGCATTTCACAGTAATAAGGTTTCACACGCAAGGTAGGCGGTTTGGAGTCCCCTTCAACAAATAAGCTCCACACGCCCACTCCGGGAGAACGCAACGTTCTCCCAGAAACTCATGGAACTAGAGGCTTGCAACCTGTTGGGTTTCAAAATTTTACGTTTGTCACAGTAATAGAAAAGAGTCTTGATTCCGGAGAAAAGCCTGGTACGGTAGCGCCAGGAAAGACGGAGTTGCAGGAGTCATACAGGCTACCGAAACGGAAAAGGACTAGCATGACGATCTGTACTTATAACGCACGTACGCACGCATGCTTGCTTCGGAAGCGGCCATCGAAGATCTGATGATGCAAGCCAAGAAGACTAAGTACGACGTCATCGGACTGACCGAGACGAGGCGACGTCACCCTCTCAACGCCGTATATGAAACTGGAGAAGATCTGTTCTTGGGAGCATGCGACAGTAGAGGTGTTGGTGGAGCTGCCGTCCTCGTCAACACAAGTATGGCGAACATCGACTCTTTCGAACAACTTACGACCCAAATCGGACGTCTGTGGATGAGAAGATGTGGTCAAACCCCAGTTCTAACTATCTTCGTCGCTTACGCTCCAACATCAAACTACGAAGAAAAAGTCGAAGCTTTCTATGTGGACCTGAAGAAGTTCTACCGAGAAGATCATGTCTTCTACGAGGTCAATTTCAACGAAAAAGTTGGCCCAAGAAGAACGCCTGAAGAACTTCACATTGGGATCCATGGCCTACAATGGACATTTTACATTGTTTACATTTTCTTTGCTCATCCATCTCAAATGAAGAACGCTGTAATTAACATGTTCAGAACGGCAAGAACCGTTTGTAGTGGACTTGAGGACTTGAGGAGAAAAAGGAATCGTTAACTTTCGCTTGCGAAAGTGCTGTTACTAATGGTTATGAAATCCGAACGTCTAAAATGAGACGACATCGAAGTGAGCGAGCATGACAATTGGAAAACCCAACCACAAATAAGATACCTCTCTGCTTTCCTTATATCTCTCTGCTTTTCCTATATCTCTCTGCTTTTCTTATATCTCTCTGCTTTTCTTATATCTCTCTGCTTTTCTTATATCTCCGATGAGATGAGCACTGTCATTAGACGGTGTCTGAAGAAAGCAGGCTTAGATAGCTTCGTCTCGGTCGTTGAAATACCACCGAACAATTTGAAACGTCAGTTAGTTCGGAATCGTTTGTACGACACCATCTGTACAATACCGAACTGTATTATTTGTCCCACAGGTAGAACAGGAGACTTCTTGAGATGCGGGGTAATCTACCTGATTTCTTGCACGAACTGTGGCGACGAGTATGTCGGTGAAACGGCACGACCGCTGTACGTCCGCGTTAAAGAGCACGTGAACGGAAGGAATAGCTTACGAGAATGGACACCTTCACGTGTCCATAGAACACAAAAGCACGACGGAGCCGATTTTGAAATTAGGGTCCAAATCTTAGCGCATGAATCTAAAACGTTGGCTCGAAAATTGAAGCGTGCTGGATCCAAGCCAAAAGCCTTAAAATGAACCGCAAGGGCGAATGTCTGCCGATAACGCGGGAACTCGCGCCATATCTCGAATGGTTCTTCCGATCCAAATGAGATATTTGAACCATCCGCTCCCATGATCGATCAGTCAGCGATCCATGCTACGCGTTTTCGATTTAAGGTGAGCATCCAGTGTAGTCGCTAAGTTGGTGATTGAAAAAGTAGGTATGGATTTTATCAGTTTAGTTGTGGAGAGGTTTGGTCGTTCAAATTATAAATTGAAAGCCTACTTCAGGCTCTGAAGAAGACTGATCTCGGAAATTTTGCCGAGAATCGCCTTCTTCAGAGCCTGAGAAAAAAGTTTGTTTAAAATTATTTAACAACTTCGTGTACAGCTTATCAAAATCAATACGAAATCCAACGATGCCGAGGTTCATTGAAAGTTGAGTTTTTCAATGGAGAAAGACTTCGCTGAGACTAGTTAATCCTATCCATCCACTATGGAAAACCACAAAAAAGAAAAGAAGAAGTCCGGGGAGTTTGTGCAAACGTTCACTGAGTATGGGTCGCGTCTTCATGTCACCAATCGCCTTACGCCGACTGTACATAGTCGGGTTAAAGCGACCTAAAGCTCGGTACCGATGCGTAAGCGGTTGCAGTCGAAGCGGTGCGATGGAGCTGAATCGATGCGATGGGGGTGAGAATCGGAGGAGACCCTTGCTAGCACCACTCATCGCTGCAGTTTGTGATGGCCAATACCAACTGCTAGCTCCACCGCGTCAAATTGAGAGCAGCTGCTTACGTAATTACCTAGAGCTTCATTTCGTTGTTACTTGATTCACATCTGTCTTTGCATTTACGGGGTCCTCCAAAATGTTACCCTCAGAGATGACCAACAACAATTTTTGTCCACCATTCAGCGAGCTTCGCGCCTGGCTGCCTTTCTTTTCTTCTATTTAAGATGTGCCTTCGCTTACTGTGGTTCGCCAGCCACATTTGATCGACAAACCAAGTACCTCACCTTATGTCAAAGGTTGTTTATAAACGATCCACAGATCTAACAGACCGTGACTCACTGGTGGCATACAGGCATGGTTAAAAGGACAGTCCCTGTCGGAAAAGCATTCAAAATCTTCTCCGGTAGAGCGACGATAATGCATCGCACCATAAGGACAGGTTAAACCTGCAGAACACGTCTTGGCAAAACCATAGATGCTTTGAAAATTATTCTTGCATATTTCTACCCACCTCTCCTAGGACAGAACTCTTCGCAGCTCTGCTTTGTGGTAAAGATGTTCATGTTCCCATCACATCCTTTGAAAAGAAACGACCTACAGGAGTTTGTTGTCCCATCAAAGTACCTGACATGCATTAAAATTGCCTTCTAAAAAACGTTCAAGCTAAGCCCTAAACAGGAGAACTAAATTGACATTTACCAGCGAGTCGTTGACGTTTGTCCGCAGTGGCGACCAGTGGAGAGTGGTAGTGAACAGATATATTCTGTAATGTAGACCTGGTGACTGAAACACTATGGTATAGCAGTGGAAGATCTAACGTTCACACAGTATCTCTTGTTGGATTTCAATTTATCACAGAAGGCAGCTTAAGCGAAAGAAGGGTTTTTGACTGAAGGCAGCTTTAGCGAAAGAGAACCCAAACATGCAAACTATACACTCGGGTGAGAACAATTTGAAGCCTGTCGCAGCTTGGCGGTTACGATTGCGATAGGACTTTTTCTGGCTCCAGTAGACTTAAAAATTGGTAAGAGTACCGCGGCGCCAATTACGGAATTCGAAATCGAGATCGTTCTAAACAACTACATGTGCGCACGCTTCCAGATAAGCGTTTCAATCTGAGACTTTGAGTTTTTCAAGTCCAGTGTTTTTCGACATCAGATTCAAGTCTTCTGAAAGTCAGACAATACTTGGAAATACTAGATACCCGTTCCTGCACGTTTTCAAAAACAGAAAAGGGGCTCTCAGACTAGTTACAGCACCCCTCCAGATATACGACGAAGAATTGCCAATAAGAATGGTAATCTATTTGAAATTATTGTTAGAATTTTCATTTAAAACTGAATTTATTTAAAACGTTATGGCTTTTCTCAACATAGTGGACAAGCGAAGTGGAATTTCGAAAAATGGAGCTGAAAGAAATTCTCAATGAGCATCTTATGCCACAGATAGGTTCGCATACGATTATTTAGCCAATGCAGATACAGTAGTTAGGGTATAACCTAGAATCAAACGTCGTGATGGGACATGACTCTCACGAATACGATCCTCTCTCTATCTTGTTCTTTTTCTTCTACTCCACCTCCTCCAGCGTTCCTGCGACATTTCTCGGTTGCTGTCAATTCAATATAATGGAAATTTCATGTGTTTTAGTGTGGAGCATATTGTATGTTTTTTGTTATTATTATGTGGGTTTAGGATGGTGTACTGAATCAGCGTCGTGATGGGACATGACTCTCACGAATACGATCCTCTCTCTATCTTGTTCTTTTTCTTCTACTCCACCTCCTCCAGCGTTCCTGCGACATTTCTCGGTTGCTGTCAATTCAATATAATGGAAATTTCATGTGTTTTGAAAGTAGTAGAAGAAGCATATTTGCTGAAATGTTGTATCTATGTGTTATGAATCTGAATCTATCAAATATCTTTAAATGCTGATTAAAGGACATGATACGACAAAAAAGAAGTCAAGTGCATAGGTGCATCCAAAACAAAAAGTTGGGAAATCTTATCAGATACTTTTTTGGAACTTTGAGACAAATATTTTGTCTCAAAGTTCCAAAAAAGTATCTGAATGCAGATACAGTAGTTAGGGTATAACCTAGAATCAAGAATATAATATACAGAATATAACAAATATTTTGTCTCAAAGTTCCAAAAAAAACTAGGAGGTGGAAAAAACGTTTTTTGTTTGTTTTGTTTTTGTTTCTGTTTTTAGGGCAAGGCTTCTTCTCCCAAAAACTACCCAATTTTTTTGGTCTTCTAATAAGGAAATTATTCGTGATCTCCAAGACCTAACTATGTGCACAGAATCTACTTTTTTTGGTTTATTACATTTCATTTAATCCACTTTTTAACTGCTGAACCTTGATCTTGTTCACCTTATCACCTTGACTCCCGTTGATCTTCAAACTGGTGGAGCGGGCGCCAGTAATTCTTCCATTTGCCCCGATCGCGTGGTTCGAGTGTCGCCCAGTGGTTCATTCTCTCGCGTGGGACACGAAGAGCATCACAATTTTCTTTGGGAAGGACTTCGCGAAGGAACCTGACCAGTGGGTCGGCGGTCTTCCTGTAGTGCGCTTAATATGGCGGGGAACCCAGTCAGTCACGGCTTTGGTCCAACGGTTGTCGTTAAAGCGCATCACGTGTCCGGCCCACCTTATTTTACTTTCCTTGGCAAACGCGGCGGCGTTTCTAATCTTCGATCACTGACGTAGGACAGAACTTCGAATCCCGTCCCTCACTTGCGTGAAACGGGATACTCCTAGCATCACTCTCTCAATTACGCGTTCAATGACGCTCACCGCGTTTTCTTCCTCCTTGCGAAATGCCCAGGTTTCCGATGCATAGGTCAAAGCAGGAAGTACGGTGGTGTTGAAGAGGTGAGCACGGAGCTGGGTGTTCCTGGTCTTCTTCACTACATCCTCGATGCTCTTGTACGCTCCCCAAGCCACTCGTCTCCTCCTGCCCAGCTCGGGGGTCAGGTCGTTCATCATGTTTAGTTCCCGACCCAGATAAACGTAGCTGGTGCATTCGGACATGTTCGTTCCGTTGAGCGTGAATGGAGCATCCGAGACCCATCCGTTGCGCATGAACATCGTCTTTTGCAGATTCTGCTGAAGACCGATGCATCCACATGTTTCGTCGAATTCGGTCAGCATTCGTTCCGCTTGGCTGATGCTAGGTGTTATCAATACGATGTCATCAGCAAAGCGCAAATGGTGTAGCTGCCGACCATCAACCTTCACTCCCAAGTCGCCCCATTCCAATTTTCGCATTGCGCTCCCGATGGTGGCTGTGAATATTTTGGGTGAGATTGTATTACCCTGTCTGACTCCCCTCTTCACGTCAATGATAATATTCTTGTAGAATGGCGAAATTCGGTTGTGACGTTACTGTACAACTTTTGAAGTCCCTTTATGTACTGAGTAGGGAAGCCTTGGTTGTCCAAGGCTTCCACGACCGCTTCCGTCTCAACTGAGTCGAAGGCCTTCCTCAAGTCGATGGGGTGCGTGTAAAGAGGGGGGTCCCGGCGGAATTTCGAGCATGTCCCGGTCATGCCTTGTCAGAGCAATTAGCGATGCTGCATGTGCGAGAGATTCACTTTCGCTGACACCTAAGTAGCTGACTCTGCTTGCCTACCGCTAATCATACGCTGCATCACCGGCTAGGATATAATTCACTCTTTACTAAATTGTTTTGGAGAATCAGACACATTCACTACAATTTTGTGACGTGAGGTGATCTCGATTTTATAATCGTACCAGAAGCAAGAGCAATCCTCACGTGAAATATGAGATAAGGATGTATCTAATAGCTTCAAATTGCGTGCACAAGAATTTTCGTTAAAACGGAACATTCCAGCTTTCAAAAGTAACGGTAATGAGAATTATCGATATCCTGTAACTTCCAAGCTTTTTTGTAGCCTATTTTATTTCTGGACAGAGGGACCTTCTGTATCTCTGACTTCTTGGAACCTACAGGAGTTTAAATTTGGTAAGATTTCTGGACTTTGTGAAGGTGATATAAGGAAAAACTCACTCCCTTTCTTTACTAGGATACCATACAAAATCCCATGCACTTCTATCTAACACTATTATTCTTTGACTTACTCGCTAATTTCCACTTTTCTTTGCATATTTCCTTGTGACTGCGCAGCTTTCTGCGTCTCTGTGGCTAGAAGAACATCTAAGACGGTTGTCTGCGCCTTCATGAACGACTGGAGCGTAACGTGAACTCTTCGAGGTATGTTCGCGTATCCGCCGGCGTATCCACTGGGCATGTTATGTCCTGGAGGCATTCGCGGAGAATCCGCCGGGACCCTCTTTACCGTTCCCCAAGTCGATGAAGGTGAGACAGAGCGGCTTTTTGCACTCTCGTAATACCTCGATGAGTTTCGACAGTGCGAATGTGGCCAATCGTGCTGAATGCTTTTCGAAACCTTGCTTGCTCGCATGGCTATCCTTCATCGAAGACTTTTTAATCCTATTAAGGACCACTCTTTGGGATGACGGACAGTAAGCAGATTGGGCGATAGTTGCCGATCTCATGTGGATCTCTCTTTTTATACGACAACACTGTCTTGCTGGTCTTCCACAGGAACCTCGCATTCCGACAGATAACGTGTAAAAAGCATTGTCAGGGTGTTGTTGAGTACTGGCGGGAGGTTCTTCAGGTGTTCTGATCATATTCTGTCGGAGCCGGGTGCCATACGATTTCTTACCGACATGATAGCATGTCGTACTTCGGACGGGAGAACCTCTGGAATGACGTGTACGTCTTCCCTCAGATGGTAAGGAGGCAAGTGGACATGGCTGTCGAAGAGATCGGTGTAGAAGTCGTAGACGATTTTCTCCATTCTCCTTCTCGATGCAATGGTTGTTCCCTTTGAGTTCCGGAGAGCAGTCATGCGAGTGGCGAAGTCTCGACGGGCATAGCCGGGATGCTTTCTCCCACCTCTGCAGCTTCAGGCAGCACTTCTGCTCTTCTCTCTTTAAGACCTTCCTTTATCGCCTCTCCGCAAAGCCTTGTGAGCACGGCCGTGAATTCTTGGTTCTCTATACTCGTGGTGCTCCACGCTGGCACATCAGCTCAAGAGTTTCAAGAGACAGGCGTCTCTTGATAGTTTTAAAACTCAATAAATAATAAATATATGCGATGAATAGTGCTTTTCATATTTACTTCAAGCTACTAAAATCCGAGCAGTCCGGTAGTAATTTCCAATCGATGCCTGATTCTAATCACTAAATTAACGTCTATATAATACCTATGTGCGATGATCAGTGCTCTAAATACAATTTCAGAAAAACTGCCGGCGAAATTTTCGTCTCAGTACTTTTTTTCGGTTTTGCAAAGGTCAAGATTCTGACGGAATCGAACGGAATTCATCGTCGGTAGTCACTGTCAATGAGAGAGGTTGTGTGCAGCAGGCAGTCACTGTCAATGAGAGAAGTTGTGTTGCAAAAATGGAAAAACTCTCAACCGTTCGCAATCACTGTCAAAAAAAATGTGTCGTCAAATACACGTTGAGAGCTTCCCCATCTTTTCAATTTATATGTGCACATATATATTGACTTACTTCTAATCCTTACAGTGAGTTATCAGAAGCGTCAATATTATATTGTATGCTTTTATTTTAATTGCGACACTTTATATTAATATCAAATATAGCACTATTCATTAGTATTTGCTGTACTATACTATTTGATTTATTTATGACTCGTCCAATTTGTTTCTTTAACTCTTTTTATTACAACTAATTTTTCATTGCTATGAGCGGCTATACTAAAAAGAGCGAGATGAGGGGGTCTTTTTCTGGAGAGTCTTCTATGGGGGGTTCGTTTTCAGGAAGGTTTTTTCTCAACTACACGCTTGACCCTGACCCTAACAGTGAAGATCCGCGCTGGATGTTCGAATGTTACAAACGTAAGTGTCGTCAACCAAGGTAATTATGTTAAATAACATAATTGCTAAATCAACTAATCCTGTTTAGTGGCTCGGAGCTCACGAAATCTGTTCAGGTAGTTATTAAGTTTTTCGTTTCGCTTTTTAAGCGGCCCCCCACCAACTCCCTTTTCCCCCGAAACGACCCAAGCTCACGTCTCAATTTGCAAACTTCGGAGGGAGGGGGTACGAGCTAGCGTAGCGGAAAATTTGCAAACACAGCACAAGGAGAAGTACGTTCGATTGGAAAAGGCCGGAGAGAAAGAGATGATAGTCGCTAGTATACTTTAACACTTTCGGTAGAACATTGCATTTCTTTTTAATAACGAATGTTGTTTAATAGAATGAAAAGCTAAAATATTATGCAACTTAATCTCAAACCACGACCACTATTTCAATAAACAGTTAACACTTCATGCATAGAAAGATGGGTGACATTGAAATACCTGAAGAGGGGCAGCATCCGCTACCATTTCTGTCGTGGTAGCACTCGTAGTTTATAGGGCATTCGTAACCTAAGGCGGTGACGCCACATCTGGCCAGTTTGCCATCGTCCTTCCTCAACGCTTGTCCATGGCGACAATACGGTCCAACTACGAAGCATTTACCATTCGGCCTCGTAACGAAATTGAATTTGGTCAATATAGTCACCTTCAATGCCTGTGCAGGTTTCCTGGCAAGCATCTAGCGACGAGAATATGTTTGAATTTCCTCCACAACCATTGTAGGAAAAGAGCTGACAGGCTCCTGCGCTAGCATTGAACCAAAATCGAGTCACCGGTGTTGCGATACAAAGGATTCCTTCAGACAGTGGTTGATTACAGACACTATCTGAAAAGCAGTAATTCGAAAAGAAATAATAACTGTTAATGTGAGTAACCGACCTGAGTTTGGACAACATCTCCCCCTCTGACAAGAGTAAGGAACGGGACATTCTAAGGAAGAAGTGCAAGAGGTAGGCGACCCGGACACTCCATGAAGGGGCGAACCAACAGGACATAAATCTGAAGAAAAAGCTACGAAATAAACATTTCTTTCATTAGGTAAAGGCGGCGTATCACGAAACTGGCGATATTGGGGTCTCTGTGAGCAGATATAGGGTTCAAGGTGTAGACTACGGGTATGAGCGTGTTCCCACTCAACTTCCCCTAAGCGTCTTAAAAAACGACGTTTGTTCTTACAAAGCAGTACGTGAAAACGTGCCACCCTCGTGTAGCTGGTTTCCTCAACAGCCTATTCATTGGTCCTACTTGAATAGGCTGGAGAGAGAACCTCATTGATTCCCGACCGTTTCTTGGATGCAGCGCGTGCACAAGGGTGGGCATTCTCACGCACCTCGTAGAAGCACACGCCGTTTCCCACGCTGCTTTTTAGGGCAATTATAAGCAGTTGAGTGGAGCCGCGCACATACTCGTAATCTACACTGCGAACTCTATATTTGACCGCAGACTTCAACATCGTTAGTTTCGTGGCACACTGTCTTTAATCGCCTCAAGTTGCTACCAAAATTCCAAATCCTCCCATTTTTGTTGAAAGCGAAATAATTAAAATTTTGTCTATTTGGTGAGTGCACCGATGAAAACGGAGACATCGAGGTGCACCTTGCACTCATTCATTTGCAATTGCTTACTCACCCACAGAGCAGAAGTCATTGCAATGTTCCTTGGTTTGAAAGTTATTGAAGTTCCCTCCTTGACCAAAGAAAGTGAAAGGAAGACAGTCGCTCCTGATACGATCCCAGTACCACCTACGACAGAAAGTAAATCTACTCATTGTTCTAGGCCAGTCTCAAACTTACACAGGGAATCCTCATTAATATGGGGGAAGGTGTGAGGAGGAAAGAGGAAGGATCAGAAAATGGAGGCGAAGATGCATAAAAAATTACATGATAATATATGTATTTTTTGTGTAGCTTAACAGAAGTTAAAGCACAACATTTCTATTTAAGAATCAACTTGAACGAGCTGCATTTTCTACTGAGAATGTTGTAGAAGCATAAACGTTATTCCGATATATAAACGAAGTAACTTCCATGTAGCTCGGGAAGGCCGCATGCCACTTAATTAATTTGTCGGAAAACGAAGGAAAAGTATCGAGACATTATGTTTTTTAAGGTAACGTGAAATTTTGGGGCGGTATAGACCGTCGTCGGTGCGGAATTTTCTACACGTGAAAAATGAAAATATCACCTTGACTCCCGTTGATCTTCGAACTGGTCGAGCGAGCGCCAGCAATTCTTCCATTTGCCCCGATCGCGTGGTTCGAGTGTCGCCCAGTGGTTCATTCTCTCGCGTGGGACACGAAGAGCATCACAATTTTCTTTGAAGGACTTCGTGAAGAAATCTGACCATCGGGTCGGCGGTCTTCCTATAGTGCGCTTAATATCGCGGGGAACCCAGTCGCTCACGGCTCTAGTCCAATGGTTGTCGTTAAGGCGCATCACACGTCCGGCCCACCTTATTTTACTTTCCTTGGCAAACGCGGCGGCGTTTCTAATCTTCGATCACTGACGTAGGACAGAACTTCGAATCCCGTCCCTCACTTGCGTGAAACGGGATACTCCTAGCATCACTCTCTCAATTACGCGTTCAATGACGCTCACCGCGTTTTCTTCCTCCTTGCGAAATGCCCAGGTTTCCGATGCATAGGTCAAAGCAGGAAGTACGGTGGTGTTGAAGAGGTGAGCACGGAGCTGGGTGTTCCTGGTCTTCTTCACTACATCCTCGATGCTCTTGTACGCTCCCCAAGCCACTCGTCTCCTCCTGCCCAGCTCGGGGGTCAGGTCGTTCATCATGTTTAGTTCCCGACCCAGATAAACGTAGCTGGTGCATTCGGATATGTTCGTTCCGTTGAGCGTGAATGGGGCATCCGAGACCCATCCGTTGCGCATGAACATCGTCTTTTGTAGATTCAGCTGAAGACCGATGCATCTACATGTTTCGTCGAATTCGGTCAGCTTTCGTTCCGCTTGGCTGATGTTAGGTTTTATCAATACGATGTCATCAGCAAAGCGCAAATGGTGTAGCTGCCGACCATCAACTTTCACTCCCATGTCGTCCCATACCAACTTTCGCATTGCGTTCTCGAGGGTGGCTGTGAATATTTTGGGTGAAATTGTATAACCCTGTCGGATCCCCCTCTTCACGTCAATGATGATGTTCTTTTTTCTTGTAGAATGACGAAATTCCGGTCGTGAAGTTACTGTACAACTCTCGAAGTACCTTTATGTACTGAGTAGGGACGCCTTGGTTGTCCAAGACTTCCACGACCGCTTCCGTCTCAACTGAGTCGAAGACCTTCTTCAAGTCGATGAAGGTGAGACAGAGCGGCATCTTGTACTCTCGTTATACCTCGATGAGTTTCGAAACAGTGTGAATGTGATCAGTCGTCCTGAATATTTTTTCGAAACCCTGCTTGCTCGCGTGGCTGTCGTTCATCCAAGACTTTTTCAATCCTATTAGGGATTACTCTTGTAAAGAGCTTGTAGATGACGGACAGTAAGCAGATTGGACAATAGCTGCCGATGTCATGTGGATCTCCCTTTTTATACAACAACACGGTCTTGCTGGTCTTCCACTGGTTAGGAACCTTGCATTTCGACAGATAACGTGTAAAGAGCCTCGCCAGGGTGTTGATGAGTACTGGCGGAAGGTTCTTCAGGTGTTCTGGTCCTATTCTGTCGAGACCGGGTTCCGTACAATTTCTTACCGACATGATAGCATGTCGTACTTCGGACGGGAGAACCTCTGGAATGACATGTTCATCTTCCCTCAGTGGTGAGGCAAGTGGATATGGCTGTCGAAGAGATCAGAGCAGAAGTCGTGGATCATTTTTTTCCATTCCAATTCTCGATGCTGTGGTTGTTGGTTTGGGTTCCGGATAGCATCTCGTCTTGCAACTGGCTCTCGACGGGCATAGCGGATGATTTTCCCGCCTCTGAAGCTTCAGCCAGAGCTTCTACTCTCTACTCTTTAAAGTCTTCCTTTAACGCCTCTCTGCAAAGCCGTGCGTTCTCGTACATGAGTTCTTGGTTCCCTGCGGCTCGTGCTGCTCCACGCTGGCGTATCAGCTCAAGAGTTTCAAGAGACAGGCGTCTCTTGGTGGTTTTAAAACACTCAGCCTTCTTCGCGCAGTAGTGAAGGTGTTCAACGAGCCGGTCATATTCCTCGTCGATGTTGTCCATTGCAGAATCTTCCCAAAAACCGGCTAGCGTAGCGATCCCAGTTGATGATAGTCCTGGGATTTCTCTCTCTGAACTTGGCGGCTTTCTCTGCTCTCGTTGTGAAGGAAAATCTTCCTCGGAGGAAGCGGTGGTCCGATCCCATATAGAACGTTGGCACACCAGCGACATCCGTGAGGCAGAACCTTTTACTGACGGTGAAGTGGTCAATTTCATTACGCTATCCTCCACCGGGTGACTCCCACGTCCAGGGTAGAGAGGAGGGCTTCTAGAATTGCGAATTCCTGTGGATGGTCTTAGTCGTCATGATGAACTCGGGGAGCCTCTCCCCCTGGTCATTCCATTGTAGGCCGTGGGTCCCGATGTGAAGTTCCTCCGGCGTTCTTCTTGGGCCAACTTTGGCGTTGAAGTCGCCAATTATGACCTTGTAGAAGGCATGATCTTCTCGATAGAACTTCTTCAGGTCCATATAGAAAGCTTCGACTTATTCTTCTTCGTAGCTTGATTTTGGAGCGTAAGCGACGAAGATAGTCAAAGCTGGTGTTGGACCACATCTTCTCATCCGCAGACGTCCGATTCGGATCGTAATTTGTTCGAAAGAGTCGATGTTCTTTGCCATACTCGTGTTAACGAGGACACCAACTCCACCAACACCTCTACTGTCGCATGTTCCTAAGAACAGTTCTTCTCCAGTTTCGTATACGGCGTTGAGAGGGTGACGTCGTCTCGTCTCGGTGGGGAACGGTAAAGAGGGTCCCGGCGGATTCTTCGCGAATGCCTCCGAGACATAACGTGCCCAGTGGATATGCCGGCGGATACGCGAACATTTCTCGACGAGGTCACGCTGCAATCGTTTATGAAGACGCAGACAACCGCCATAGATGTCCTTCCCACCACAGAGACGCAGAAAACTGCGCAGTTTCAAGGAAATATGCAAAGCAGAGTAGTGTGAGCTGTCGAAATGACCGAATAAGTCAAAAAATAATAGTGTTAGATAGAAGTACATGGGATTTTGAATGGTGTTCTAATAAAGAAAGGGAGTGAGTTTGTCTTTATATCACCTTCAGAAAGTCTAGAAATCTTACCAAATTTGAACTCTTTTTCTTCCTGTAAGTTCCCGGAAGTCAGAGATACAGAAGGTCCCTCTGTCCAGAAATAAGTTAGGCTACAAAAAAGCTTGGGAGTTACAGGATAACGTTAATTCATATTACTTTTGAGTTACTTTTGAGAGCTGGCATCTTTATCTCAAACTTCACGTGAGGATTTCTCTTGCTTCTGGTACGATTACTAAATTGAGATCACCTCACGTTACAAAATAGCAGTGAATGTGTCTGATTCTCCAGAACAATTCAACAAATGGTGAATTATATCCGGTGACGCAGCGTATGATTAACGGTAGGTAAGCAGAGTCAGTTATTTAGGTGCCAACGAAAGTGAATATCTTTAGGACACGCATCATCGCTAATTGCCCTGACGAGGCATGACCGGGGCATGCTGGAAATTCCGCCGGGACCCTCTTTACACGCACCCCGTCTCGGTCAGTCCGATGACGCCGTGCTTGATCTTCTTGGCTTGCATCATCAGATCTTCGATGGCCGCTTCCGATGCAAGCGTACATGCGTTACAAGTACAGATCGCCATCCTAGTCCTTTTCCGTTTCAGTAGCCTACATGACTCCTGCAACCCTGTCCTACCTGGCGCTACCGTACCAGGCTTTCCTCCGGAATCAGGAGACTCTTTTCTATTACTGTGTTTTGCATAGAAATTTTGAAAACCCATGGGCAAGTTGCAAGCCTCTAGTCCCATGAGTTTTTGGGAGAACTTCCGTTCTCTCAGAGCGGACATGTGGAGCTTATTAGTTGGAGGATACTCCAAACCGCCTCCCTTGCATTTCCCAGTCACTTGATTGCAGGCTTTTGGCCGGACCGACGTGCGGAATACAAGGATGTCATGAGTCAGTCCTGGCTCAGCAGAAACAGGGAGTCCATCCCTTGAATCCACCCGCGTCTCTGGACAAGCACAAGGTTGCTTTTGGTCCACGATTACCCCTATCCGCCACCCGGGGACGCGCCACGTAGCCTCGCGACTAACCGGCTGTGATCCCTCTAGTGAGGAGAAATATACTTCATGATATCTATTCTCTAACGATTTCCTGTTTGTTCTGTTCCTTTGATGAAAACTACACTATGTTGATGGTCACTTCACTTTAATAGCAACAACAAAAATTAGAAAAGCTCTGCTTATATGTAGCGAAACATACCTTGTGACCGGATGCTGATCCTGTCGTTGCGAGCCTGGCGAATATTGGTTTGTTTGATGAAACAGCTTCTGCTGAGGCAAAACTGTCTGGAGGCCTCCAAACTCGCTGCATATGAAGTCTAGAAATAGGTATTCATCTTCCATTATCATTTTTGAGCCGTTTAGTTGATTTGGAAGTGTAACTAACCAACTGTAGGACAACAGCGATATTCGTCGTCAGTCGCTGTGCAATCGAAATTGTTTGAAGTGCAAGCTGTGCATGAAGAGTTCCACTCTGCCTTGGATGCAATAATCAGTGGTTGTCCACGAGCACACCATGAAAAGGCATTCGTATATAAATGGACTAAAGGCGGGCGTAGCGCAATGGTAGGAGGTTCCGCTGCGAATGAATGAATGAATGAATGAATGAATGAATGAATGAATGAATGAATGAATGAATGAATGAATGTATGTATGTATGTATGTATGTATGTATGTATGTATGTATGTATGTATGTATGTATGTATGTATGTATGTATGTATGTATGTATGTATGTATGTGTGTATGTATGTATGTATGTATGTATGTATGTATGTATGTATGTATGTATGTATGTATGTATGTATGTATGTATGTATGTATGTATGTATGTATGTATGTATGTATGTATGTATGTATGTATGTATGTATGTATGTATGTATGTATGTATGTATGTATGTATGTATGTATGTATGTATGTATGTATGTATGTATGTATGTATGTATGTATGTATGTATGTATGTATGTATGTATGTATGTATGTATGTATGTATGTATGTATGTATGTATGTATGTATGTATGTATGTATGTATGTATGTATGTATGTATGTATGTATGTATGTATGTATGTATGTATGTATGTATGTATGTATGTATGTATGTATGTATGTATGTATGTATGTATGTATGTATGTATGTATGTATGTATGTATGTATGTATGTATGTATGTATGTATGTATGTATGTATGTATGTGCGTGTGATGACGGAGTTCCAGAACGCGGTGGTGAGACGTGTCTAAAGGCGTTAAAGAGGTGTGCTGACGCCGCAAAGCGATAGAAGTGAAACGGGTTCCACGGGGTCGCATTGGGGCACTGGCGCCAGAAAGCTATAGAAGTTATAGAAGTTAGCTATAGCTATAAGTTGAGACGATTCCCCCGCCGTCGAATTCATTTTCACTGGCCTATACAATGATTTGCGGTGGCTAGCCGATGTGTCAAGTCAGTGTTTTTATCCTCCCAGACAAATCTGGTACCAATTTATCAACTCCGGAGGAATGAAAGGCTTGGTTTGCACTAGGGCGGATTCAAACCTCCGATTGATCGTGCATGCACCGGAACCTCTAGCAGCTATACCACACCCTCTCTGCGATTGTCAAAGTGAGGAAAATGTCGAAACACCAACAGAGGGTAGAGCGGTAACAAGCACTTTCCTGAATGTATTAGAAAGTGTTGTAACCTCCACAACGGTTTATAGCCTCATAGTGGCGTGAAAGTAACTTTGGGTGTCGAATTGCGATTCACAACGGAGGAATGTCCTTTGGTAGGGTTTCCCAAGCCGAAAAGGAGTTCAACATCTGCGACATCTCCAACTTCGTAGGGTCGGGAGCCTAGTTAAAAGCAAACCACTGCTAAGATCCTTCACCGTCCTGGTTTGAAAAATGGTGATTAGGTTATTCCGATCCTTAGGCTAGCGACGACCTGTGGTGAGCTAAGCCATAGCAAAGGTGTTTAGAGCGGATAAAATTTGGCTGCTGTTCCAGCAAACACACTGCCTTGGCCCTGGGACCCTGCTATCTCAGACTTTGGGCGGTAAGAAGCGATGAAATTTCAGGTTGCTCAAGACGTTCTTGATTCTGCACTAAGGTGACATGAGCACGATTTGCCATGGAGATTGCCCCAGACTTTGTTCTTATAACGCGAGAACAGTATCCAGAGGCGTTGACCTACATGCTTTTCTCGGAGTTGCAGAGCGTATCAAATTCTACGAGACTGCTGCAAGAGATCAAAAGCAGAAGAAGCTACGTGCGACAGATGAGTGGCGGTAAACTCGCCATTCGCGGAGAGATGGTTCCGTCACAAAATGTAGGAGTTGCTGGCTTTGTTGTGCACCTATCTGTCGTTTATCTTATTGATTCTTACGAGATCGTGTCATCTCTTCTTGCCACTGACACTGCCTCCGACATCCGCGTCAAAAATCTATAAGCGTCATCAACTGCTACTCACCAACATAAGCTGACAAATCTGAATTATGACCTTCTTCATGTCGAATAAGAGGAAGTGATCCACAACAACACAACCCCTACAGTTTTGTACTCGGAAACGTCAACACAACACTACGAAAGCTCATAGAATAGAAGTACAAGGTAGGAAGATGTTGACTAGGAGACCGGAATGAAAACGGCAATCGTCTCGCTCGGCTAACGTATGCCACCTGCCTTTTCTGAATGGGAATTTTTGCTCCAAAAAGAATATACTGCCCCTCAGCGGACTATGAGTCTGTGCTGACGAGTCTCGAAGCCGCTCACGACAAACTTGTATCGAATTTTTCAGCTTAAAGCTCAATTTAAAGTCAGCAAGAAATTGCTGAAAAGAACCAGTACTCTGAGGTTTGATCCGAATGCATCAGACATTGAGCGGTTGTTGGCAAACACTCTTGCAGGAAGCCGTTGTAAGAGGTTCTTTCGAATTAGAGGAAGAAGAATGTATTAGAAGCAGCAAAAAGAAGGGCAAGTCTAAATAAGTGACGCACACACATTCGCGAATATAATAATATTCCACCAATAACCCTGCATGTAGTAGTTGTATAACATTCTCGAAGTTTCCCGCAAAAGGTATATATAACCAGGTATCCTTCCTCAACTTTAAGTACGACGTTAATTTCAAAAGAGTACCTTCGAGCCATGAATCGAATCGAAGTCTTCTATGAATCGCGGCAGTGGAGCGACGACAGCAGTCCGCAACATCAACACCGCACCGCAGGAGGCGAGTGCGTGTAAAGAGGGTCCCGGCGGATTTTCGAGCAGGTCTCGATCATGCCTCGGCAGAGCAATTAACGTTGGTGCGTATACTAACGAGATTCACATTTGTTACCATCTAAATAGTTGATTCTGCTTACCTACCGTCAATCATCCGCTGGGTCACCGGCTAAGATATAATTCACGAGATCACATCCACTAAATTGTTTTGGAGAATCAGACACATTAAATGGAATTTTGCGATCTGAGGTGATCTCAAATTGGTAATCGTACAAGAAGCAAAAAAGATTCCCTCACGCGAAATATCAGAGAAAGATGCATCTAATAGCTTCAGATTACGAAGGTTTTTGTTAAAGAAGGGAGCAGTACAGCTTTCAAAATCAAAGGGAATGAGAATTATCTTTGTTCTCTAAGTCCCAAGCTTTTTTGTAGCTTTACTTATTTCCGGACAGAAAGACCTTTTGCATCTTGGAACAAAACAGTTTATTTGATAAGATTTCAAGACTTTCCTAAGGTTATATCCAGAAGAAACTTGCCGGAACTTTAATTAGAACACCACACAAAATGACATGTAATGACTTTTAACTACATTGCTCTTTAATTTGTTCGGTAATTCCGACAACTCAGACCATTCTCTTTTACATATTTTCTTATACCTGAATGGTTCTTTGCGTCTCTAAGCCCTGATGTATATCTAAGGCAGTTGTCTGAGCCTCCATGAACGACTGGAGCGTGGTTTCGTTGTGATATGTTTCGCCGGCACACCCACGAATGGACACGTAATGTCTCGGAGGCATTTGCGGAGAATCCGCCGAGACCCCCTTTACCGTTCCCCGGAGGAGAGCTCCATTATTATCAGGTCTGTCCACCGCTGGTTCGCTCGTTTCACAATAGCAGTGACGCTCCGCACACGAGATTCGAAGAGAATGTTGTACTGTTAGCTGCTCCCAGAAGGACACAGGGCTGTAATTTACGTAATTCAGCTCTAGAAGCTTGCGGAAGTTGTTCGAGAAAAACAGTCGAGACGAGCTTCGATGCATCACCTTCACGAAAAGTGCAAATAGCTAAGGAGACACACCAAAAATTTGAAGAGCTAGTCTGGGACACTGTGCCTCATCTCTCCTATTCTCTTGACATAGTCCCCTCTGATTATCGCTTACATCGCCCCTCAAGGTTCTCTTGGCTGAGAAAATTTTAACCAAGTTCGATGAGACTGGTCGCCTGGTGGCCGGCTTTCTTCATTCTTATCCTCACTAGTTCTGGGAAAAGAGGATCGCTGACCTTTTCATTAGGTGAGGCACTGTAGTGACTAATAATGACGATTATCTTGTTATTGATTTCCATTGTATGTTGTATAAAAAACAAAACTGACAAGATTCTCCTATCAGTCCAATGTATTTCTCAACTAGCTTTGTAGAAAAAAAAAACTAGGAAAGATAGAAATATCAGCTTCTACACATACTTAGACAAAAGTTGTCCCTACAACATCACAAAATTGTAAAGCATGAAATTTCCTGTGATATTCAGCATTATTATTTATTCATCGTTATTCAGTAGCCAACGCGCTTGAGTAGTTGAGATAGTAAATTCCAATAGAATCAAATTTTCTGGGTAGTTAAGTGCATTTGAACTATTTGTTTTCGATATCTTTACCTTCAAAACTTGATAGGATTTTGCACGGTTTGGGAGTGCGAAACGAACCCGACTTCATCAAGCATTGTTTAGAGCAGGAAGAAAATGTCAACTCGTCCATCGCAAAGATTGGCTCAAAGGGTACTCTTGTTCCACTACCGAAGTATGAGGAATAAAATGTACTTATCATTTTGTGTCCCCCTTCTCTTAGTCAAACTATTGCTGCTCTACAGCTTTCGAGTCTTCCTGAAACATTTATTCAAATATTCCACGATTTTATTTCAAAGACAAATATTGATCATGACCCCATACAATCTCCTTTTTGGAGAATCTCAATGTGCGTTTGATCCTGAATAGCTAATTGCTACTACAGTCGACGCCTCTTCCACCACGACTCCCCCTCTCCCTCCCCTTTTTTTTTACCCCATTGAAAAAGGGGTACGACACAGCTATACTATGTCGCCGAAGTTGTTCGCAGCTGTACTGGAGTGGATAGTGAAATGACTTGCTTCGCTTCGTTGTCTTTTCGAAAAATACATATATACTCAAGGAATTAAACGAAGCAGGGAAGAAAATAACGTTGTGAATAAACAGAAGGAAGGCATAGTTCATAAAGAACGTCTACCACGAGGATGAAGACATACTACTTGGAGGCACCCAGGTCGCGGGAACTTCATCATACATGTGCCTTGGACGTCCCATGAATATGGAGGACTTGAAGGAATAACTGAATGAAAGAGAGCAGCGTGGGCGGCATTGGCACACGTTAGAGAAGTTCAGACGTGGGCAGACGCGCACTCTTGTCTAAGAAGCTATAATACTTACTACTCACCGAAACCTTGAAAGATGTCTTCTGAAGTTTAAGCGGCGCCACAACACTTAGCCTGTCTTCGCAACCCCGACTTAAAGGCATCACTCCACGAATCTGAGGTGGTACGGATTTCAGGTGGAGTATTCGTATACGGCATAATAGATTATGGGGAGGAGTGTCCATTTCTTCCTAATTGCCGTAAAAAAAACGGTCCGGAAGATACGGCTTTGGGCATTCTGGCGCACTTTTTTTCTACAAGGAGTTCGACTGGAGCGCGCCAGCCTTGTGCGGCGCCGCATCCTCGGCCGGGCCGCTTTTTACGGCAACTAGGAAGAAATGGACGGAATCACCCTTCTCTCCATAATCTACTATCCCTTATAAGAATACTCCACCTAAAATCTGCACCACCTCAGATTCGTGGGGTAATGCCTTTAAGAGAAATGCCCCGCTCCGGCGATCCCGTGCAGTGTATATGTATATATACACATATATATGTATGTATACATATGTGTACACATATATATATATATATATCAAAATAGATGGGCAGATCACATTATAAGGAGAATCAGAGGGAATTTCGCCAACGAGATGGACTTATGTGTTCGATGGATCAGCTAGGAGTTCAGCTGGATTCGGCTCAAGGACCTTGTTTGAGTCACTCAGGTAAAGTTGGAGACGTCTTAGATGACGATGGTGAAAGAAAAGAACAACTGGAATACTAGGGCCCGCATGTTCAGTGAAGACTTGCCATCTAAGTAACCAAGTGTAACTTCATGAACATGGAGAATAGATAACTAGCGTTAATGGTCGGATACACCATTTCTAAGAACTCACGATTTCACTGTTGGTTTAAAATTAACTACAATAAATGAATTCAAAGTGAACAGAAATAAACTAAAACATTTGACCTACCTAACAGACAGTACAGTTCGCAGTGCCCTTTGGTTGGAAAATTGTTCGAATTTCCGCCTAAACCTGTGTATGGGAAATATTGGCAAGAGTGGCTGATTGGGTCGTGATACCATCGTGTAGTGGTGAAGTTATCTATTGTCGGACGACCCATGTCAATTGGCTGAATGCAGGTAAGTGCTGGAAGAACAGAAATTGGAAAGAAAAAACCGCACCAGACTAATGCAAAAATCTTGTCTTCCTTTCTTTTGGCAGTATCAAACATCAAAGGATGAATCGATTTGGACCAAATTTTGGTACCATACATACGCTTTCCACGGATCTCCCTCGCTAGAGTGATCGCAGCGGGTTAGTCGCGAGGCTACGTGGAGCGTCCCCAGGTGGCGGATAGGGGGCTAATTGCGGACCAAAAGTGACCATGTGCTCAGAGCGGGCGGATTCAGAGGATGGACTCCCTGTTTTTGCTGAGCTAGGACTGACTCATGACATCCTTGTATCCCCACGTCGCTCCGGCCAAAAGCCTGCAATTGAGTAAGTGTGAGGTGCAACGGAGGTGGTTTATAGTCGCCTCCAACAAATAAGATCCACTTGTCCACTCTGGGAGGACAAAACGTTCCCCATAAACCCATGGAATTGCAGGCTTGCAATCTGCCCATAGGTTTTAAAATTTCACGCATTTCACAGTAATAAGAAAGAGTCTCCTGACTCCGGAAGGAAGCCTGGTATGGTAGCACCAGGAAGGACGGGTTGCAGGAGTCAATTAGGCTATGAGTCATCCGGTGGAGGATAGCGTAATGAAATTAACCACTTCACCGTCAGTAAAAGGTTCTGTCTCACGGATGTCACTGTTGTGCCAGCGTTCTATATGGGATCAGACCACCGCTTCCTCAGAGGAAGATTTTTCTTCACAAGGAGAGAAAGCTGCTGAGTTCGGCAAGCGAAATCCCAGAACTATCATTAACTGGGATCTCTTCATTACGCTAGCCGTCTTTTGGGAAGATTCCGCAATGGACAACATCGGCGAGGAATATGACCAGCTTGTTGAACACCTTCACGACTGCACGAAGAAGGCTGAGAGTTTTAAAACCAGTAATTCACGTGCGAGAACGCAAGGCTTTGCAGAGAGGCGTTAAAGGAAGACTTTAAAGAGAAGAGAGTAGAAGTTCTGGCTGAAGCTGCAGAGGTGGGAAAAAGCATCCGCTATGCCCGTGGAGACTTCGCCACCCGCAAGACTAGGATTACTGCTCTCCGGAACCCAAAGGGAACAACCACAGCATCGAGAAGGGGAATGGAAAAAATTATCCACGACTTCTGCTCTGATCTCTTCGACAGCCATGTCCACATGCCTCACCACTGAGGGAAGATGAACATGTCATTCCAGAGGTTTTCCCGTCCGAAGTACGACATGCTATCATGTCGGTAAGAAATCGCACGGCACTCGGTCTCGACAGAATAAGACCAGAACTCCTGAAGAACCTTCCGCCAGTACTCATCAACACCCTGGCGAGGCTCTTTACACGTTATCTGTCGGAATGCAAGGTTTCTAACCAGTGGAAGACCAACAAGACCGTGTTGTTGTATAAAAAGGGAGATCTACATGACATCGGCAACTATCGCCCAATCTGGTTACTATCCGTCATCTACAACCTTTTTACAAGAGTAATCCCTAATAGGACTAAAAGAGCCTTGGATTAAGGATAGCCATGCGAGCAAACAGGGTTTCGAAAAATATTCAGCACGACTAATCACGTTCACACTGTTTCGAAACTCCTCGAGGTATAACGAGAGTACAAGAGTATCATCACTGATGAGAACAGAAGGGTCAAGGGTGATACAATCTCACCTAAAATTCTCACGGCCACCCTCAAGAACGCAATGCGAAAGCTAGAATGGGACGACATGGGAGTGAAGGTTGATGATCGGCAGCTACACCATTTACGCTTTACTGATGACATTGTTTTCAGAGAGCATCGAGGAAGCAGTGAAAGAGAAAAAGAACACCCGGCTCCGTGCTCATCTCTTCAACACCACCGTACTTCCTGATATAACGCATACTTTGGAAATCTAGGCGTTTCGCAAGCAGGAAGTAAACAAGGTGAACGTCACTGAACGCGCAACTCAGAGAGTGATGCTGAGAGTGTCCCACTTAAGAGACGGAATTTGAAGTTCTCTCCCACGTCAGCGACCAAAGTTTAGAGACGCCGCCGCGTTTACAAAAGAAAGCAAAATAAGGTGGGCCGGACACGTGATGCGCTTTAAGCACAACCGTTGGACCAGAGCCGTAAGCGAATGGAGTCCTTCAAAGAAAATTATAATGCTGTTCGTGTCCCACGGAGGAACCACTGGCACGCGATCGGAACAAATGGAAGAATTACGGGCGTCAGCTCGACCAGTTCGAGTAACAACGGAAGTCAAGGTAATCAAGATAATCAAGGTACATATGCTTTGAGATGTCCTACGCACAATAGAAACGTTTGAGATGGGGCTAAAACCGACTAGTTTTCGTAAGGGAGTATAGTCGGGTCAAAAGGACATGATGTACGGCGCAATTGCGTAAGCGGCTGCATTAGAATCAGTACGGTGGAGATGGCGGTAGGAATCAACGTGGGATCACCGCACTGCCGCTATGGATAGTGCTAGTAAAGGTCCCCCTGAATTGTAACCGCTATGCTCCACCACCCACTTTGAGCGCAACCGCTTACGCAACTGAACCGTGCTTCATGCCGTTTTGACCGTATTATAGATACACCTATTTTCTGATGATATTCTGCTGACTTCAACCTATTTTTGTCCTACGCGCAATAGAAACGTACTTACAACATTCCTATACGCCGACTGTGTTCGTCATCAGTTTGCAAGAAAACGACGCTTTTATTGATTCTTTGCAATTTGCATTGTTCTTCAACGGTTCTTCCAGGACAGGCGCAACAGAAAAATATAGTTGTTGCCGAATGTGCTCAAAAGGGTAGGCCCACCATTTCTGCTATGCGTCATGCTGTCTCTCTTCCTTCCTTTCTTTCTTTCACTTTCTCCTTCTTTTTTTCTCTACTTCGCTCTCTGTTTGTGCACACTGCCTCTTCCCTCTAATCACACTCCAATGCTTCAATCGAAAGTGTATTGCGCTCAACGGCGTGAACAGATGCTGAGCACAGTTGCCGTTAGGTCAAAATGACCTGAATTTTGTGAAATAAAATAAGCAATTGCGCTCGAGATAGGACCCTCGCCAGCTCCAATCGGATTCCAGAGATGAGTAATGCACTTACGCAACGGCACTATGTCGACCTTCATCTCATGGTTGAAGTTGAAATACTGATTCCTATGAAATCTTTATGCTGTCGACGCTGAATTTGTTCTAAGAAGTGTGTGCAATGTGACTTCAATTAGTGCGGAGTAGAGAAAAGAGGGAGCCTGTGTTAAGGGCACCACCCCACGAATCTGAGGTGGTGCAGATTTCAGGTGGAGTATTCGTATACGAGATGGGAGACTACGGAGAGGGAGGTGATTGCGTCCATTTCTTGCTAATTGCCGTAAAAAACGGCCCGAAAGATGCGGCGCCGCACAAGACTGGCGCGCTCCAATCGAACTTTTTGTACAAAATGGTGCGCCAAAACGAATGAAGCCGTATCTTCCGGGCCGTTTTTTACGGCAATTAAGAAGAAATGGACGGTGTCACCCCCCTCTCCGTAGTCTCCCATCCTGTATACGAATACTCCACCTGAAATCTGCACCACCTCAGATTCGTGGGGTGATGCTTTTAAGATGAAAAAGTGTGTTCAGGCGGCAGGCGCATTAGCGCTACATAGGCAAAGAATTTCGGCGCTGACTATAGTCTGGAAACTATCTCTAGATCGTTTTATCACATGATTAAAAGTTCATGAGCGTAGCGCTTGTTATTCTCTCGAGTTTAGAAAATGCACCGTAGAAGCGGCTCGAAAGTTGCAAAACGTTGGAATTTTATTAGGAACGCTTTCACAGTTGCTCATACAATTTGAAAGCTCTTCTATAGTCGTGTTAAAACTTGAAGTTCACTGTAAGTACTTAAAGGCATCACCCCACAAATCTGACCTGGTATGGATTTCCGAGGGCCAAAGACTATACGGGGGCGTAGATTGCAAGAACGGGTGGGATCTTCCTCATCTCTCCCTGGATCATTGTAAACAGACGGCTTCGGAATGCCGTTCCTTACGAAAATCCATTCGGACGAATCGCAGGCGTGGCGGGGCGCAACGGTTGCACATTGCTACAGGAGCCGTCGTAAAAAAAAAACAGCGTTCCGGGATCGTCCGTTTACACTGATACAGGGAGAGATGGACGGAATCACCCTCTTCCCCACAATCTACGATCCCAAATTCGAGGGGTGATGCCTTTAAAGGTCCTCTATGCGCACATTCTTGTGCCCTTAGCAACCGATTCATTGGTTTCACTTATGTAGGCTCGTGAGAAGACCTCGCTTATCTTCGACCGCTCGCACGTGGATGCGGCACGTGCACGAAGGTGACTCGTTGCAACCGAAATCAAAGCGCTAAGTTGTGGGATGATTTCAGTTGCAACGCTGTGTTCCGCAATCTACTATCAGAACTATACGCTTTCGCTATGTGTTTCGCAACACGTCAGATTCGTGGTATGGTGCCTCTAAGCAAGTACATCTGGCTTCAGGTCGTTTGGATAATGCTAAATACATTACAACACTGTTTTTGTATCCAAAAACAGATTTCCTCTCATGGTATTCAGCTAACAAGATGAAAAGTCCTAACGAAAAGACAACCAACCTTTTGTTGGACAGCACAAACCATCTATACAATTGTGCACTTCTGGAAAGTCATCGCACCCGATGAACTCCCATGATTGGTTCTGAACACTTACTTTTACATTGTAAATTATATGAATCTTCTAGCAACATCAAGTGGACTCATACATTTGGGTTTAGGAGGAAGCACATTGATGGTGTACCGGTGTTTCGGTTGTAGAGCAAAGAGTTCCTACCATTTGTAGGGCATTCATCTGAGAACGATGTGTATTAATAACATTGTGATCCCATTAACAAGAAACTTCAACATTTCATATATCACAAAATGATAGTGCTGAACACCTTTTGGGTGGCAAACTACTCCTTCCCTAGTGACCGCTGCCTGTAGTGGTTGAGGGCACTTGCACGTATTGGACTGGCAATTAGCTCCTGGCCATAATGCGCCACACTGTTCATCGTAAATGCAACCAGATTCCTCTGGCGATATTTCTGAAACAAGCTTAGACGTTCTATGAGAAACTTCAAACTACCTACACTGCACCGGGATTTAAGATTGGAGTAGTTACTAGGAGCAAGTTGTCTGTACACACCTCCGAGAAAAATAACCCTACTCGGCGATGGCGAAAGAGACAATCAGCAGCTGACTCCTAATGGTTATTGCGAACCCAGAGTTGAAATGACAATGACAACAAGCGGTTTGTTCGCTGTTATGAGTTTAATTCTGAGAATTTTATATTTACCAACCACTGAGCTCAACGACCGTACAAGCATCGAAAACTTACGTTCGACCAAAACCGTAACCTACTCAATTTTGGTCGGCGTCGACAGATTGAAATCATATAGTTCGCGAGTTGTTTTGCTCCGCTATGCTCTCCTGGCACAAATGAGTTAAAACGAACTGAAGCCTTCTTCAATTATGCAAACGGCTGAGCCCGAAGTGGTGCGGCTGAATTAGCGGTTGTGATTGAGGTGCAGCCTTTGTTTGATGTAACTAAACTGCAGAGATGAGTGAGGTTCCAACTCGATCACAGCCATTAGCTCCGCCGCACCACTTCTAACGCAGTCCGTGATGAAGCTGCGCGTACTCTAAGTTGTTCTTCAACTTCTTCGATACCTTATAACGCGTACACTCCGTACACGCGCCGCGTTCGCGAGCCGTCTCCTACGCCGTTGTTCTGCGCGATTAGGATTCATTGGGTGTGAGCACGCTCATGATTTCAACCTACGTACAGAGCTCTATATTGTCCATGAGGGATCCCAATGTCAATTTCGTGCTATGCTGCTTTCGAAGAGCGGCTGAACCCGCGCACTTGAACTTATAGTAGGGTCAAAACGACATGAAGCACGTACGCATTTGCGTACGCGGCTTCTCCAGAGGCACTTTGGTGGAATGTAGAGGCTAGAAGCGTGGTAAAACCCTTGCTGGCACCACGCATCGCTGCAGTTTGCGATGGTCGCACCTCGATTCCAAGTGCTGCCTCCACCGCGCCGTTTCGAGCGCGTACGCAAATGCACCGCAACTACACTCGTGATTCGTGTCGTTTTGACCCGACCATAATAGAACGTCACCACTGGGCTCCGATAAGCTTGGCCCCTACCACTCATTTGCAAGTGCAGAAATTGGTGAACCTACTCGCCAGCAGACATTCTGGCTCAGTCGTATCTAAATACACAGCTGTCTGTCTTTAACCGCCGCAAAGCGAGACGTCGCCAGTCTGAGGCTGTCCAGGAAGCCGCAGGAGAAATCACGAAGCTCTGACCAGGGCTCTTTGCTTCAGCGACGCCCAAATAACGTTACCGAGTTCAGTATGGGTTTAAATGAACAGAAATAAGGGGTTCTGCATGGGGTGCTGAAAGAACTGTTATTAGGAGTACTGAGAGCGGTACTGAAAGAACTGTTATTAGTAACAGTTCTTTCTGAAAAGGGAATGAATACCATGTAGCAGTAGCTGTTTATGAGCATGAACTTCTTGAATGAGAACGAACTAACTTCTCCAGCAGTATTTTTCAACAGCGACGTAACTGTTCATGCAGTTACATGCTCCCATTCTGCAGTATGCACCGTGTACGCAATCAGTATTCGTCGAACAAGCACTGCCTACTAGAGATGATCCTAAATCTGAACCACTTAGTTCCTGAAGTTAAGCAATATGTTCTTTTTGATAGACTGCTCAGTTCCCGAGACTTGAGAATGAAGCAATCCTTGTACTTGCCTGTTTCATCCCCATGATAGTCGAATGAAGAGGTGGAATGCAGCAGCTGCAGAAGAAATGCTGCTACGACCAACTGCATGACAACCACAAAGATTTGACCACACACAGCTCTCGGTCTCAGATACGTAGTAGAGGAGTGAAGTATGCTAACATGGTTCTCCGACGACCACACATCGCAAACACAGTGACAGGGCCATCGCGGTGGGTGGTCGTGACCCTTCATTAGAACGTTCTCAAGCAAAAGATGACACGGAGTTTACCATGAAAGCGAACACATTTTCACAAATGTTTCACAAAACAGAACTGAGTCGTTATGCGCTTCTTCACTACTTCGAATTATCACTCTGGTTGAAATTCAAGCAGCCTCCTAAAATTGGAACTCAACAATCTTCACCAGACTATAAATATTTGACGTACACCTTGGCAATGTTGAATAAACAAACGTATATCGTATGTGAAGTGATGTGAAGTGCCGTCGCAACCTCCATCTCCATCTGGCTGAAACATCTGAATTTTGACGCGAGTGTTTGGTCGTGCAAGTTCTTGAGATTTTTATTGTGTACTTTCTGGAATACATTACTCGTCATGGATAATATCCTGAAACTGTTAATTTGAAAACCATGCCATGAATACACATTAATGTCCTCGTAACAGTTTACCATGTTGACGTGCAATCTCTACAAACGACGCCGTGTTTGAATTACGCGCCTGTTTCTAAATGCGCGAACATATGCGCAAGGAAAAATTCTTCTTACTTGTTAACTTATTTTGGATGTGTGGAATGTGCAGGATTGTTGTCTTTGTACTTATTCTCTAAACGTTTGACGTCTTATGTAGTGTCTGCTTTATCGCTTAATTTTGAACAGGTTGCATGGCAGATTTAACTCCTGAAGCTTTGCACCAAAGTTGCCATAAGTATCGGAGAGTGCTGGTCTTAGATGACTCTTCTGGTGTAGACCATTTACAGAGGTAAATATGCACATTATACTACATTATATTATACTACATTATTACATTATACATATATATATATATATAATATATATATTGGAATCAAAACGACAACGGTGCGGTTGCGTAAGCGGTCGAAGCAGCGCGATGGAGACAACGGTTGGAATCGGAGTGGAAGTGAGACCCTTGCTAGCACCATTCATTGGTGCAGTTGTGATGGTCGCAGCTCGATCGCAACAGCTAGCTCCTCCGCGCCGCCTCGAGCGGAGCCACTTCCCCAGCTGCACCGTGCTTCATGTCGTTTTGACCTGACTATACATGTTGAATGAATACTATAGACATATGAACAAATAATTTCTTCTTATGTCGAGCCGCCAGAGAAGAATTCCCATGTGCATAAGCGGAAGATTTGAACCTATACCCCAAGAGCTAGAGGAACAGGGTCATATCCTCCGCTGATGTACAATGAATGGCGAGGAGAAGCCCGTTTATCGTGAGAGAGGAATGTTGTGGTGGTGGGATGGAATTCAATGGGCTAACAAGTGAGCAATCACTTCAAATAAATACCGTAAATATGGGTGTAATCGGGTCAGCACGACATGAAGCTTGGTGCAATTGCATATGCATCTGCGCTAGAAGCGGTGCTGTGGAGCATAGCGGTTAAGATCGAGGGGGGGCTTTCTAGGACCATTCTTCGTTGTTGTTATCTATGTCCCCACCTCGACCCCAACAGGTAGCTCCACCGCGTCGCATGGGAATTCTCCAGTAGCAAGTGTCTAATTTTCCTTATAGTGCTAGGGAAAGCACAGAATAATCCCTGTAGGGGTTATCGTGTAGGCCCGGATGCTTAAGTCAACTCTTCTAACGAACAGTTCAAGGATCGCGAAATCGGAAATTAATAAGAGAGGGCAAGCTTTTCCGACTGTCATTAGTTGTGTGGTCTAGTGTATAATTCATTAGTTTTTCTCTTCATTTCGTTACCCGTAGTTTAATGATTGATTAATGTTTATCATTTATAATTTATATAGCAAACCAGTCTGAGCGTTCGGCTAAAGCCGGACTTCAGACTTTCTATGTTGTTTGCTCCGCTCGCCTTCACTAATCAACGAAAATTAATATTAGTGTTATTAGTTCTATGAAATTGGACTCCAACAATCTTTCTTCCTTTTTTATATTATAACTATAAGCAAAATATTTCATAGTCTTCTTTCTATACGCATCAGTTCTACATTTGAAGTACATTCGAACTTCAGCTTCAAACACTCCTTATCAATATATTATAGACAAAATTTAAAAGTATCACGCGAAATATGGGTTTTTCTCCTGTTTTCTATAAACAGTTATCAAAGAATGATGTTTCGGCATAAAATGACGTGAAGGACATCATCTTACTGATAAAGATAACGTTCCACGTCACATCACATAAACATCTTGCTACTATTTAAGCACCCGTTTGCATGCGTGTTTCCTTTTTCTGAGAGCGGCATGCTACCAACTTGAGGCGAACGAAGAAGGAAATGAACACATGGAGGAGTCATATAGGGTGTAAAGCAAAACGCCCGTGGCCACGGCTTTGAAACGGCTGCAACCATCTATCTTTTGCGTTATGCACACGAAGTTATTGCGCACTATTTCGACGCCGGTGGACCTGTCGTACCTCCTTCCATAGGTATCTGGCGCCGGCGCGCCAGTGTAACCCCTGTGGACTGGACCCGTCGCACCCCTTCTATGGGTATCTGGCGCCGGTGGACCCGTCGCACCCCATATTATGGCTATGTGGCGCCGGCGCACCAATCCGACACCGCAGGACCCTCGCAACCCATTTTATAGCTATATGACTATAGCACACCAATCCGACCGGGTGGACCCGTCGCACCCCCTTTTTCGAATTTCGTGACACACACACATACACACACACACACACGCGCACACGCGCACACACACACACACACACACACACACACGGACTGAGCTCGTAATTATATATCATGATAATCGTCATTGGTGCGTCAACGGTGCGACTTAAATTATTATCGTTCAGTTACGGAAGTGAGAAGCGTCCCAATAGTTTCTTGTCTGACGATCACTCCGAAGACGTCTCCGTAGTCAGTCAGGTACGTTTTAAAGTCAAGTGCATATACTTAGGAACCAACAGCACCTGCGACAATTTATCCTTAGGGGAAGTGGGTGGCAATGATGATCTGTAATTGCACTACGCAGCAGTTAATAGTGTCAGCACGCCATTGTGCTGCTCCTAACTTATGTCCCACCTTCCCACCCAAAAAATCGTTCCTAGACAACAAAAATCGTTCCTAAATGACAGATTTGGACTGCGTAAAAGCCATCTTTCAAGCCATTTTTGGCTCTTTTGATCACTGAAACAACATATAACTTTTTCTCTTAGCAACTCTAGCCTACATGTCATGGATTCTTTAAGACTATTGCCAAAGTTTTAAGGACCCGACGGACTGACTATTCGATTTCAGTTATGAAACCTCGATTGATGAACTGTCACATTCTCAGATGGGAAAACCGTTTGACAGTTAAGAACGGCTTTCGTGCCCTAGGAGCGGTTTTTGCGCTCTTGTGTGCAGTTCGATTAGAGTAGTATTGAGCGTCCCCTTTAACTACTTACTACGTACTTTTAACCCAATAGTCGACTGTGAGTGACTGTGAATAGTCTATTTAGTGTATCTTATTTAGATTTTTGAAGAAGAAAATGCATAGGTAACGTCAAGGGTGAAGAAATGGATTGTCTTCTTACCAGATTCTGTATTCTTGTCATACCGGGTTGAAAAAACGAACCTGTGTCCATACTATGGTAACCTGGACCGAAACGCTAGCGGAAGGATATCCGCGAACTTCTCTGCAGTTCCACTCCAGTATTATTCATGCAATGCTAGTGATACGAATTTCAGGGAAATAAACTTCACGAACGTGAATCGAGCGATAATGACAGCTACTCGAGCTCCTTCGTAGTGTCAGATGATGAGTATTTCACTGGTGAGTTTTGATTTCAGATACGATTAAATGTGATGCTCTCACTTCATTGTAAAAGTAATAGTGAAGTCGATATTTTCTGGTTGTGGAGATCGTTCAACCGCTTATAATGCGTTCCTTTACTCCTGAGATCCTATAATTGGGTCAAGGCGACAAGAAGCATGGACAGTTGCGCAAGTGGCTGCGCCCGAAGCGGCACGGTGGAGCGTGGTGGTTGGGATCGTGTGAGGATCCTCGCTGCCGCCACCCTTCTCTACAGATAGCGATGGTCCCATCTCGATTCCAACCGGTGTCCCTACCACACCGCTTCGAGCGCGCAGCCGCTTATGAAACCTTCCGTGCTTCATGTCGTTACCTGGACAGTGTGGCACTTATTATTATTCTACTGGATTCTGAAGGAGTAACATTGTGAAGCAGTAATGCGAATTTCCATGTATACATAAGGAACTTGAGAGCCTGTGATTGTAGTGACAGTTTCGTACGAACAAAAGTATTTGATTGCAAATATCATTGCTAGTGTCTCAAATTCGATAATACAATAATTAATTTCTCTCATGTTTTGTGAGGGTGCAGCTGTAGGATGTAGGATACTATTTCTGTGTGTCTGAACTTACTTGGAAAAGTGTATCCCAACCAATAATTAATGCTCTATATTTATGGGATATGGTAAACCGAAGCACTTTTTAGGGTCAAACTGGTTGTTGGTAAACTGGAGCAGATCGGTTTTTTTTTTTTTTTTTTTTTTTTGATTTGGGGTTGTTCTACAATATGGGCATGATAGAAAGTCTTGCAGTAAAGCTAAAGAAATAGAAAGCAGCCACCATTAATGACTTAATAAACTACCATTAATGACTTAATAAGTTTGACGTGTATCGGGGATTTTTACTACTCTGTGGGGTTATAAGGATTTAGATTTAAAGGCATCACCCCACGAATCTGTGGTACGGATTTCAGGTGGAGTATTCCTATACGGGATCGTAGACTATAGAGAGAGGGGTGATTCCGTTCATTTCTTCCTAATTGCCGTAAAAAATGGCCCAGAAGATAGGGCTTTGAGCGTTCCGGCGTGCTACTCTCTACGAGTTCGATTGGAGCGCGCTAGCCTTGTGCACGCGCCGCATCTTCCGGGCCGTTTTTTTACGGCAATTAGGAAGAAATTGACGGAATCATCCCCTCTCCATTATCTACTATGCCGTATACGAATACTCCACCTGAAATCCGTACCAGCTCAGATTCGTGCTGTGATGCCTTTAATCGGACACTAATTATCAGAGTAAGATCCGAATGCGTGTCCGGAAAAGAGTTTTTTTCATCTCAGATTCATTCCAAAGGTGGTAACGTGTGTTAGAACTTCCTCTGGGTCAACAGAATATTGTCGAATGATTTGCGATTACGGTGCTCACATTTGCGGGGATTGTTCGAAACTTGAAATGTTGTCGACGCGCCTTTCAAAGCTTTCTCTATCACCGTAATTTGAAGAAGACCTAAAAATCACAAAAATGCAGTGCGTTTTTTTATGTTTCAAAGCCTTATCGAGTTAATGTCTTCTACCATTCGACCGCATCGGCAGTTTTATGAGTCGATGTGTGGTTTTGTTATAAAGCCTTGTCTAGTACTAAGTTTAGCTGCAACGCGCTGCAATGTAGCTGTGCGTCTGAAATCTTCATGACTTCACACATCATGCTTTTCTGATCATATGAGTACCTTAAGTACATTTCTTCAAAATCACGCACTTAGTTTGTTATGTCGAAATTGTACCGTGTTTAATCGCTTATGTTAATCCTACCTTCTATAGATGATTCGTCCTACTCACCGTCATCACCTTCTGAATCATCAAATGAGGTCAAACATAATCTAACTGAAGAGCAGATTAGAAGAGTTCAGGGGCTCCGTTTTGCAAAGGTGAGACGACTTTAATTTTTCCCGACAATAGTTACCAAGTACATATTTCGCGAGACTTTAGTAGTTGACATATAGTATTTAGAAGAACTCAAGCGAAATAGCTTTTGTTCAGCCATGTGAACAAAATTCCTTTTATTCAGGTGGGAGTGCTTGTAAATGAACTTCCAGATTTTGTGCTTACGACATAGTGCATTTTATCATATTTAGACAGTTGCGCAGCGACTCTAGATAATATTACGAAGGGTGGACGTTCCGAAATGCAACCAAGTTTTTCAAAAGAGGTATTTTTATGACTGATTGAATAGATCCACTTTTAGTGTGCTTTCTGCCCATTTTACAGTTGGCTTACCATGAGTACGACGAAGCATCGTGATATTGTCAAAGCATTATTACGTAATTTTAACTGCTGATAGCTGTCTGGATTTCTTGCATCTTGGGCTAGTTATTCTATGTCAGTTGTATCTCATATTTTCACACATCTGCAAAATGGTGATGGTTTCCTTCTCTCTTGACTTGTCTATTTAAATGTATCTGGAAACAAAACAGAGTATCCAGTGCCTAGATTAACATGCAGGTGTCATCCATGGGAGGGAGAATTATCGTTTTTCGAACAAACATGTTTGTATGTTCGGTGACTAAGAAGTCTATACTTCGGAACTGCTTGCGGCCGCGCAAGCTTTTCACATCTGAACAAAAGGACTCATTGACAAGTCATCGATACCGATTTTCACTGCGTTGGTTCACCTTGATACAGCACGATCACGCCGACTCTACGTGATTGTGAAGACTATTACTAATACACTAGGTGATTTTGTAGCAATATCACATAACACTTCGTCAGAACAATTGGAAAAAAACAATTGAAACCTAAGGAGCGTTATTGGACAATTCGTTCAAAAAACGTTTCCTGTATTACAGTTTACTAAAACTGAGAGTGCTAATTCAGGAGTCATTTTGATAATGTTTAGAAAGACTTAATGTTGTTTACTGCATTTTTGTTCGGCACTTACCCAAAGTTTCGTCTTTAGCGGTTTTTTTTCTCATCAAAGGCATCACCCCACGAATCTGAGGTGGTACGGATTTCAGGTGGAGTATTCTTATACGGGATAGTAGATTATGGAGAGGGGGTCCATTTCTTCCTAATTGCCGTGAAAAACTGTCCGGAGGATGCGGCGCGTGCACAAGGTTGGTACGCTCTTATCGAACTCGTTGTAGAAAAAGCGCTCGAAGCCGTATCTTCCGGGCCGTTTTTCACGGCAATTAGGAAGAAATGGACGGAATCACCATCTTCTCCATAATCTACAATCCCGTATACGAATACTCCACCTAAAATCCGTACCACCTCAGATTCGTGGGGTGATGCCTCTAAAGAGATTTTTTTTTTAACAGAAAATCCGTTGACTTCAAGGATCCGTGCATCCATAAATACAAGAACGATATTATAAAGTACACCCTAAAACTCTAATATTCTTACCTCTGCTCACAACGATGTGGTCTGGATCCCTTCACTATTGCTTAATGCTTGTCATATGATCGTCATCTAGCAAGAAACTGTTGGAGTTTTTCTTTTTTAATTTGCCATCCTTCTTTTTCAAAGCGATTTCTGGAGAAAAGGTTTCAAGTTTTCTTGCTACGAAAGTCTCACATGTTAGTGTTGCTTTGTCTGTTCAACACACTCATCATTAAGTAGGGTGAAGTCCGCAACTAAAGCCCAAGTTTAGTGGGCTTAGGGTTTAGGCGCTAAACGCATCCATACAGAGCCGTAACTCTTGTTGTTGAAATGTTTGCTAAGCAATTCGCATGAACAGCCCTAATGTTTCTATTACACAGGCTCACGATGGCAGTGCCGAAAGTGAAAATTCGTTGAAGTCTTCATGTGAATCTGATGATAACGACGACAGTTTCGAAAAATGCAAGTTTTTCCAATTTGTTAATTTTCTACTTCTTCAGTTGCTAGAAATCCATCGCTTTATTTCTCATTGCACATATACACAACACCGAATTGAACTGAAGTTCGAGGCACTTAGGGTTTAAGCGCTAAAGGCATATGTACAAAGCCGTAACTCTTGTTGTGGAAATGTTTGCTAGGCAGACACCATGAACAGTCATGATGTTTCTATTACTACATCACCTGCATAATTCACCCGGCTACAGATCACTCGAAATTATGCAAATATTGAATTTTTTTTTTGGAAGGCTCATGATGATCATGATTTATCATGATTTAGACGTGGTGCCTAACCCATATAGAGGTGCGTTCTAACGTACTTCGCGCGGTTCTCACATCGTTTTTTTCTACGTTCGGGGAAAGGTGAGTGGAACCTCGCAATCTACTACCTAAACTCTACTGTGTTTTCGCTGCGGGTTCTGCGCCACGTCAAAATCGCGATACGCTCCCTTTAAAGTGAAATATGTTGTGTAGGAGGATTTCCTCCACCAGAAACTCAATTTTCACTGTTCATGTACTCCCCTTCCTCTTAGAAGCAAGATGGGAAGCAAGCGGAATTTTACCAAAACTTGGAAAGAAAACCAGTGTGTGCAGTTTTTCTACCCTTCGGCGAAAATTTCAATCCCGGCAAGGATCGAACCTTTGAGGAGTTATGCATGTTGCCGTGTCGCGTTGTCCATAGTTCTCATTTTTTTCCATTCTGCAGAAGTATCAGCCTCAGTAAAGATAGAATTGTCGGCCGCTTAATGACACTGTAGGTCATCGAAGCGTGTAAGTGGTCTGAAGTAGAGCATTGGCGTGCTCTGTCTAGCAACGTTTTTCTTTCTATCTCGCAAAATTTCGACCTCAGCAAGGATTGGATCCATTTCCGCGCATTGTCACTGTCGAGGAACGGTGTCTTTTCATACGCTACCTGGACTGCCGACTATCAGAGTTAGACGTGAATAATCGTTAACAAGGTAATGGATAGTGACAAGTTCTGAGTCTCAGTTTTTTCTTCAATACTGCGAAGATTTAGGCTCTAGCGAAGATCAAGTCTTTCCATTTTATGCGGAGTTGAAGACACAGTTGATGTAAAGCGTAAGATACACCATCGTTCGTGCAAAATCCTACTACCAAATCTTAGTTCAGTAATGAAGAGAAAAAAATGGAGGGGAGTTGTAAGTTGCAAAATTCCACGCATTTAATCCTGAGCGAGATTCTAGCAAGCAAACGCAGGAGTAAATCATTTACTCTATTTACCTATTATTAACTGAAAAAAAGACCCACTAGGTTTCTATATATATATATATATATATATATATATATATATATATATATATATATATATATATATATCGAAACCTACTGGATCTCTTTTTTTCAAAGAGAGTGATGCCCCATGTTTGGCGCACTCTCCTTTATGCAATTAATTCGTATAGGAAGTCCTGGAAGAAAAAGTGTGCATAAACAAAATAGAGACTTTAAAATAATGAGAGAGGGTTGTACGACAGGATGTGTTCGCTAGAGTTTGGGTTGTAGCAATGGAAACAAGATTCTTTGTCCTTCAGGGCAAATATGGCACTAATCTAGCGAGGAGAAGGCCTGGTTGGCTTAATTGGTTAAAAACATCGACTGCAGAACACTTACCCCTCCCATTCCAATTTTTAGTATAAAGTTTAATATCGACGAAGTTACCGCCGGTCATTAGTTAATATATATTTATAGTATAGTTAATATTATAGTTTCCCCGTAAATGTTCAATTTTCTCCCCTTATGAACGATGCGACATGTCTAAGAAATGACAAATCTCCGATATATAAATGCAAATAAGCACCATTAGTATCATCGCTCACTTTAAGGATTTTCGATGAATTCCTTTCTGTAGAAGGCGTCTCTATCGTCGCGCAATATTTGCTCGTCGAAATGTAACTAAATTTCTCTGTCAAGATTACCAACATTTAAGTTTGGTCGTAGATTAGGTGCAGGCTGGTCCTTCCCTCTCATTCCCTCAATAGCGCTTCTTGTATGCTCGCCATTCTTGTTGTCACAGTTAAAATATTTTAATGCTAACCCGAGTATTCGGAGAGGAGTCTTTGAATACATTCGAGTACAGTGAATAATAGAAAGCAGAGAATTTGTCGATTATTTTCAAAATGAGAGCTGTTGCCCCGAGCCAAGACTTAGAGCTACGATTACACTGTCGGTATTTCGAAACCCCCTCACGCCCGCCGAACTTGTATCGATAATTTGATGTCGAATTTTTGTGTGAAGATAAATTCACTGATCTGACACATCCCTACAAGTCGTTGTGGGTCGCACGTTCGTTCATAAACTATAAGCGATACTGAGTTAAAGTTGAATCGAATAGGTTGATGCTTTCTACAGGTATTGATTAACGCGAAACAGCTTGTCCTTTATTGTGTATTTATCAGAGGTTTATTGCTGTTTCAGGAACTCTGTATATTCTATAGTTTTAGTTCTTATTTGTCCTTATCACCTCTAGCGCACCTGATAGCATTTGAACACTTCGCTTTACTCACTACAGATCTCAAGAAGCTCCGCACTCAAACAACTGAACCTATATCTATTACCAAGCTGAAAAGAAATGGTGCTGAAGAGAAAAGGTTCGTTCCTACAATATTAACATACTTAGTTCTATGTACAGTTTAGTTAAGTTTAGCAATGCATTAAACGGTTATAAATTAAAAGATCCTTTTTTTCAAATTATGTAAATCGTTTTACTTATTTTAGTTTCATCGTAAGCGACAGTGACGTTTCTGGAAGCTGTTCGGAATCGGAATCCGAAACAACAGATAGCTCCTGGAGCCCTAGTAGCAATGAATGCGACGATCAATCTCGTAGATCGGGTAAGGTTTTGAATACTCTCCTTTAGAATTTTGCTTTAAAGGGAGCACACTACGAAATTGAGGGTGTTGGGATCCTTTTACGAACAGATAGGGTTAGGAGTGCAAATCACGAGTGTGAATGCGGGAGGGACAGCGCAAGCACCCCGTTAATTGTACTCTTGCAGACGCAACACGTCCACAGTCGCAAATATGGTACGTTATTAGGCTTCCCGTAGGGGGATCGAGTGCCACCGATTTCGTTTCCAACGCCGTTTTTCTTGATAATTAGGGGGAATTGAGTGTGATACTTTCTTTCGTGGGGCGGGTGTGGTGTAGCGGTTAGAGGTTCCGCTTACTGCACAATCGATCGGAGGTTCGAATCCGCCCTAGTGCTCACCAAGCCTTTCATCCCTCTGGGTCGATAAATTGGTACCAGACTTGTCTGGGAGGATAAAAGCACTGACTTGACACATCGGCTAGCCACCGCAAGTCATTGTATAGGCCAGATACACGTTCGTAAACCTCAAACGATTCTGAATTGAAGTGAACGTGGGGGCGCATCCCAAGCGGATTGATTAACGCCAGAAACTTTAAACTTTAAACTTAAACTTTCTTTCGTAGATGTATTCCTTCCAACACCCTTAATATAAGAGAAGCACCAGATTAATCACTAAATTCAGAAAAAAAAATCAGCTGATGTTCACTTGTGAGCCCTATTTTGTCGAGTGGACGAAATGCGAGAAGACATGAACAGAATGTGCATGAGATATTTTTCTGCAGCGCTGTAATTTTGCAGTCCAGAGTGTGAACATAAGAGGTGATATCGTCCACGTTTAAGGCTTTTGTGTCGGGTTGCTAAGAGGGGTCTGTTTTGAACGGTTCCAATCTGAGAGCCTTCACTTCTCCTCATCGTGACCAAAGAATTCTTTAATTCTTCTACAAGAAAAGTTGATCTGGGTATGATTCTACTTCCGCACATTTTAATGATGCTCTTGTCCTTGTTTCTACCTTTCCAAACATGCTTTTGTGAGGGGAGGAAAAGCAATGTATGGGTGCTCTGTTAAAATTTTCTCCGTACCTTTTGCTCCTGTAATGCTGAAGAAATGGGAGCTGAATTTCCTTTGATGGAGGCATACTAAAAATTAACTCACAACGCGGCGCACAGTTCTCCTTACTACTTTTGTCCTTTCTTCACAAATTTCATATCTTTCTAGTACTTATGGGTAGAAATTAGTTATTTTATCTACTTATTCCTTTTAAGATCCGCAACTATTGAAGTCAATAAAGGAATCCTTTGCAAGTCCATCCGTGCTCTCACATGGAAGAAAGAAGGTTAGTGTTTCATTTCAGTTATACTTGAAGCTTTCGAGAGAAAAAAACTATTCCAGATGCTCTCCTTTGTGAATTTCTTCGTTTCAGCCCGCTGACGAAGATGAGCACTTCCTTATTTCGCTTTCTCATGATTACTCCGAATTGCGTCATCCTGAAGCTGAACTTTATGTAAAAAAGGGGATCAAGAACGCAAAGCTGCGGACACAGCTTACAAGTAGACTTTTTGAAATATTTCGCCGTCAGTGCTTCAACGAAGAGGTGCGAGAATTTTTTTTTCCGTGTTCGCTGAGATTTTCTTTTCCTTGTAAACAGTATTCATATGTACGAACATCGTTTTTTTTTTGGTTATGCAAGGTGCCTACTTACGTACAGAGTACCTATCTTTTGTGCCTTTATGATGACACGGATATTCAGCTTCCTGAGTTTTTGTCTGTTACTTGGAACCCGCGGCTGTGCAAAACTGCTGGGATGTGTCGCAACAAATCCGATCGCACAAGTTGCATAGAACTGTCTCCGAAGGTCTGTAGCACTCCTGGTCAGTAGCATTATTTTGTGTAGTTTTCATTTCTTCGACTCCTGTATCTTCTCTTAATATGAAGATAGAGTTCGCGACACCCTCGTTCACGAAATGTGTCATGCAGCAGTGTGGGTCGTTGACGGGCGCATTAAAGAGGGCCATGGTGCCGTATGGAAGAAATGGTGCTTTTTTCTCAGTCGCTTTGAGGAAAACTATTCTGTGTGTTAGTTTGAAGTTTACAATTTCAGGGCATATATGTGCATGAAACGCTTCTCGTTTCTTCCTGTTATAGGACGTTGTCATGATTATGAAATAGACGCGAAGTTCATCTACGAATGTGAAGGGTGTGGACAACAGTAAGTTCGCGCCAATATTTTGCCATTGATTGTTGGTATGAATACATGCAAACTTGTCTTGTCGGTTTTTTTTTTTTTTGGAAGCTGCAAGGAAACTACGTTGATTGAGATTTTGAAGGTCATGACGGCTGGCTGGCAGGGCAGATATGTATAACGCGCAGATGAATAGACGGATAGATACTTACTTACTTACATAGAAAGTAGCCTTCAAAAGTTACTAAAAGCATGAGAATGTGAGACAATTTATTGTATAGAATGTTTCACTGAATTTCACGACTTCGAGATATCTAGGCTGATAAAGCTGAAAACTTCCACATTATAATATACAAAAATAACATCATCAGACAGATTAACAGTTAACGTTATTCGAGGTCAACTTGGAAGAAATGCTAGGGTGATGATATTTTTTAGAGTGCGACGTCATACAAAGTCGTTTGACACAACGCGAAAGATTTGTGGAATATGCAAGGCTCGTTTTGTCTTACAAGTGCGACCTAATGCGAAAAATAAAGCTCCAAATAACGAGCTGCAGCATAATTCATTTGCGAAATACGTGAAGGAGAACTATGGAAAGTACAAGAAGCCTGGCATGAAACACGGAGAAGTGAGTTTTGTTAGGTATACTTAGATTTTGTAAGTATAGTAGGGTCAAAACGACATGAAGCACGGTGCAATTGCGTACGCGGCTTCTCTCGAGGTGCGGTTTAACGTAGCGGGTAGGAGCGTACTGGAACGCTTGCTAGCACCATCTATCGCTGCAGTTTGCGATGGTACTATCTCGGTTCCAACTGCTGCCTCCACCGCGGCATTTCGTGCGCGTACGCAAATGCACCGTGCTTCATGTCGTTTTGACCCGACTATATCTATATTTTAAGATAAATCCTTGCGATTCTAAGGTTTTCATACTGTAGATCGATGGTTTTGGATGTTGCGGTTTAAAGATTTATAGTCTCAGGTTGCTCCTTGCGACTTTCTTACGATCTTAAAGCAGCGTGTCATGATTTTGACGTGGTGCTAAAAACACAGCAAAGGCTAGAGTTCGGGTAGTGGATTGTCGAACCTAGTTTGGTCCCGCTCACTATTCCCTAATCGTTCTGAAGAACGTCATGGGAACCGCATTAGTTCCTACAAGATACGTTAAATCCTTGTACACATGTCGCTTCCACAAGTGAGCGGTTGAAAATCGATTAGTTTTCCTCAACAGACTACTCAAGTAATACCAATGAGTAGGTTTCTGAGAGAACAGGAGCGTGTACAAGAGTGGTTCTAATCCACTTGGGAACTAAGGTGGTTCCCACGTTTTTTTTCAGTACGGTTTCGGAGAAATGACCGATTCCACGATCATGCTCGTAATTTACACTTTGAATTCTGGATTTTCCTGCAGAGACCCAAATATTGTCAGGTTCGTGACGCGCTGCCTTTTAGTGGTTGTGTGCGTGTGTCACAGTTCTGGAAACAGTATGCCAATGAGATAGAATTCGCTGTGATATTCGGCTAGTTCTCAGTTTGTAGGAGTTCCCACAAAAATCGTTAACCTTCTTCCCATAAAAATATTTGGAACATAGGAAGCATCTACGCCGTTCTAGCAAATACGGTTGCCATTGTTCCAGATAAAAATTATTTTTAGGTGATGCGTACTCTCGCGCAGCTATACAAGGAGCAATCGATGCAAAGGATCAGCGAAGAGGAGACGAAACTTCAAGATAAATCGACACGGAAGATCAACAAAGAGGAGGCGGAAGTTCAAGATCTACTCGATTTGAGTGTCCTTTCCATCCATAATTGAGTTCTTCCTCATTATTATGACAATTAATATCAATGTTAATTTTTATGCAGACTGTTATTGCCCCATGTCATACTGATACTTCCTTATAATCACTATTAACTCGTGTATTCCTGTGTCCGTGCGTATAGAAACTCTGCTTCATGTTCGCTCATCTTTTCTTTGCATGCAAAATCTCAGATCTCCTTTTGCTCATCCTTTCATCTTCTTCATCTTTATTTCCACTCAGACACAAAGAATACAACAACTTTGTTCCTTGCGAGATGTAATATTTCATTCCTTATTGATACGATTAGTTGTGAAATGTTGTTAATAAAATTCAGTTGTCGAACAATCGTCGCGGATTGTGCATCAAACGTCTTAAAGGCATCACCCCACGAATCTGGGGAGAGTTCCACGGGATGCGGAGCTTCCACAAGGCTGGCGCACTCCAATTGAACTCCTTGTAGAAAATAGCGCGCCGGAACGCCCGAAGTCGTATATTCAGGACCGTTTTTTACGGCAATCAGGAAGAAATGGACGGAATAACCCTTCTCTCCATAATCTACTATCCCGTATACGAATACTCCAACTGAAACCCGCGCCACCTCAGATTCGTGGAGTGAGACAGCGACTCCGTTGGCGGTGTTCCGAACAGGCGAACTTCATCTTGACGCTATGCTGTCTTAGCAGAGTATGGGCTTTTCTCATGTTCTCATCCCACTCCTTCTCAAACTCCTTCGCTCTTGGCGTCCGGTCGTTCTCATGATCACGTTTCACCTGACGACGCGACCTCCTCAGACGCTTCTCCTGTCCAGAGTCGCCAGTATGTAGTGCGGGCAATACATACAGAATTGCACGTGGATATACTGTTTTCACAGATGCAAAGACGAACATCTTCCTCGGTGCTAAACCGGGAGCGCTTTCTTTCCAGCCTCCTGAATGCATATAGTGAAAGAATAGGTGTCGAACACACCCTTTCTGGTCCGTAATCCAATATTGATCGTTGACGGAACTTCTTTCCGCACTGCTCGCTTTTCAGACTTGCCAAGTGGAGCTTCGGTTGATGTTGAGCCCTCCGATACCCTTTCTGGAACCGTAGTTTGATTTCTGTTTAGAAATCTCTCGGTTACGTGTCGCATCAAGAAAATCCGCACTTCAGCAGTTATGTCGATACGGTTGCTCAGAGGAAATCGCCCCAAAAAATCCGAGCCTGGCAGGACTCGAACCTGCAATCTTCGGATCCGAAATCCGACGCCTTATCCATTAGGCCAGAAGGCCTGAGTGTTTGTTTTTGCTTAGGAAACTCTCAGTTACGCATTGCATCAAGAACATCCACAGTTCAGGAGTTATGCCGATACTTTTGCTCAGAGAAGCCATCCAAAAGTTCCGACCCTGGCAGGACTCGAACCTGCAATCTTCGGATCCGAAGTCCGACGCCTTATCCATTAGGCCACAAGGCCTGAGTGCTTGTTTCTGCTTGGGAACCTCTCAGTCACGTATTGGACATACTACGTCTTACCTTCCCAAATCATGTCGATACCTCTTGCACAGAGAAACGCCCAAAAGTTTCGACCCTGGCAGGACTCGAACCTGCAATCTTCGGATCCGAAGTCCGACGCCTTATCCATTAGGCCACAAGGCCTGAGTGCTTGTTTTTGCTTGGGAACCTCTCAGTCACGCATTGGACATAGAACGTCTTATCATCCTGAAATCATGTCGATACCTCTTGCTCAGAGAAACGCCCAAAAGTTTCGACCCTGGCAGGACTCGAACCTGCAATCTTCGGATCCGAAGTCCGACGCCTTATCCATTAGGCCACAAGGCCTGAGTGCTTGTTTTTGCTTGGGAAACTCTCAGTCACGTATTGGATATAAGAACGTCTCACAGTTCAGGAGTTATGCCGATACTTTTGCTCAGAGAAATGCCCAAAAGTTTCGACCCTGGCAGGACTCGAACCTGCAATCTTCGGATCCGAAGTCCGACGCCTTATCCATTAGGCCACAAGGCCTGAGTGTTTGTTTTTGCTTAGGAACCTCTCAGTCACGCATTGGACATAGAACGTCTTATCATCTGAAATCATGTGGATACCTCTTGCTCAGAGAAACGCCCAAAAGTTTCGACCCTGGCAGGACTCGAACCTGCAATCTTCGGATCCGAAGTCCGACGCCTTATCCATTAGGCCACAAGGCCTGAGTGCTTGTTTTTGCTTAGGAACCTCTCAGTCACGTATTGGACTTAGCAACGATCCATAGTTCTGAAATTATGTCGATACCTCTTGCTCAGAGAAACGCCCAAAAGTTTCGACCCTGGCAGGACTCGAACCTGCAATCTTCGGATCCGAAGTCCGACGCCTTATCCATTAGGCCACAAGGCCTGAGTGCTTGTTTTTGCTTAGGAACCTCTCAGTTACGCATTGCATCAAGAACATCCACAGTTCAGGAGTTATACCGATACTTTTGCACAGAGAAACGCCCAAAAGTTTCGACCCTGGCAGGACTCGAACCTGCAATCTTCGGATCCGAAGTCCGACGCCTTATCCATTAGGCCACAAGGCCTGAGTGCTTGTTTTTGCTTAGGAACCTCTCAGTCACGTATTGGACATACTACGTCTCACATTCCGAAATTATGTCGTTACCTCTTGCTCAGAGAAACGCCCAAAAGTTTCGACCCTGGCAGGACTCGAACCTGCAATCTTCGGATCCGAAGTCCGACGCCTTATCCATTAGGCCACAAGGCCTGAGTGCTTGTTTTTGCTTAGGAACCTCTCAGTCACGTATTGGACATAGTACGTCTCACATTCTGAAATTATGTCGGATACCTCTTGCTCAGAGAAACGCCCAAAAGTTTCGACCCTGGCAGGACTCGAACCTGCAATCTTCGGATCCGAAGTCCGACGCCTTATCCATTAGGCCACAAGGCCTGAGTGTTTGTTTTTGCTTAGGAACCTCTCAGTTACGCATTGGACATAGTAGGTCTCATATTCTGAAATTATGTCGGTACCTCTTGCTCAGAGAAACGCCCAAAAGTTTCGACCCTGGCAGGACTCGAACCTGCAATCTTCGGATCCGAAGTCCGACGCCTTATCCATTAGGCCACAAGGCCTGAGTGCTTGTTTTTGCTTGGGAACCTCTCAGTCACGTATTGGACATAGTATTCCACATTCTGAAATTATGTCGGATACCTCTTGCTCGAGAAACGCCCAAAAGTTTCGACCCTGGCAGGACTCGAACCTGCAATCTTCGGATCCGAAGTCCGACGCCTTATCCATTAGGCCACAAGGCCTGAGTGTTTGTTTTTGCTTAGGAACCTCTCACTTACGTATTGGACATAGTAGGTCTCATATTCTGAAATTATGTCGGTACCTCTTGCTCAGAGAAATGCCCAAAAGTTTCGACCCTGGCAGGACTCGAACCTGCAATCTTCGGATCCGAAGTCCGACGCCTTATCCATTAGGCCACAAGGCCTGAGTGCTTGTTTTTGTTTTGCATCAAGAACATCCACAGTTCATTTGCCGATACTTTTGGGAACCTCATCTCCCATCTTCGGACAAGTCGACGCCTTATCCATTCCCTGAGTTCTTGTTTGGGTACCTCTTGACACTGAGAAACGCCTCTTGCTCGAACCAAAAGTTTCGACCCTGGCAGGACTCGAACCTGCAATCTTCGGATCCGAAGTCCGACGCCTTATCCATTAGGCCACAAGGCCTGAGTGCTTGTTTTTGCTTAGGAACCTCTCAGTTACGTATTGGACATAGAACGTCTTATCATTCTGAAATCATGTCGGATACCTCTTGCTCAGAGAAACGCCCAAAAGTTTCGACCCTGGCAGGACTCGAACCTGCAATCTTCGGATCCGAAGTCCGACGCCTTATCCATTAGGCCACAAGGCCTGAGTGTTTGTTTTTGCTTAGGAACCTCTCAGTTACGTATTGGACATAGAACGTCTTATCACCTGAAATCATGTCGATACCTCTTGCTCAGAGAAACGCCCAAAAGTTTCGACCCTGGCAGGACTCGAACCTGCAATCTTCGGATCCGAAGTCCGACGCCTTATCCATTAGGCCACAAGGCCTGAGTGTTTGTTTTTGCTTAGGAACCTCTCAGTTACGCATTGGACATAGTACGTCTAATCATTCTGAAATCATGTCGATACCTCTTGCTCAGAGAAACGCCCAAAAGTTTCGACCCTGGCAGGACTCGAACCTGCAATCTTCGGATCCGAAGTCCGACGCCTTATCCATTAGGCCACAAGGCCTGAGTGTTTGTTTTTGCTTAGGAACCTCTCAGTTACGCATTGGACATAGAACGTCTTATCATTCTGAAATTATGTCGATACCTCTTGCTCAGAGAAACGCCCAAAAGTTTCGACCCTGGCAGGACTCGAACCTGCAATCTTCGGATCCGAAGTCCGACGCCTTATCCATTAGGCCACAAGGCCTGAGTGCTTGTTTTTGCTTAGGAACCTCTCAGTCACGCATTGGACATAGTAGGTCTCATATTCTGAAATTATGTCGGTACCTCTTGCTCAGAGAAATGCCCAAAAGTTTCGACCCTGGCAGGACTCGAACCTGCAATCTTCGGATCCGAAGTCCGACGCCTTATCCATTAGGCCACAAGGCCTGAGTGCTTGTTTTTGCTTAGGAACCTCTCAGTCACGTATTGCATCAAGAACATCTCACAGTTCAGGAGTTATGCCGATACTTTTGCTCAGAGAAGCCATCCAAAAGTTCCGACCCTGGCAGGACTCGAACCTGCAATCTTCGGATCCGAAGTCCGACGCCTTATCCATTAGGCCACAAGGCCTGAGTGCTTGTTTTTGCTTAGGAACCTCTCAGTCACGCATTGGACATAGTACGTCTTATCATTCTGAAATCATGTCGGATACCTCTTGCTCAGAGAAACGCCCAAAAGTTTCGACCCTGGCAGGACTCGAACCTGCAATCTTCGGATCCGAAGTCCGACGCCTTATCCATTAGGCCACAAGGCCTGAGTGCTTGTTTTTGCTTAGGAACCTCTCAGTTACGTATTGGACATAGAACATCCACACTTCAGAAATCTATGTTGGATACCTCTTGCTCAGAGAAACGCCCAAAAGTTTCGACCCTGGCAGGACTCGAACCTGCAATCTTCGGATCCGAAGTCCGACGCCTTATCCATTAGGCCACAAGGCCTGAGTGCTTGTTTTTGCTTAGGAACCTCTCAGTCACGCATTGGACATAGTAGGTCTCATCACCTGAAATAATGTCGATACCTCTTGCTCAGAGAAACGCCCAAAAGTTTCGACCCTGGCAGGACTCGAACCTGCAATCTTCGGATCCGAAGTCCGACGCCTTATCCATTAGGCCACAAGGCCTGAGTGCTTGTTTTTGCTTAGGAACCTCTCAGTCACGCATTGGACATAGAACGTCTCATATTCTGAAATTATGTCGATACCTCTTGCTCAGAGAAAAGCCCAAAAGTTTCGACCCTGGCAGGACTCGAACCTGCAATCTTCGGATCCGAAGTCCGACGCCTTATCCATTAGGCCACAAGGCCTGAGTGTTTGTTTTTGCTTAGGAACCTCTCAGTCACGCATTGGACATAGTAGGTCTCATATTCTGAAATTATGTCGGTACCTCTTGCTCAGAGAAACGCCCAAAAGTTTCGACCCTGGCAGGACTCGAACCTGCAATCTTCGGATCCGAAGTCCGACGCCTTATCCATTAGGCCACAAGGCCTGAGTGTTTGTTTTTGCTTAGGAACCTCTCAGTTACGCATTGGACATATAGGTCTCCATGTTCTGAAATCATGTCCGGTACCTCTTGCTCAGAGAAACGCCCAAAAGTTTCGACCCTGGCAGGACTCGAACCTGCAATCTTCGGATCCGAAGTCCGACGCCTTATCCATTAGGCCACAAGGCCTGAGTGCTTGTTTTTGCTTGGGAACCTCTCAGTCACGCATTGGACATAAGAACGTCTCACACTTCCGAGGAATTATGTCGATACCTCTTGCTCAGAGAAAAGCCCAAAAGTTTCGACCCTGGCAGGACTCGAACCTGCAATCTTCGGATCCGAAGTCCGACGCCTTATCCATTAGGCCACAAGGCCTGAGTGTTTGTTTTTGCTTAGGAACCTCTCACTTACGTATTGGACATAGTAGGTCTCATATTCTGAAATTATGTCGGTACCTCTTGCTCAGAGAAACGCCCAAAAGTTTCGACCCTGGCAGGACTCGAACCTGCAATCTTCGGATCCGAAGTCCGACGCCTTATCCATTAGGCCACAAGGCCTGAGTGCTTGTTTTTGCTTAGGAACCTCTCAGTCACGTATTGGACATACTACGTCTTACCTTCCCAAATCATGTCGATACCTCTTGCACAGAGAAACGCCCAAAAGTTTCGACCCTGGCAGGACTCGAACCTGCAATCTTCGGATCCGAAGTCCGACGCCTTATCCATTAGGCCACAAGGCCTGAGTGCTTGTTTTTGCTTAGGAACCTCTCAGTTACGTGTTGGACATAGAACGTCTTATCATTCTGAAATCATGTCGATACCTCTTGCTCAGAGAAACGCCCAAAAGTTTCGACCCTGGCAGGACTCGAACCTGCAATCTTCGGATCCGAAGTCCGACGCCTTATCCATTAGGCCACAAGGCCTGAGTGTTTGTTTTTGCTTAGGAACCTCTCAGTTACGCATTGGACATAGAACGTCTTACCTTCCCAAATCATGTCGATACCTCTTGCTCAGAGAAAAGCCCAAAAGTTTCGACCCTGGCAGGACTCGAACCTGCAATCTTCGGATCCGAAGTCCGACGCCTTATCCATTAGGCCACAAGGCCTGAGTGCTTGTTTTTGCTTGGGAACCTCTCAGTCACGTATTGCATCAAGAACATCCACAGTTCAGGAGTTATGCCGATACTTTTGCTCAGAGAAGCCATCCAAAAGTTCCGACCCTGGCAGGACTCGAACCTGCAATCTTCGGATCCGAAGTCCGACGCCTTATCCATTAGGCCACAAGGCCTGAGTGTTTGTTTTTGCTTAGGAACCTCTCAGTCACGCATTGGACATAGAACGTCTTTATCATCTGAAATCATGTCGATACCTCTTGCTCAGAGAAACGCCCAAAAGTTTCGACCCTGGCAGGACTCGAACCTGCAATCTTCGGATCCGAAGTCCGACGCCTTATCCATTAGGCCACAAGGCCTGAGTGTTTGTTTTTGCTTAGGAACCTCTCAGTTACGCATTGGACATAGTAGGTCTCATATTCTGAAATTATGTCGGTACCTCTTGCTCAGAGAAACGCCCAAAAGTTTCGACCCTGGCAGGACTCGAACCTGCAATCTTCGGATCCGAAGTCCGACGCCTTATCCATTAGGCCACAAGGCCTGAGTGCTTGTTTTTGCTTAGGAACCTCTCAGTTCACGTATTGGACATCAAGAACGTCTCACAGTTCAGAAATTATGTCGGTACCTCTTGCTCAGAGAAATGCCCAAAAGTTTCGACCCTGGCAGGACTCGAACCTGCAATCTTCGGATCCGAAGTCCGACGCCTTATCCATTAGGCCACAAGGCCTGAGTGTTTGTTTTTGCTTAGGAACCTCTCACTTACGTATTGGACATAGTAGGTCTCATATTCTGAAATCATGTCGGTACCTCTTGCTCAGAGAAACGCCCAAAAGTTTCGACCCTGGCAGGACTCGAACCTGCAATCTTCGGATCCGAAGTCCGACGCCTTATCCATTAGGCCACAAGGCCTGAGTGCTTGTTTTTGCTTGGGAACCTCTCAGTCACGTATTGGACATACTACGTCTTACCTTCCGAAATTATGTCGATACCTCTTGCTCAGAGAAACCAAAAGTTTCGACCCTGGCAGGACTCGAACCTGCAATCTTGGATCCAGTCCGACGCCTTATCCATTAGGCCCAGGCCTGAGTGTTTTTTGCTTGGACCTCTATCCATTGGTCTTTTCTAAATTATGTGTATTCAGAGAAACGCCCAAAAGTTTCGACCCTGGCAGGACTCGAACCTGCAATCTTCGGATCCGAAGTCCGACGCCTTATCCATTAGGCCACAAGGCCTGAGTGCTTGTTTTTGCTTAGGAACCTCTCAGTCACGCATTGGATCATAGTAGTCATCATATTCTGAAATTATGTCGGATACCTCTTGCTCAGAGAAACGCCCAAAAGTTTCGACCCTGGCAGGACTCGAACCTGCAATCTTCGGATCCGAAGTCCGACGCCTTATCCATTAGGCCACAAGGCCTGGGTGTTTGTTTTTGCTTAGGAACCTCTCAGTCACGCATTGGACATAGAACGTCTTATCACCTGAAATCATGTGGATACCTCTTGCTCAGAGAAAAGCCCAAAAGTTTCGACCCTGGCAGGACTCGAACCTGCAATCTTCGGATCCGAAGTCCGACGCCTTATCCATTAGGCCACAAGGCCTGAGTGCTTGTTTTTGCTTAGGAACCTCTCAGTTACGTATTGCATCAAGAACATCCACAGTTCAGGAGTTATGCCGATACTTTTGCTCAGAGAAGTTATCCAAAAGTTTCGACCCTGGCAGGACTCGAACCTGCAATCTTCGGATCCGAAGTCCGACGCCTTATCCATTAGGCCACAAGGCCTGAGTGCTTGTTTTTGCTTGGGAACCTCTCAGTCACGTATTGGACATACTACGTCTTACCTTCCCAAATCATGTCGATACCTCTTGCACAGAGAAACGCCCAAAAGTTTCGACCCTGGCAGGACTCGAACCTGCAATCTTCGGATCCGAAGTCCGACGCCTTATCCATTAGGCCACAAGGCCTGAGTGCTTGTTTTTGCTTAGGAACCTCTCAGTTACGTGTTGGACATAGAACGTCTTATTCTGAAATCATGTCGATACCTCTTGCTCAGAGAAACGCCCAAAAGTTTCGACCCTGGCAGGACTCGAACCTGCAATCTTCGGATCCGAAGTCCGACGCCTTATCCATTAGGCCACAAGGCCTGAGTGTTTGTTTTTGCTTAGGAACCTCTCAGTTACGCATTGGACATAGAACGTCTTATCACCTGAAATCATGTGGATACCTCTTGCTCAGAGAAAAGCCCAAAAGTTTCGACCCTGGCAGGACTCGAACCTGCAATCTTCGGATCCGAAGTCCGACGCCTTATCCATTAGGCCACAAGGCCTGAGTGCTTGTTTTTGCTTGGGAACCTCTCAGTCACGTATTGCATCAAGAACATCCACAGTTCAGGAGTTATGCCGATACTTTTGCTCAGAGAAGTTATCCAAAAGTTTCGACCCTGGCAGGACTCGAACCTGCAATCTTCGGATCCGAAGTCCGACGCCTTATCCATTAGGCCACAAGGCCTGAGTGTTTGTTTTTGCTTAGGAACCTCTCAGTTACGTGTTGGACATAGAACGTCTTATCATCTGAAATCATGTGGATACCTCTTGCTCAGAGAAACGCCCAAAAGTTTCGACCCTGGCAGGACTCGAACCTGCAATCTTCGGATCCGAAGTCCGACGCCTTATCCATTAGGCCACAAGGCCTGAGTGTTTGTTTTTGCTTAGGAACCTCTCAGTTACGCATTGGACATAGTAGGTCTCATATTCTGAAATTATGTCGGTACCTCTTGCTCAGAGAAACGCCCAAAAGTTTCGACCCTGGCAGGACTCGAACCTGCAATCTTCGGATCCGAAGTCCGACGCCTTATCCATTAGGCCACAAGGCCTGAGTGCTTGTTTTTGCTTAGGAACCTCTCAGTCACGTATTGGACATAGAACGTCTTACATTCTGAAAGTTATGTGCCGATACTTTTGCTCAGAGAAGCCATCCAAAAGTTCCGACCCTGGCAGGACTCGAACCTGCAATCTTCGGATCCGAAGTCCGACGCCTTATCCATTAGGCCACAAGGCCTGAGTGCTTGTTTTTGCTTAGGAACCTCTCAGTTACGTGTTGGACATAGAACGTCTTATCATCTGAAATCATGTGGATACCTCTTGCTCAGAGAAACGCCCAAAAGTTTCGACCCTGGCAGGACTCGAACCTGCAATCTTCGGATCCGAAGTCCGACGCCTTATCCATTAGGCCACAAGGCCTGAGTGTTTGTTTTTGCTTAGGAACCTCTCAGTCACGTATTGGACATAGAACGTCTTACATTCTGAAATCATGTGGATACCTCTTGCTCAGAGAAAAGCCCAAAAGTTTCGACCCTGGCAGGACTCGAACCTGCAATCTTCGGATCCGAAGTCCGACGCCTTATCCATTAGGCCACAAGGCCTGAGTGCTTGTTTTTGCTTAGGAACCTCTCAGTTACGCATTGGACATAGAACATGTTTATTCTGAAATCATGTCGATACCTCTTGCTCAGAGAAAACGCCCAAAAGTTTCGACCCTGGCAGGACTCGAACCTGCAATCTTCGGATCCGAAGTCCGACGCCTTATCCATTAGGCCACAAGGCCTGAGTGCTTGTTTTTGCTTAGGAACCTCTCAGTTACGTATTGGATCATAGAACGTCTCACAGTTCTGAAATTATGCCGATACCTCTTGCTCAGAGAAACGCCCAAAAGTTTCGACCCTGGCAGGACTCGAACCTGCAATCTTCGGATCCGAAGTCCGACGCCTTATCCATTAGGCCACAAGGCCTGAGTGTTTGTTTTTGCTTAGGAACCTCTCAGTTACGCATTGGACATAGTAGGTCTCATATTCTGAAATTATGTCGGTACCTCTTGCTCAGAGAAACGCCCAAAAGTTTCGACCCTGGCAGGACTCGAACCTGCAATCTTCGGATCCGAAGTCCGACGCCTTATCCATTAGGCCACAAGGCCTGAGTGCTTGTTTTTGCTTAGGAACCTCTCAGTTGTATTGCATCAAGAACATCCACGTTCAGGGTTATGCCGATTTTTTGCTCAGAGAAGCCCAAAAGTTTCGACCCTGGCAGGACTCGAACCTGCAATCTTCGGATCCGAAGTCCGACGCCTTATCCATTAGGCCACAAGGCCTGAGTGCTTGTTTTTGCTTAGGAACCTCTCAGTTACGTATTGGACATAGAACGTCTTATCCTTCTGAAATCATGTCGATACCTCTTGCTCAGAGAAACGCCCAAAAGTTTCGACCCTGGCAGGACTCGAACCTGCAATCTTCGGATCCGAAGTCCGACGCCTTATCCATTAGGCCACAAGGCCTGAGTGCTTGTTTTTGCTTAGGAACCTCTCAGTTACGTATTGGACATAGAACGTCTCATCATTCTGAAATCATGTGGATACCTCTTGCTCAGAGAAACGCCCAAAAGTTTCGACCCTGGCAGGACTCGAACCTGCAATCTTCGGATCCGAAGTCCGACGCCTTATCCATTAGGCCACAAGGCCTGAGTGTTTGTTTTTGCTTAGGAACCTCTCAGTCACGCATTGGACATAGAACGTCTTATCATCTGAAATCATGTGGATACCTCTTGCTCAGAGAAACGCCCAAAAGTTTCGACCCTGGCAGGACTCGAACCTGCAATCTTCGGATCCGAAGTCCGACGCCTTATCCATTAGGCCACAAGGCCTGAGTGCTTGTTTTTGCTTGGGAACCTCTCAGTCACGTATTGCATCAAGAACATCCACAGTTCAGAAGTTATGCCGATACCTTTTGCTCAGAGAAGTCATCCAAAAGTTCCGACCCTGGCAGGACTCGAACCTGCAATCTTCGGATCCGAAGTCCGACGCCTTATCCATTAGGCCACAAGGCCTGAGTGTTTGTTTTTGCTTAGGAACCTCTCAGTCACGTATTGGACATAGTAGGTCTCATATTCTGAAATCATGTCGATACCTCTTGCTCAGAGAAACGCCCAAAAGTTTCGACCCTGGCAGGACTCGAACCTGCAATCTTCGGATCCGAAGTCCGACGCCTTATCCATTAGGCCACAAGGCCTGAGTGCTTGTTTTTGCTTAGGAACCTCTCACTTACGTATTGGACATAGAACGTCTATATTCTGAAATCATGCGGATACCTCTTGCTCAGAGAAACGCCCAAAAGTTTCGACCCTGGCAGGACTCGAACCTGCAATCTTCGGATCCGAAGTCCGACGCCTTATCCATTAGGCCACAAGGCCTGAGTGCTTGTTTTTGCTTGGGAACCTCTCAGTCACGTATTGGACATAGAACGTCTTATCATCTGAAATCATGTGGATACCTCTTGCTCAGAGAAAAGCCCAAAAGTTTCGACCCTGGCAGGACTCGAACCTGCAATCTTCGGATCCGAAGTCCGACGCCTTATCCATTAGGCCACAAGGCCTGAGTGCTTGTTTTTGCTTAGGAACCTCTCAGTTACGTATTGGATCATAGAACGTCTCATCATTCTGAAATCATGTCGATACCTCTTGCTCAGAGAAAACGCCCAAAAGTTTCGACCCTGGCAGGACTCGAACCTGCAATCTTCGGATCCGAAGTCCGACGCCTTATCCATTAGGCCACAAGGCCTGAGTGTTTGTTTTTGCTTAGGAACCTCTCAGTTACGCATTGGACATAGTAGGTCTCATATTCTGAAATTATGTCGGTACCTCTTGCTCAGAGAAACGCCCAAAAGTTTCGACCCTGGCAGGACTCGAACCTGCAATCTTCGGATCCGAAGTCCGACGCCTTATCCATTAGGCCACAATGCCTGAGTGTTTGTTTTTGCTTAGGAACCTCTCAGTTACGTGTTGGACATAGAACGTCTTATCACCTGAAATCATGTGGATACCTCTTGCTCAGAGAAAAGCCCAAAAGTTTCGACCCTGGCAGGACTCGAACCTGCAATCTTCGGATCCGAAGTCCGACGCCTTATCCATTAGGCCACAAGGCCTGAGTGCTTGTTTTTGCTTGGGAACCTCTCAGTACGTATTGGACAAACGTCTTTCCGAAATCATGTCGATACCTCTTGCTCAGAGAAACGCCCAAAAGTTTCGACCCTGGCAGGACTCGAACCTGCAATCTTCGGATCCGAAGTCCGACGCCTTATCCATTGGCCCAAGGCCTGTGTTGTTTTTGAACCTCTCAGTTATTGGAAGTCTAATTCTGAAATTATGTCGTACCTCTTGCTCAGAGAAAGCCCAAAAGTTTCGACCCTGGCAGGACTCGAACCTGCAATCTTCGGATCCGAAGTCCGACGCCTTATCCATTAGGCCACAAGGCCTGAGTGCTTGTTTTTGCTTAGGAACCTCTCAGTTACGTATTGGACATAGTAACGTCTTATCACCTGAAATCATGTCGGATACCTCTTGCTCAGAGAAAAGCCCAAAAGTTTCGACCCTGGCAGGACTCGAACCTGCAATCTTCGGATCCGAAGTCCGACGCCTTATCCATTAGGCCACAAGGCCTGAGTGCTTGTTTTTGCTTAGGAACCTCTCAGTTACGCATTGGATCATAGAACGTCTCATCAGTTCTGAAATTATGTCGATACCTCTTGCTCAGAGAAACGCCCAAAAGTTTCGACCCTGGCAGGACTCGAACCTGCAATCTTCGGATCCGAAGTCCGACGCCTTATCCATTAGGCCACAAGGCCTGAGTGCTTGTTTTTGCTTAGGAACCTCTCAGTTACGCATTGGACATAGTACGTCTTATCACCTTAAATCATGTGGATACCTTTTTGCTCAGAGAAACCCAAAAGTTTCGACCCTGGCAGGACTCGAACCTGCAATCTTCGGATCAAGTCCGACGCCTTATCCATTGGCCACAAGGCCTGAGTGCTTGTTTTTGCTTGGAACCTCTCAGTCACGTATTGGACATAGAGTCCATGGAATTATGCCGGTACCTTTTGCTCAGAGAAACGCCCAAAAGTTTCGACCCTGGCAGGACTCGAACCTGCAATCTTCGGATCCGAAGTCCGACGCCTTATCCATTAGGCCACAAGGCCTGAGTGCTTGTTTTTGCTTAGGAACCTCTCAGTTACGTATTGGACATAGAACGTCTTATCATCCTGAAATCATGTCGATACCTCTTGCTCAGAGAAACGCCCAAAAGTTTCGACCCTGGCAGGACTCGAACCTGCAATCTTCGGATCCGAAGTCCGACGCCTTATCCATTAGGCCACAAGGCCTGAGTGCTTGTTTTTGCTTAGGAACCTCTCAGTCACGCATTGGACATAGAACGTCTTATCACCTGAAATCATGTGGATACCTCTTGCTCAGAGAAAAGCCCAAAAGTTTCGACCCTGGCAGGACTCGAACCTGCAATCTTCGGATCCGAAGTCCGACGCCTTATCCATTAGGCCACAAGGCCTGAGTGTTTGTTTTTGCTTAGGAACCTCTCAGTCACGCATTGGACATAGAACGTCTTATCACCTGAAATCATGTGGATACCTCTTGCTCAGAGAAAAGCCCAAAAGTTTCGACCCTGGCAGGACTCGAACCTGCAATCTTCGGATCCGAAGTCCGACGCCTTATCCATTAGGCCACAAGGCCTGAGTGCTTGTTTTTGCTTAGGAACCTCTCAGTCACGTATTGCATCATAGAACGTCTCACAGTTCAGGAGTTATGCCGATACTTCTTGCTCAGAGACATCGGAAACGCCCAAAAGTTTCGACCCTGGCAGGACTCGAACCTGCAATCTTCGGATCCGAAGTCCGACGCCTTATCCATTAGGCCACAAGGCCTGAGTGCTTGTTTTTGCTTAGGAACCTCTCAGTTACGTATTGGACATAGTACGTCTTATCTTCTGAAATCATGTTGGATACCTCTTGCTCAGAGAAACGCCCAAAAGTTTCGACCCTGGCAGGACTCGAACCTGCAATCTTCGGATCCGAAGTCCGACGCCTTATCCATTAGGCCACAAGGCCTGAGTGTTTGTTTTTGCTTAGGAACCTCTCAGTTACGTGTTGGACATAGAACGTCTTATCATCTGAAATCATGTGGATACCTCTTGCTCAGAGAAACGCCCAAAAGTTTCGACCCTGGCAGGACTCGAACCTGCAATCTTCGGATCCGAAGTCCGACGCCTTATCCATTAGGCCACAAGGCCTGAGTGCTTGTTTTTGCTTAGGAACCTCTCAGTTACGTATTGGACATAAGAACGTCTCATCAGTTCTGAAATTATGTCGATACCTTTTGCTCAGAGAAACGCCCAAAAGTTTCGACCCTGGCAGGACTCGAACCTGCAATCTTCGGATCCGAAGTCCGACGCCTTATCCATTAGGCCACAAGGCCTGAGTGATTGTTTTTGCTTAGGAACCTCTCAGTCACGTATTGGACATAGTAGAGTCTCAACATCCACGAAGTTCATAGTGGTATACCTCTTGCTCAGAGAAAAGCCCAAAAGTTTCGACCCTGGCAGGACTCGAACCTGCAATCTTCGGATCCGAAGTCCGACGCCTTATCCATTAGGCCACAAGGCCTGAGTGCTTGTTTTTGCTTGGGAACCTCTCAGTCACGTATTGGATCATAGAACTCAGTTCTGAAGTTGTGCGATACCTCTTGCTCAGAGAAAAGCCAAAGTTTCGACCCTGGCAGGACTCGAACCTGCAATCTTCGGATCCGAAGTCCGACGCCTTATCCATTAGGCCACAAGGCCTGAGTGCTTGTTTTTGCTTGGGAACCTCTCAGTTACGCATTGGACATAGTAGGTCTTATTAAATACCAGTCAGTTATGTCGGTACCTCTTGCTCAGAGAAACGCCCAAAAGTTTCGACCCTGGCAGGACTCGAACCTGCAATCTTCGGATCCGAAGTCCGACGCCTTATCCATTAGGCCACAAGGCCTGAGTGCTTGTTTTTGCTTAGGAACCTCTCAGTTACGCATTGGACATAGAACGTCTCACAGTTCAGAAGTTTTATGTCGATACTTTTGCTCAGAGAAACGCCCAAAAGTTTCGACCCTGGCAGGACTCGAACCTGCAATCTTCGGATCCGAAGTCCGACGCCTTATCCATTAGGCCACAAGGCCTGAGTGCTTGTTTTTGCTTAGGAACCTCTCAGTTACGCATTGCATCAAGAACATCCACAGTTCAGGAGTTATGCCGATACTTTTGCACAGAGAAACGCCCAAAAGTTTCGACCCTGGCAGGACTCGAACCTGCAATCTTCGGATCCGAAGTCCGACGCCTTATCCATTAGGCCACAAGGCCTGAGTGTTTGTTTTTGCTTAGGAACCTCTCAGTTACGCATTGGACATAGTAGGTCTCATATTCTGAAATTATGTCGGTACCTCTTGCTCAGAGAAACGCCCAAAAGTTTCGACCCTGGCAGGACTCGAACCTGCAATCTTCGGATCCGAAGTCCGACGCCTTATCCATTAGGCCACAAGGCCTGAGTGCTTGTTTTTGCTTAGGAACCTCTCAGTTACGTGTTGGACATAGAACGTCTTATCATCTGAAATCATGTGGATACCTCTTGCTCAGAGAAAAGCCCAAAAGTTTCGACCCTGGCAGGACTCGAACCTGCAATCTTCGGATCCGAAGTCCGACGCCTTATCCATTAGGCCACAATGCCTGAGTGCTTGTTTTTGCTTAGGAACCTCTCAGTTACGTGTTGGACATAGAACGTCTTATCATCTGAAATCATGTGGATACCTCTTGCTCAGAGAAAAGCCCAAAAGTTTCGACCCTGGCAGGACTCGAACCTGCAATCTTCGGATCCGAAGTCCGACGCCTTATCCATTAGGCCACAAGGCCTGAGTGCTTGTTTTTGCTTAGGAACCTCTCAGTCACGTATTGTATCAGACATCACAGTTGAGTTATGCTGCATATTCCTGAAATTGTCGATACTCTTGCTCAGAGAAAAGCCCAAAAGTTCCGACCCTGGCAGGACTCGAACCTGCAATCTTCGGATCCGAAGTCCGACGCCTTATCCATTAGGCCACAAGGCCTGAGTGCTTGTTTTTGCTTAGGATACTCTCAGTCACGTATTGTATCAAGAACATCCACAGTTCAGGAGTTATGCCGATACTTTTGCTCAGAGAAGCCATCCAAAAGTTCCGACCCTGGCAGGACTCGAACCTGCAATCTTCGGATCCGAAGTCCGACGCCTTATCCATTAGGCCACAAGGCCTGAGTGCTTGTTTTTGCTTAGGAACCTCTCAGTACGCATTGGACAAGACTTTCTGAAACGTACCTCTTGCTCGAGAAAGCCAAAAGTTTCGACCCTGGCGGACTCAACCTGCAATCTTCGGATCCAAGTCGACGCCTTATATTAGGAGGCCTGTGTTTTTGAACCTTCGTTACGTGTTGGACATAGAACGTCTTATCATCTGAAATCATGTGGATACCTCTTGCTTAGAGAAACGCCCAAAAGTCCCGACCCTGGCAGGACTCGAACCTGCAATCTTCGGATCCGAAGTCCGACGCCTTATCCATTAGGCCACAACGCCTGAGTGTTTGTTTTTGCTTAGGAACCTCTCAGTTACGCATTGGATATAGTAGGTCTCATAATCTGAAATTATGTCGGTACCTCTTACCCAGAGAAAAGCCCAAAAGTTTCGACCCTGGCAGGACTCGAACTTGTTATCTTCAAACGCATATGCGGAGGCGTACACAAAGGTGAAATGCAACACATACAGTTGTCTCTGCTATGATACCTTTTGGATTGGGTGTAGTGTGGCGGTTAGAGGTTCCGCTTCCTGCACAATCCATCGGAGGATCAAAACCGCACTAATGCTCACCAAGGCTTTCTTTCTTCCGAGGTCGATCAATTGGTACCAGACTTGTCTGTGATTATAAAAACACTGATTTGACACATCGGCTAGCCACCTCAAGTCATTGTAGTTAGTTAGTTAGGCCAATTACACGTCCGTAAACCTCAAGCTATTCTGAATTGAAGTGAACGTGGGGGCGCATCCTTAGCGGATTCATTAACACCAGACACATTTTTACTTTATGAAGACATTTACTTTTGCAACGTCTCACTTACTTTTTGCAAATCCACTAGATTTTTGCGCGAGTCACACACCAATCCATAGCCGTTTGATCCGTCTCACTTGCTTCTGGAACTTTGTGACTGAAACACACAATACTGAATATGTCTGCTATTTGTAGCATGATATTGGTGAGATATTGGTGTTGGTGTATATCGATCGAAGGAAAGTGACATTTGCTTATAAAAGATAGAACTGCACGTCATGGTGTACTTTAACGGATACCGCTGAGAAATGGGAACATTACTAGCTCCGTTTGAGCAAATCGAGTAACAGCGAAAGAATGTGTACGACGCATGTTTTGACTTTGACTATTATTGTTTCATTTCTGCTAGTCGCGCAGCCATTCCACAGCTGCACTATTTCCATCAGTTGTACGATGTGGTCATTGCGCCTGTATTCTTCCATGAGCTCAGCTAAACTTAAGTCATTTTTTGCAGGAAGATGTTTGTCTAGTTATACAATCATACAATCAGGCAGAATCCTATTATTCTAAAGTTTACCTCCCGACATTATAACTATTATATAGTAAGCGCACATATTTGTGGGGCTAAATTCATAGGAAAACGTAACCATGTTTATTACTAATTAAACGTGTTCGATAAGAAATGAAGAGAATTAATTTCTGATGCTATCAATTTATACTGCTTCTTTTGCTGTATTTCTGTTTGACTGGGTGTGCTTCATCACATCTCTGTAAATAGATCTTGAAAAGGTGGGTTGTGCAGAAGTTGACCGCAAGGACTTACGTTGAGATGCTGTGTTGGATGGAACAGTGGTGCCCGTAGAAAGTTGGGGATGGGGGGACAAAGGATGTGGAGATATTGCTGCATAGTCCACGAGACTTGGACGAATAGGTCTTGTGTAACGAGGTGCAGGAGTCACCATTTTTGTCTGTAGTAGGTATGGGTCGTCTGAAGAAAAATATCACTACCCTCCATTTGCACATTTTTTGTTGTAGAAAAAAGAGAACTTTTTCTCTTAGTAAATTCATCCACTAAATTTCTCAAGATGTTCCAAGATTCTTCAATCACGGATCTGTTGATGCGTTCATAAGAAATTGACACGCGAATTAGGTTAATGTCGTGCACCTGAATATGTAGAAGCTGAAAGAAAAGATAACTTTGAAATACTTGTTTCTACAGAATCTATTCTAGTCTCGCTATTAAAAAAACTGCAGGGATAATGTGTCCAGCAAAATTTTTCTGAATAAGCTTTTGCCTTCCCGATGTCTTGTACATATCTCATCCGATATGGGAGATCAATATCCATTTTGAAAGGCACTTCTAAGGAGTAGGCACATCTCGCTGTGCAACCTCAAAGAGCAGTGTGGCAAACCCACGGAATGCACTGGAACACAGCATAGAACAGAAGGCACCGCGACAGCGGACAGTTTGAGCTCCTCCTCGAAACCTTTACTTTTCTGTGCTTTTCTTGTTTTTATTGCGTAATTTGATCATGCTTTGTATGATCAAGCGCTCCTGCCACCCCTCTCATTGGGCTCATTGAGTTTCATCGCTAAGACTTTTTGGCAAACGAGATTCACCAGCGTCTTAAAGTACATCAAAGTGCTACCTATACATCCATAAAATGCACGTCACGAGAATTGAGCATCAAGCAAAGCTCTATGTGAATCTTCAGCAATGTGGGTATGAAGGCCTACAAGACCATGTGCTAAAAAAATCACTGATGAAAAATCACTGAACAAGGGAAAGGAGCGATCGAAGCAGCTGCTCAGAAGTTTCGGAGGCCAACGACATTCTCTGAACTACTTCACGGATGAAACGTTGCTCACAGTTGAAGAAGTGGTATACAAGCAAAATGATCGTGTCTATGTGCGTTTATTTCGGACCCCTAGTAACTGTTAACCGCTCTTCTCATCCTGCCTCCATCATGGTTTTTGCTGGGATAACGGCAGGAGGCAAAACACTGCTATGGTTCGTTTCTCAAGGAGCGAAGGTGAGTAGTCAGAACAATCTGGACCTTCTGAAGGACAGACTAGTAGTAGACTGCTACCCTGGGCTCACTTTGGAAACCGAATCTGGGCCTATCAGCGGGACGGAGCCCCCGCTCACAAAGCAAGAATAGTGCAGAAGTGGTGCAAGGGCAACTTTCCCAACTTCACCAGCCTTAATGAGAGGCCAGCCAACTCTTCGGATTTGAATCCGATGGACTACAGATGCGTGATTCACGCTCAACGGGACGAACACATGAATGCACCACTTGCGTAGCTGGGCGATGAGATGAACATGAAAAATGACCTGACCTCCGAGCTGGGCAGCAAGGAACGAGTGGCTTGGAGAGCTTATAGAAACATCGAGGATGTAGTGAAGAAGACCGGGAACACGAGGCTAAGTACTCATCTCTTGACTACCACCGTACATCCTACTTTGACCTGTGCTTCAGAAACCTGGGAACTTCGCAAGAAGGAGAAAAGTGCGGTCAGCGTATTATTGGATGCTGAATCAAAAAGTGATGCTAGGAGTATCTGGCTTCACCCAGATGAGGAATTCGAAGTTCCATTCTAAGTCAGTGATCGAAGAAGAAGAGACATGACGACCGATTAAGTGTATTACTGGTGAAAGACACCTCTGTTCGTGTTGAGGCCCTTAAAGCCTTTAAAAGCAGCGAATGCCGAAACTAACGTAATTGGGAGAGCTATGGGAGAATACAGAGGTCTCCGTCTAGATTATGTATATGTGTGTGACCCAAACTTTTCTAAAAAATCAGTGCACGCGCCGCATTCACGGTCAGAAAACAATAAGGTTTCATCGCTATCTAATTAAAACCATCGAATAGGCTGCTGAGCTAACCGGCTGCGGAGCTAATCTGAATACAGAGAGAAAACGCGTTCTAACTATCCTTGCTGGAACACGCCGCTCTCGCCGTTTTTCAGGACTATTAGGGGAAACTGAGCTGGGCCTATTTCATATTCGTAATATGCCCTAGAATTCATAGTCAACCGTGCTGATCCTCTCGAATACGACCCCCCGTCCCTTTTTCTTCTTCTAATTCAATATACTGGAAATTTCATGTGCTTCGAAAAGTCGAAAATTAGCCGGGGAACAAATGGGAAATGTGAAAATCGGTTCTTGACAGAAGTGAAGAAATACCATTTACTAGAAGACGCAAAATTGCTGAAATGTTGTTGGAATGCTGGTATCGGAATATTTTCATTTTTATTCCATCCTATTTCTACTCTAAAATCTATGAATTAGCTACAAATTGTGATTGAACCACATGGCACAACCAAAAAGTAGAAGAGTCAGCTGCATGGGTCGAATCACAGAGGGACGAAGAAAAAAAAAAACGAAAAAATCAACATTTTGTCCCTGCAATATGATAATGTGGCCTTCTAGGTTCGATTACCGACTGAGGCAAATTTCTGCAAAAGAGATAGAAACTTGAAACAACTTCTAAAAATGAAGAATTCAATTTCACGTAGTATACAGCGGTTTAAAAGTGAATTTAACAAAACTTGATGACCCAAAAGGCCCAGATTTTGTGCACATTGTTAGGTCTGGGAGATCGCAAATAATTTCGTCATAAGAGGGCCAAAAAAAAAAGTTTTTTTTAGGTAGTTTTTGAGAGAACAAGGTTTACCTTAAAAAAGAATCACACCACTTTTTTCTACTTTCTAATTTTTTTTTTTGGAATTCTGATGAGGCGAAATTTAAAATTTTCCGACTTTCTTTTGCATTTGTACCATCTAAATTCTGAGAAAAACAGAGGCCCGGAAAGGAGGAGTTTTGCACATAGAGGTTTTTCTAGGCTCTCCATCCGAATATATGGGTGGTTTTTAAAACGCAGCCCCACTTTTTTGGAATATAAAAAATCGCCAAAATCCTAAATTTCGCTCACGCGCCAAAGAGTGTGCGATTTTCAATAAAATTTAGTACCTCGGAGTAACTTAGTGCGAAGCAAATCACCTTCCAATATGTTGTAGCCGAGGATTTTCTCTATCAGATGCCGCATTAAAAGGGGGTCCTCTCCGGGGTCTCGCCATTTTTCAAAATTTTTGATGAGACAAAGATGGTAAAAATGCCATTATTCTCATCTCTGTCAAATCAAAATTCCAAAAGGACTGGGAATAAGAAAGAAGGTGAGAAAAAACAGCGATGTGATTGGGCATTGTCAAAACGAAATGTTGATGCTTCCATTTTATTGTCCTATGCCTGAAAATAAATGCAATATTTGTAGTTTATGTAATCATTTAATATTATTTATTGTAATACTTTGTAATGTACATAATTATTTAATTGCTAGTTTGATTACTTTTGTGCTGGTTATCAACTATCCTCAATTCACAACTGGATACCGCACTCTCCCTTACGACCCGTTTCCCTTGCAACCCCTCCCTTTACCACCCCCGATGGGAAAATCCCATCACACGTTTGACCCTGCTTGAACTGCATATTTTCACACAGGTTTCCCAACTGCGTTAGTTTCGTGATGCGCCTTCAAGTGCAGCGCATGATACCATCATTAATCAAGGCATTTTTCGCGTAGCTCAGACGTTGGATGCCAACATTACTAGCTAGTTGTGCAAAAAAGAAATGTATAAAAGCCGAAAAAGCAAAGAACGGCGTAATCAAAAGAAGGTTTTTGTAACAATCTTTTGTATTCCCGTAGATGAATGGGTGGTCTCCAATTAACAAATGAAAGCTGGAATATAGGCACGTTTACACATTTTTAAATGGCATTTCATTTATGTCATCAGTCAAAGGTGGATAAACTGGTACTAGACTTGTCTGGGAGGATGAGGACACTGGTTTGATACATCGGCTACCCCCGCGAATCATTGTTCAGGTTAGTTACGCGTTCGTAAACCTCAAACGACCCTGAATTGAAGTGAACGCAGTGGTTCATCCCAATCCGGCTGACCAACGCCAACACTTTAAAGCGTAGCGTAAGACCAGTGACAAGGCTGCTGTGGCGATAATGATGCTGTCAGGAGTCGCGCAGCACAACTGCTGACGTTCATTGTCCTTTTGGCTACGTTAGTGCACATAATACGAATCTTTTTTGACCGCTTCCAACTCTTTCGTTACGTGACAATTGTAGTACGCATCGTCGCAACCTGAAAATATAGGTCGAGCTTAAGAATTGTGTGCTAGCCCGTAAATCATTGCGAAGGTGGTCTGGAAGCGCCTGAGTCTCATTTTGATCAAATTCTCGGTTGACAAATTATGTTCATTGATAGGTGAGAGTTCTCCTTATGTTCCTAGTTGAAATGACGAGTCTATAAAAATGTAGAACTGAAATTATCACCTTAGTGTGAGCAAGAAAAAGCATGTGAGATTGATTTATGAACTGACACAAATCTTCGGTGTATTTGTTATTTTCTTCCTTACTGTTTCCGGGTTCCTGGAAGTGGAGAGTATGCAAATCAGCCCAGGTTGTAATCAAATTATGCTGAATCGTAAACCTCGTAATAGAAAGTGAAGAGAGCAAGCTTCCTCGAGAAAATTTTCAGATTAGGATGCTTAGCTACCATAGATTCGAAATACGTGCACATTTCTACTGACTTTAGCTTTGTTTGTTACGAACCTTCAAGGAAGAAAGGAGAAATAACTGATTACATTATTAAGATGATAGCGTAGTCCTTTCAAGCCATTCAAGCGTATAGACATCCATATTTTCAACGCCTTGTTCCTACGACTTACATGTATGCCCCAATCGCGCATATCGGTAGTATCTGGAACGAAATATTGGTAAAATCTCTAATGTCCTGACTCACGATGGTTGAAAAAACCTTGTAGAGGTAACTTCTGGAAGGAAGGTGTAGTGAAAGGATCCTTGTAAAATTTGCGTTCTCGTGTCCAAACAAGACAAGTCATTCCGGAAAACAAAAGGAACTTGTGAAGGTTGACATTTATTGAGTGGGCATGTGCAACAGCAGTGCTGTAAAGACTTTGCATAAGTAGAACTTATACGCTGTGAATTTAAGCTACATTTACGAAAAAGATGTTCATTGAGTCTACAGTCTATTGTTTTGTTCGCATAGGTACAGTCGAATCGAAACGAAGTGAAGCACAGTGCTATTGCATACGCGGGTGCGTTTGAAGCGGGCTAAAATTCTTAGGAGTGGGCAAAGAGAATTCTTGAAGATACTAGTCAAACTACAGGAATTGCTGATATGAAAAGAAAAAGAAAAATACAGAGTCCGAGGTGTAGACTACAAATATGAGTGTGGCCCCACTCAGTTTCCTCTAATCGTCCTAAAAAAAACTGTGTTAGAGCAGCACTTGATCCCACGAGCTACGTCAGAACTCCCCACCTTCCTGCATGCTCCGTTTTCCCTTATCAGCCTATTCATTTCTTTTACAAGAATAGGCTGCTGAAGAGACCTACTGACCGCTCGCTCGTTGACGAGGCGCGTCCACAGGTATGGCGCATTGAACTTACTGGGTGGGAAAAAACGCCGCTTTCCACGTTGCCTTCAACTTTTTGTTTTCCATCAGGTTTCCACCCTACGTCAATTTCGTGATACGCTGCCTTTAATTACTTTCATACCGCCACAATTCTGCCATTGGGATATCCTGTTGACATGAGTGGTTTGTACGTATGCATGTCGGCTTGCTTCCCGGTCTTTCTTCAGAAGTATTACGCACACATACGCCTGACTGCTTGAATAGTGGACAACACCTTATGTTATGTGATGTGAGATGCGTAATTCTATCAATATGATGGTGAAATTAAGATCTTTCTAAAATAGCAAGTGTTGAAGAAAGATGGGGAAGACTTTATTTAATACTTCGATTGTGGTCGTGATAATACCCAGCCCCCCCCCCCCTAGTTATCCAGAAAAATGCGTGTCAAGCAGCCCTCACGTTTCCTTTCTTCGGTGTAACTTAATGCGGTCGATAAAGCGTGAACAGTCTTTACGTGTCCGCTAAATCTTCTAAATAGGGTAGTTTCTGCTCATTGTTTGAGTTGTTTTAGTTGGATACTGTGGACGTTGGATGACGACAGAATGCTTGCGCTCTAATTTGTAACAGGATCCGTCACTGCTAGGACGGGACCGCACAAAGGTATTTCACACTCCTTTTTCGGAGTTAAAAGGGGAACTGTGGCCATCGCGCTCTTACTAGTGAACTACAGCCCTATCCCCACCTATTCGCTGAGAATTCGATATATCATAAATTTTGTGGAACGTGACCTTTGAATGTTTTGGTTACTTGAAATAAAATTGGTGGATCAGAAACCCCTCGATGCACGTGAAACAGTACTGTGAGCAATACAAATTCCTGCGCTACCCTCGTCACACTCCGTCCTTCCAGTTTTCCGATGATTCTCTTTCGTGTGAAGTCATGGAAGTATTGTCTCCGGGCCATGTTGTAATGAAGAACACCATCGCAGTGCACCGTAACAGCTCCCTGATTGATACACACTGTCTTTTGCCGACCTTTAAAGTATCTCGTGTTGCGTAGCCGAGCCTTATATTCACGCAGACCTCACGCCTTCTGAAGCCCAGCTTTCTGTGCAGGATTGTGAGACCTCTGCCGACATATTTCCTCACTTTCATTTCACTGAGTTGTGAATGTGTTATGTTACTTTACCTATCGCATCCTTATTTTACGCGCACCTGCGTAATTACTACTTTGATGGACTCTGTCATTTGATGTACATCCAAAGCGCTCCCAAAAAGGTTAAAAATGGATAATTCTAGTGGCAGCCAACCTTGTGTTTGTTGAGAAACTTACGCATTTGTTCTGAACTTCTCGTCAATCCAAGCATTTCCCGAATATGATGCATCGCAGTGAATCCACAGCCCATATCTGAGAAAAATAATCTCTATTCGCTCCGGTAGTACATAGGTAGGATATGAGACAAGTGACACAACTTTTCAGCGATTGGCCAAATGCTGTCTAGATGATCATCAGCGGCAGTAGCAGATGTTCCGAGAGTGCAATGGATGTGAGTAGGAATGAGACCGTTCTTCATGTCCTGAAGTAAAACGTGATCTGTTATAGTATGACCAACACGATCTGAAGGTTGCTGCTGTTGTGATGTCGCCACGTTCGGCGGTTGCAAGCGAGGCCTAAGTATAACTAATCTACCCGGAATGCTGAGCTAGCTATATTTTCAGCTGCATCTACTCATAACGTCTCTTCGAGCGCCGCCGTTTACGCCACTGCACCAAGCCTCAAGTCGTTTTGATCTGTCTGTGACTTTGTAATCAACGTGGGAAAGCGTAAGTTTTCTTAAAGGCATCACTCCATGAATATGAGGTGGTACGGATTTCAGGTGGAGTGTTCGTATACAGGATGGTAGACTATGGAGAGGGGGGTGATTCCGTCCATTTCTTCCTAGTTGCCGGAAAAAAAGGCCCGGAAGATACGGCTTCATTCGTTCTGGTGCACTATTTTTTACAAGGAGTTCGAGTGGAGCGCGCCAACCTTATGCGGCGCCGCATCTTTCGGGCCGCTTTTTACGGCAATTAGGAAGAAATGGACGGAATCATCCCCCTCCCTCCCTCTCCATAGTCTCCCATCCCGTATACGAATACTCCACCTGAAATCTGCAGCACCTCAGATTCGTGGGATGATGCCTTTAAGGATCATCGTTGTCTTTTGGATCGAAGTGAAAGCCCACATTGCATTGTAGGTTCCGTAGAGAGCCCTCAAGACAAGTAGGAAGATTTTCTTCACTTAAAGTTTCTGGTTTTTGGAAACGGCTAAACATGTACGGTTTTTCTATGCTGGAACTAAGAATGGCAGGCGAATGGGTCAGATGGCACATCCCTCTGACATACTAATCTCTCAAAGATTGGTGACAAGCTCAAGAGGAATTTTGAGAATTGTTGGTCGTACAGAAAAGGGGATTTCTCAACAAATTGTTTGGATTGCCACCTTACGGTTTGTGATTCCCTAAGGCATCCACTTGAGTGACCAAAGTTTGCTTCTGATTTATTCACTGTAAAGAGGAATAGCCTAATTCAACCAGGGAGAACTAATTAGCAGTGTAATTAGCCCGAGAAAACCAAATTGCGCAGTGTAGTGATAGTTCACTAGTGAGCGTCGTGATTCCACAGTCGACGGTTCAAAATAGCGTCAGGAAACTTAAGCCTTTCTTTTTCTTGGGGTCAGTGAATTGCTTAATAAAAGCTTTTAACCTATCCTTTAGACCGCTTTATGATTCGTTAAGATTTGCATGCCAATGACTTAGGCTTTCTTATGATTTGAGTACCGTAGAGGATAACTCATCTTAATTTGATCTTGGAATGCATTTTAGTACTATTATCAGTTTGTAGCTCGACGAAACCAACTTAACCAACTAATTGACTAACTAAGCGTCAAGCAAGGTGCGGGTTTAGCAGAGTGGTAAAAAGTTCCCATAGATTTGCACAGTTGCCCCAAAGCTACCCTTCTCCGGTCTCTGGAGGGCCGAGAATTGTTACCATACTCGCTCAGGAGTTTGGTCTGATACGTCGGCTGGTCCCAACAAGTGAATGCATAAGTGGTACACGTGTTCATAGATCTCCAATAAAGGTTTCGGATCATTGTCGTATCGATTTTGATAAGCTGTACACGAGGTTGTTAAATAAATCTATTGGCTAACGTTTCGGCAATATCATCTTCTTCAGTGCCTAAAATGGGCAATTCAATCCACAATTTAAACAACCAACCTCTCCACAACTAAACTGATAAACTCCATGCCTACTTTTTCAATTTCCAATTTAGCGACAACACTGAATGCTCACCTTAGATCGAAGCCGCCTTGCATGGACCGCTGACTGGTCGATCACGCGGGCGAATGGTTCGAATGTCACATTCGGATCGGAAGAACCATTATGGATATGGCGCAAATTCCCGCGTTATCGATAGACATTCGCCCTTGCGGTTCATTTTAGGGTTTTTGGCTTGGATCCAAAATGCCTCCCGCGATTTTCGAGCCATTTAGATTCGTGCGGTAAGATTTGGATCCTAATTTCAAGATCGGCTCCGTCGTGTTTTTGTGTTCTATGGGCACCTAAAGGTTTCCATTCTCGTAACCTATTCTTGCCGTTCACGTGCTCTTTAATGCGGACATACAGCGGTCGTGCCGTTTCACCGACATATTCGTCGCCACAATTCGTGCAAGAAATCAGGTAGATTACCACGCATCTCAAGCAGTCTCCTGGTCTACCTGTGGAACAAATAATACAGTTCGGTGTTGTACAGATGGTATCGTACAAACGATTCCAAACTAGTTGACTTTTCATGTTGTTCGGGGATATTTCAACGACCGAAACGGAGCCATCTTAGTCTGCTCTTCTCAGACACCGCCTAATGGTAGTGCTCATTTCATCGAAGATTTAAGGAAAACAGAGAGGTATCGTATATGTGGTGGGGTTTTTCAATTGTCGTGCTCGTTCACTTCGGTATCGCTTCGTTTCAGAAATTTCGGTTCATTTGAGATGGATGAGCAAGAAAATGAACCAAGATGTTTTTATTACTGGGTTTACGATACCATTTCGTTTGGTACGCACCGTTTGAGATGCCAACCTAGATGTTCAAAAAAGGAAACCAATTGCGCTGTGGTTTCTTCCTAGTAAGTTTTATGTGTTCGGACTGTTGGTTCAACAAGTCAAAACATTTGTCCATCTCCGCTTGGATGGCGCAAATGGCAAAGCAGTCGTCAATGTACCGAGAGTAGAACAAAGGACGTAGTTCCAGAACAGGTGCCTCAATTTTGGCCATAAATGAAGTAGCTAAGTTGGGAGTCAATCTCTGCCCCATAGCTAAACCTCTAAGTTGTGCAAAGTAATTTCCGGATCATCTGAAGATATTGCAGTGAGAGGAACCATCAATTGGGAGATTGAGAATCAGTGTAAATTGATGGTTCTTATGTTTTCTTTCAACAGTTCTAACATAGCCTGTATTACAAAGTCATTAGATACATTCGTATACAGTGCTTCGACACCGAAAGACTCCATGACACAGTCTCTTGTCAGGTGTGCTGCGTGTAGGTGGTCTAGGAATATATTAGGGTATTTGTTACATGGGCAGGTATATGGCTCAATACTTGCAAATATAATTTAGGAACCACCCTAGCCTATCAGTAGGACCTCCTACACTACTAATTATAGGTCTTACTTTGAATGTAGCAAGGTCAATGAAAACCAGGTCGCTGCTGGACTGGAGTTTGTGCGTCTTTATTAGGAGATAGAGCACTGAACAGGTCGGCAGGTCAATCTTAAGGCGAGCAATGAAAGAAGGAGGAAACTCAGCGGATTTTGCCATGCTAACCCATTGGTTGTTTAAAAAAGCGACTAATGGGTTAGGATAGCTAGTTCGGAATCGTTTGCACGATACCATCGGTACAATACCGAGCTGTATTATTTGTCGCACAGGTGGAACAGGAGACTGCTTGAGATTCGGGGTAATCTACCTGATTTCTTGCACGAACTGTGGCGACGAGTATGTCGGTGAAACGGCACGACCGCTGTATGTCCGCATTAAAGAGCACGTGAACGACAAGAATAGGTTACGAGAATGGACACCTTTAGGTGCCTATAGAACACAAAAACACGACGGAGCCGATTTTGAAATTAGGATCCAAATATTACCGCACGAATCTAAATGGCTCGGAAATCGCTGGAGGCATTTTGGATCCAAGCCAAAAACCCTAAAATGAACCGCAAGGGCGAATGTCTATCGATAACGCGGGAATTTGCGCCATATCCATAATGGTTCTTCCGATCCGAATGTGACATTCGAACCATTCGCCCGCGTGATCGACCAGTCAGCGATCCATGCTAGGCGTCCTCGATCTAAGGTGAACATTCAGTGTTGTCGCTAAATTGGTGATTGAAAAAGTAGGCATGAAGTTTATCAGTTTAGTTGTGGAGAGGTTGGTTGTTTAAATTGTAGATTGAATTGCCCATTTCAGGCACTGAAGAAGGTGATATTGCCGAAACGTTAACCAATAAATTTATTTAACAACCTCGCGAACAGCTTATCAAAATCGATACGGTATTCAACTATGCTGAGGTTCTTTTTTTTCTCTTTTTTTTTTGTTTTTTTTTTGAACTTTTCAACTACTGGATCATTTTTTTTTATTTCCCCCTCCCCACCCCTCACCTCTACTGTAAAATCTAACGTTACAAACCAAGCCTTTGTACTGATTAAGATCTCACTGCTGCTTCAACCAGGCCATAACGAAACCAGCTTAACCAACTACATGACCAACTAAGCGTCAAGCAAGGCGTGGTTGTAGCAGAGTGATAAAAAGTTCCCACACATCTGCTGCTCCAAGAGGGCCTAGGATTTCCACTCTTCCGATGGCCCAGAATTCTAAATTTGGGGCATTTCGCGGAATATTCGAGTGAATGCATCGTGCGCTGTGGATCCGCTCGCGCTATGGGCAAAGGTGAAAGTGATGTGTACTCTTGTTCTCGATGTTGAATGCTTCGATCTCAAAAAAAAAACACATGTTTTACCTTCGCGGATGCTAAAACTAGCCTTTAAAATGTGCTTTTCGAGTTGAGCACCAGTTATTCCCCATCCATTCTCCTCCAAAGGTTGTATTGGTCTACAGCGCACCATAGCGACTTTACATGCTTTTTCAATTCCTGAGTGTGCCTGAAACTAGTCACCATTTCTTTTCCATCACATTTCCCTTCCAAATTTTCAACTTCATTTTTGGAAATGTATCGCCTACGTCCTTGCTGCAGTACACCACCAGTTTCTTAACTATATCATGCGTGGTTTCATACTCAGAAATTCCTGAGCTTGTTTGTTGTGCTTTAACCTAGAGATTCATCGATTTGTATGTAATCAGATATTTTTTCTGTAGGAAACTGTTACCATGTTTATCTTCCATTTCCTTGAAACCATCACTGAACAGAAGATAGCATCAGATGCGCTACCTACTATGCTTCCACCGCCCGTGCTTTTTTGAAGGCTTTCCTGTTTAAACAGATAATGACTTCTAGGACACTCCAACAGTTTGTTTGTTTGTTTGTTTCCATATTAATGTCACAATTTTCTCTGGCATGAACGACAAAAAAAGAGGTTGTTCTCTGTAGCAAGATAAAATATCGAAGTTGAAAACGAATCTGAACTAGTGAGCATGAAATTCTGAGGGTCAAGTTTCAAAGGTAATCCAAAATGCAGCCATCGAGGATTCGTAGAAGGAGCAGTGGAGGATCGATAAAGTACGATACGGTGTGATGTACGTGCCGTGATTTCTCAGAACTGAGGGAAGAATTCACTTTTGATTCGTATTTGATTTCATTTTTATTTCCGTCTTCGAATTTTGTCCATGGGTGGGAGTATTTAGCTGACGACATGATATTGGAATTAACGAATAGGAACCAGTGGGAGTCATTGTGAAAAAAAAAATCGATTTAGGAGTATATGATACATGTTTCATGCGATCGAGCCGATTTCCTTGGCAAGATTCCTTTAGACTGTGAACAGATTAAATTCCAAAAAATTTGCTGAGATGCAGTGAGCGCCGCAAGGAGGGGTGGTCTGCGAAGACCGATTACAAACAAATCCTAACAATTAAAAACAAATTTTGCAAAGGTATGTTGCGAATAAAGAAGTAAAAACTAACGCAGTTTCTTCCTGTCAGTTCACAAGAATTTTCGGAATATCTCTCCCTTGATGTAAATAAAATTAAAGAGAACTGAACAAATTCGAGACTGATGGCCCTTCACATCTTGGCAAGACCTTTTCCTACTCTGTAATTTAAAGACATCACCCCACGAATCTGGAGTGGCAGGGGTTTCAGGTGGGTTATGTCTATACGGTGTCGTAGATTATGGGAGGATGGTGATTCGTTCCATTTCCTGCTGTAAAAAACGGCCCGGAAGATGCGGCTTTGAGCGTTTCGGGGCGCTATTCTCTCCTACGAGTTTGGTTGGAGCGCGCCAGCCTTGCACCTTCCGGTATCTTCCGGCACCACCCCAGATTCGTGGGGTGATGCCTTTAAGAACGTTCCACTGATTATTGGCTAGATCCTTTTGAAAGCTTTTGAAAGATCGCAAATAATCTTGAACTCTAACTTTCAGCGTTTACAGCACTAAACTGTGGTCGTCCTCTGGTAAGATGTCTCATAACGACAAAAGACTTCGTTCTACACATAATCCCGACATTTAAATGATTTCGTATTATTGATTACTCTCTACAATAAGACTAAATCTTGCCGCTCATCACCTGGTCTTGCTAGGCCGGTGTCTGATTGGTTGATATATTCTATAAAAATGAAAAGGGTTGCATTGACGGAAAGAGGAGCATCGGGCTGGCATGAGAGCATGAGCTTCCACTGATCCGTTATGCAAATATACCCAAATATGTATGAGACGCGAGATAGTATAGGTTACTCTTAGTCACATGTTATGGAAAACATGAAAACATTTATGAGTATGTACACCTCTAATTTTACGATGCTAAGTGAAAGTGTTTAGTTCGTTGATTATACAGGTGGACTGGTTTCTGTTTGAAGCGGCCAAAAATTAAAAACTAGTGTATCTTCCTATAAAATATCCTCTTCTGAAGTTTTTCGAAGGAAAAGTACCTTGCAGAGTGTAAAAAGGTGGAATGAAGAGTGCAGTAAAGAGTCCAAACGTGTTTAAAAATAAAAACTACGTCTTTAAATTTCGTTGCAGAGAAAACACTTGATGACGCTCAAGGGTTTAACTTAAACCCAACAAGAAAACAATTAATTCTGAATGTTTGTTATACGTTTAATCTTTGCATTAAGTTTCATCCTTGGCTTCCTTTTTCTTTATTCCCCAATGCTTTCATCTTTTTCAGCATAAATAGTTCTACGCAATCAAGTCTCTCCGTCACCGTAGACTGTGCTGCCCAAATTTCCGATTCGTCCATCATGATGGGGCGAACTGCGGATAGCTAGACTCACAGCTTGACTTCGTTAGTGATAGAGGCCGACTACAGATTTTTCGTTAAGGAGCTAAATGAAGAAGTGGCCTTAGCGCATCTTTGCCGAATATCTCCCTCTTAGCAGGCACTGCTCTTCAGCACAGGCCAAGTACCAGAACTCATCGATGAGTACGATTGGCTGCTGGTCTACCCTGATTCCAATTGGAGTTGAAGGTCCTGAGTTACACATCTGCTTGAACTTGCCAGAGCCTAGATGCAATCCATAAACTGTAGCTAGCTTTTATACAAAGTTGACAACATGTTGAAGTTCAGCGCTGTTTTCTGCGAATATAACAACATCGTCGGCGTACTCGAGATCGGCCAAGGGATCCGTGGTGATGCTAAGACAAAGTCGGCAGGACTCTTCAGTTTTTTTTTGTTTCTTTTTTGTTTCTCTTCTGTTGTCATTGAAGTTGAACAGGGAAGATCGTGCCACTGCCCCATTGTCTCACTCTAGTTAACACTTTGAACGGTGTTGTATATCCGGGTGGTGATTTATTCATCAAAGCCGTCTCCGCTTCGCTGACTCAGTGACAAAGTCCAGAAAAGCTAACTGCATTGGCTTTGAGTACCGTTGACCAGATTTCGATCATCCTTCTGACGATGACCACCTGATGAATCGTAGATTGGTTAGGACGAAAGCCAGCTTGCTCTTCGCGCGTTGTTTATTTGCGATATTTAATAGGTCAGTTCAGGTTCAGGACAAACCTTGTACATAAAACGCAGCAAAGGGACTCCTCGATAGTTCCTAGGGTCGGTATTGCATGACTTCTTGTGGAGGAGATTTATGATAGCGTATCCTTCTCCACGAATGGAATATCGTTTCAACGGTCCATATTGAACGGATGATGCTTCTCATCCCAGGAATCCCAGACGGAGGAAGATATTCAAACATTTCTGCACTAATTTCGTCGTCTTCTTCAGATTGGGCATTTTTCATCTTTCGGATACACATCAGGACCTCCGACTCTGTCGGTGGTTCCTCATTAACAGCATACGGTTGCTGGGTGGTCCGGTATTTGTGCTCGAGCTCAGGAGCTGATGCCGCTTCCTGCTTCAGCAAGGTTTTGAGTGATCCTTTCAAATTGGCAATGTTGCTTCACCACTCCATTGGCAGTGTTGAGGACTAGAGAACATTTTTCATCTTGGCCCCATACTACTTTAGTGAAGCATAGGCTTTATGCGAGTTTTTGTCCTCCTGCGCCTTTCAAATTTCTTCGCTCTTGACGTCCATTGGTTTCGCGCTGTTTCTGCAGTTGGTGACGCAACTTTCTCAGACACTTTTCTTGGCTGAAATCGCCAGTGGGTGCCACGTAAAGAATTGTACGTGGAGTTTGTTTTCGCAGATTCAAAGGTCTTTCGCGGCATTAGAATCGTTTTCCTTGCAGCATTCTAGATGCACGTTATGGAGAGATCCATTTCGCTAAGCTTCTTCCTGGTCCGAACTCCAAAACGATTAAACAAACGTCGAAGGAGTTTCGTTCAGCATGCTTCGTCGTTCAGACCTGCCATGTCGATTTTAAAGTCGGTTGACGAGGAAATCCCCCCGTTTCTCTTGTGGAACCGTATCTTGAGGTTGAGAAAAAATTGACGGTGGTCAGAGTCGAATGCGACGGCTCCCTCACAGCTCTGGATTTCCGGATATCCGACGGGGGATTGTTTCCCCTTAGAACATAGTCGAGATGAAATTTGAGAGTCCTTATCTTCAGCTTGTGCTGCTCCTCGGGCGTTAAAAGGTTTGAAACCTGCCACGTAAGCTGGTGGCGTCGATGTTTCCTCTTGAACATGGAGGCGATGTGGCCTGTCTGTTCTCATAAGTCGACCATGCATGCATGTGCACTACACGTTACACACGGTCCATGGTTAATGTCCTCTGCGATACAGCAGTCGTACAAAGGCGCGTCTAGATGACGTTGAGGCAGATTCCTCACCAAGTTCTTGTAACCATTCCACACGGCTATCGCACAACCTATCGAGCTACCTTCTTTTCATCAACATCACCGCAGTAGATAGTGTAATCTCCAATCCTGACGACGACCGATCTCTCTGATGCGCATTTCCTGCAGCGCAGCTAACGGTACACAGAGATATAGTAGAAGCCTGACAGGCCCGTTTATTGGAGTTCACTCAACAGTCGTTACTTCCATTCCATCCTCTCTTCAGGCAGTTTACATTTCAGGTTATGGGCTTTGACGATGCCAATACATTGGAGCCTTGCGTTACACAACAGTGTAGATTATATAACTCGTACGTTCCCATGGCGTACACTTGAATGCCTTGGGAACGTACGAGCGTTTAGTGAAACCAGGGCCAGGTAGCGACTAGACTCGCATACGCGATCCCAATGCAACTATTGTACATGAATATTACATCATGTAGTACTAGCATCGTCCGAGTAGAGCTCCGGTTAGAAATCAAAAAGCGATCGCGCTTTGGACTTCGAAAATGGAGGCAGCTATAAAAGGGAAATCACCTGATTGGATTTTCGGAGGTTGAAAACATCAAAATGTTAGAACGCAAAGTTATCAATCAACCAACTTCTAAGCCGTTTTTGTAGCAAACAGGCATAAACCTTCTCGAACCCCATTCTTTTAGTGTCAGAAAATTTAACAATGCGTTCCCAAGCCGTTGCCCTCGAGCAGTAATGGTCTTTCCGAAAGTATTTGAAAATCCTGTGCTCAGATATTATATATATCATGCTATATAATAACGCGCTTAGTCTGTGTGTGTATGCGTATGTGTGTGTGTTTTTGTCTGTGTGTGACGAATATACTCCATAATGATGCCAAAACCGGCGAGGTGCCGAACCATCGCCATGCACCTGATAAGTGAGCACTCTACCTCTTCACCATTGTCCAAACACATACAGAAATGTCTATTGTCTTTGATAAGGCACGTTAGTTTCTCTCATATGTTAGTGAGGGTAAATGAACTTTTATGTGAATGTATACTTCCAAATTTGCAAACTATCATCCTATATAATAACAGGCGTATTCTGTCACGTGTGTGCGTCTGTGTATGTGTATTCTCAGTCAGGAAATCCCAAAAGGAGAGGTAGAAGGATACCATGGCGCCGGTTTGGTGCGCTGGAGCCCCAACGCCCCAACGTGAAATTGGGTGAGACGGGTCCCACGGCGTCTAATTCGTGCCCCGGAGCCAGATGGCTGTAAAATGGAGCGAGACAGGCCCCACTGCGTCGGATTGGTGCGCGGCTGCTTAAATGCAGTACATAGAGCCAACAGTTTACGCGATCTGACGTAGAACATTATTTTTTCACTACGATAGCGATGTTCACGTCTTCATGTTAGCACATTATTTCTTTGCTAATTGCTGAGAACCGAGAAAACTCCAACTACTTCAAATGATGTTTCCAAATTGTAAGGTTCGAGAGAAACACATTCTCCAAATATAGAACTGAACGTTTAGGAAAAATCTTTCATCTATGCTTAAATTTTCGGGTAAAAAAATTGAAGGAAGAGTTGGTAGAAAAAGCAATTCTAATTTCACAAAAATGTCGCTACTGTTATTTCTCGTTGATCGATGAAGGCGGGCGAAGCGAACAGCAAAAAAGCCTGAAGTCGGGCTTTAGCCGGACGTTCAGGCTAATATATATATATATATATATATATTATATATATATATATATATATATATATATATATATATATATATATATATATATATATATATATAGGTAAATTAATATGGCATATTAACAACTCAGTGAAAATGAATGAAAATGTGGGAGTATGTCGTCAAAGGTCTCCCAGCAGCCAAATGGGGCTGAGCTCGCAAAACGAGACATTTGAAAGAGCGGGAAAAGACAGTGATCGACACGATGAACTTTGGTGTTGTTTTTCTTTACAACATGGCCCGGAGACAACATTTGGAGGACTTCGCGTGGGAAAAAATCGTCGAGAAAATGGGAGAACGAGATGGTGATAAATGCAGAATGTACTCAGGAAAAGACCCAAATGCGTACAGTTTCATAATAATATTGAGCAGCGAGAGCGTTCAAAGATTTGGAGATAAGCAAGATGTTGCCAAGAGCATAGAAACTGGATCAAAGAGCAGTGGGATCACGTGCTCTTCTCAGGTGAGAGCATATTCAGTTTGAGTAGTGATTCTGAACGTCATATAGCTAGAGCTGGGAAGACGTAATAAACTCAGGAACATCGTCGAACATGATCGGTTTGGTGGTTCAGGTGTTATGGTATGATGATTCATAATGTTGCATGGGGCACTGACTTCCAATTTGAACATGTCACACCTATCACGTTATCATGACGCCGTACACAGTCTCAGTTAGTCTTCAAGAAGTATGTCTTTGTTATTTCCATGCAGATTGCTCGAGATATTTTAGAAATTCAGTAGCGTGATAACTGCCCTCTCGTTGCGGAAAATATTCAGCAAAAAAAGGACTTCTGGGCGCATCCTAGCTAACAAAAAAACCAGAAAATCTGGATTCGTTTACTTTTAAGCTAAGCTGCAGCAATGAATAAAGACGCTATAGCGTGAAATTTGCATGAATCAGTTCAGAGATTCTCCATTTCTTTTGCAATGGATAAAAATACGTTGGGAATATCCACAAAAAGCTTGTAGATAACTGGTTAGGACTAATAAATAAATAGCGAATGTAAAAGTGAGCCCTGAAGTAATGCAGCAGTTAACTAATAACGTTCTCGTTTTTACAACATGTGTATGCCTTGAAACCCATGGTAGACTCTCTCACTCAATATGGGTGATATTGAGAGGTGTTTCGTTCGCGGTGTTGATACCAAATACGACTAACGGAGTCCTCTCTATAAAGCAGAAATGTTTCTTTTGAACAAGAGATTCAGTTTTTTTTTTCTAAATTCACACTTCTATTTGATAGTCGTTAACGTACTTGAAAGAGGAACGCTTCCGGTAATCCGAATGCTCTTCCAACCCAGTTCACAATTGCGTGCTCTAGCTCATTTAAACTGGGGCAGCTCTCCTGAATAATTGCTTCTGCGTAAAGTTGAGAAGTGGTGTTTGGTGAACGTTAGTGTTGACACAAAACTTAACATCTCGAGCTCACAATTGGCGAAGTTGAAGAGTACTCCCAACTGAGCAGAAATGTTTTCAACAATAGATTTAAAAAAGATTTAACTTAAGAAATATAGACGTTCTGACTGTTTTCAAGGAAAAGCGTTCAGAGGACAAATAAAAGAAATAAATAAGAAATACAAATAAATAAAAGAACTGCAACAACTAGTAACAGAAATCCAAACCACTATCTGAAGAAATTCAAACATAGAGTTATTAATATTTTTAAAGGATGGTCAAATAAACTTTTTAAATGCGGAAAACACAATTTTTGAAGATCCAATTTTTGGAGATCCAATGGGAACAATTAACACCTGATATAAGATTTTCTATCAGATTTAATAACGCTGTTAAGAGGTGTAATCTGACCGTTTTCTACATCTACTGAAGAAGTTTTAAGAAACAGGAGCAGTGCTCTGAAAACCATTCACCCAAGAAAACACGTTGAATGCCATAGCTGAAGTGACTATTTCTGCTAAGACGTCTGGGTATCGACGACCTGCAGGAAAATAAGCGTAAAATCGTGGATGTTGCCAGTGTGTCATCTGGAATAATAGTTTCATCAGTTTTTCTTAAGGTTTCAAAATCAATCTACTCATGTTAGTCAAAAAGGTAATACATTGACAATGCTTTCTCATGAAAAAAACAAAGCTGTTTAAGAGCATCACCCCACGATTTTGGGGTGATGGCTTCTAGCGTTCCGGGCGCCACTTTCTACAACGAGTTTTTTTGGAGCGCGCCAGCCTTGTACGCGCACCCCATAATCCGGGCCGTTTTTCACGGCATATAGGAAGAAATTGACGGGGTTACCTTCTTCCCCACAATTTACGCCCTCGTATAGGCATAACCCACCTGAAACCCGCACCACTTCACATTCGTGGGGTGTCTTCAAGAGACAGAACTAGGAGACTACTGGCCCTTCGATATTCTTTTCATCTGCCGATGGAGGCGGTGCAGTGACTGCCTCGATCACGAACGTAAGGAACTAAGCTGATGCGATACGTTGTTATGTGATGCTCTGGATGTCTCATTAGCATCATGGACCTTAGGCTACTCAGAATTCAGACAATTCTTTATACTCATGTGATTGACTTACCTTCTGCGCAGATTTTTTTGGTATTTCTATTCTTACTCCCGAATTTGACCAAATTCGCAGCGAAAACCACTCGACTGATTAGGTTATGCAAGTTTGCTCTGTCATTTGCTGGGCCAAGATGGAAGCCAGTTAGTTTCGCATGATTCGGGCCAGCCGAAGGTGCTTCGTTCTTTGGTTGCTTTCTGTGTCAAGATCCATACTTCGAAGTATTGTTGCGCTTGTACACACCATCGAAGGCGTACGTCCTTCCAACTACAGGTAACATACTCAGTCTCTTATAGATGTCGCCGTTGTTGATGATGCCAAGAAGGGTGGTGCCAGTCATCCATCATAACATCTTCACCGCTTGACGCGCCACTTCTTCGAAAATGCACCAGCACTCAGCACCATAGAGCGCTATCGACAGAATGATGGGTTCAACCTCTGGCTTGAGATGATCGAGCATCATCAGGTCACTGAACAAGCAGGTACTTGGTCGCCACTTTCACAGCGTTGATTTTACACAGCGATAGTCTCATGACTCTTGTTGGATGACCCATCGAACCCAGGAAGGTTAGTGTTCGCGAGATTCCACGTCATTCCGTGTGACCATGTCTATGGTGCGGGGCTCCTGAAGATCTCGTGTTTCCTACTACCGTACCCTCGACCGTTTGTCCTCAATATCACTGGTTAATTTAGAGACTCTGAATCCACCTGATTTTCTGGGACAATATGTTATCCTAACGCTTACCAGATGACGTCGTGTATATGAGGTCGAATGCTTCTTCTAATTTCTACACATCTTCTAATTCGAGAAGAGTGTATGACGATATGTGTTTGCCCTTTACTATGCTTCTAAAATTTTAGGATTCATTTGGAATATAAGGCATTATAGGTGTAGCATTTTGTGTCGCCTTCTTCTTTCAGATAAGTATTGTGGTGCTTCGCTCCCAGTGATCAACTAGCGTCTTCTTTTCTGCCAAAACGTGGCTCAAAGTCTGGTCAGCCAGTTCTCAAGCTTCTAATATTGTGCGTTCTACAGGAAAGACCGTCTGAAACCTGTTCTTCTTAGATTCCTTTTTTTCAGATCTGGTTTAATTTCCTCAAAAATTTTCTTCTGAACGAGCTGAATGTACGCAGAGCTTCGAAATTGATGAAAAAATGAATAATTATAATAACATACTCTCTAACTAGTCACGCTATCGCTCCAACACTTTTCGATGTACGCGAAGGGATGTCATGACGCTGTAGCACTTTTTGACATCCTCGTATGGCGTTAGGGATATAAAGAGTTCGAGCAGGCCTACCATTTCTTGAGGTTAACAGTGAGTAGCAGGTCGGCTTATCATAACAATATTAAATCTAAGTGGTTAGATGTGATATGGCAGTTGCAGGGATCCTGTAACAGTAATAAGATGTGACGGTAGGTGGAAATGTACAGGACATAGATTAGGTGAGCGAGAGGTACAAAACAGAGTTAGGTGGTAACCGATTGCCTCCACCGTAAGTCCTTCTTTGTTCCGAATGTATTTCAGTGATCTTGAGACTGCCACAAAACGAAAACTTGGCCACAGAGATCCCAAGGAGAGTACGCTCACTATGCAACCAAATCTTTTACTCTTAATCGGCGGGCTGATGTCATCGCCTGACGCAGTTACCTGCATCTTTGCCGAGGTGAGCCGTCCTTGAACACAGCTCTGTCCAACCTTCTCGACCTTCCGCGAGAGCTTGCACAGAATCAATCCACTCGTCGCTATTCCATATTCTGCAAAACCTCACGTCTCGCCTGAACTGCCTATCCACGCCGAGTGTCCTCAGGTCCTCTTTCACCTCCTCAGTCCAGAACTTCCGTTTTCGGCCAGGTGGCTTCTTCCACTTTGAATCAGAAAGACTCCTCAGAACTCGTTGAATAAGGCGATCTGCCGGTCTCCTTAATATATGACCGAAGAAACGAAGACGATTTACTTTAGCCACTTTCGATGGCGGTGCAAGATGTTGATATCTTCCACGTGTCATCCGCCGGTATACCACATCAATTTCTGCGTAAAGCTCTTCATTGTGGCATGCCCAAGGCCAAAAGTAGCCAAGTAGCCGTCTAAGCAGCTTTCTTACCGTGCAATCAAGCCTCTCCATCACCGTAGATGGTGCTGCACAAGTCTCCGATCCGTACATCATAATGGGGCGAATTGCGGATAGGTAGACTCGCAGCTTGCTTTCGTTGGTGATGGGGGTCGACTACAGGCATTTCGTTAAGGAGTTAAATGCAGAAGTGGCCTTAGCGCATCTTTGCTGAACATGCCGTTGTTCTTTAGTGTACAGCCCAGGTAACAGAACTCATCGACGAGTTCTGTCGATTGTCCGTCCACCCTGATTCCCGTTCGAGGTATCTAAGAGGTCCACATCTACTTGCATTTATCAGGGCGTAGAAGTAGTGCATAGGCTGCAGCCAGTTTCGACACAAGGTTGACAACATACTGAAATTTCGTACTGCTTTCCGCGAATATAACAACATCATCAGCGTACTCGAGATAGGTCAAGGGGTGACCTGATGGCGCTAGAATGATATCGGCAGGACACTGATCTACTGTTCTTCGCATAATGTCGTCGATGGCGAGGAACAGGAAAGGTTCTGCCACTGCCCCTTATCTTACTCCAGTTACCACCTCAAACGGTGTTGTACATCCAGATAGTGTTCGAACTGCAGCGGTTGTTCGTTGATTCATGTCATCAAGCTAGCAAGCGAACTTTCCTGGTACTCCATTCGCGCGGAGCGCGTTGAGAAGACGATCTCGGTGAGGAGAGTCGAACGCGGCTTCAAAGTCCAGAAACGCTAATTGCATCGGCTTCGAATACCGCTGCCAGATTTCAATCAGTATGACGATGAACACTTGTTCAATCGTAGATCGGCCAGGACGGAAGCCAGTTTGCTCCTCGATAATTCCTAGAGTGCTTGACAGATTGTGGAGGGGAATTATGATACGAGTCAGGTATCCTTTCCTGTATCCCTATTGAAAGGATGATCTTTGTCATCTCACGAATCCCAGACGGAGGAAGGTATTTCAGCATTTCTGCGCTAATCCCGTCGTCTCCACCAGATTTTCCATTCTTCATTTTTTCAATGCAGACTGGAACCTCCATCTAGGTCGGTGACTTCTCGTTAACCGCATATGTCGGCCTATGAAATCGCTTGCCGGTTCAGCAAGGTTTTAAAGTGTTCCCTCAAACTGGAAGGGTTGCTTCACCAACAGCTACTCCATTGGCGGTGTTGAAGACAGAAGAACATCTTTTCATTTTGGCGCCATACTGTTTTAGTGAAGCATAGGCTTTGTGCGAGTTCTTGTCCTTCCACGCCTTTTCAAATTTCTTCGCTCTTGACGTCCACTCGTTATCGCGTTGTTGCAGTTGACGACACAGCTTCCTTCTAAGACGCATTTCCTGGTTGAAGTCACCAGTGCTGCGCGCGACAGATTCAATGAATTTTGTTTCCGTAGATGCAAAGGCAAACTTCTTCCGCGACAATACACCCGGAGCGTTTCTCTTGCAACGTCCTGGATGCACTTTGTGAAGGAATCCTCATCGCTAAGCTTCTTCCTGGTCCGTACTCCAACATGAATAGACACACGTTGGCGGAAATTTGTTTTGCATTCATCGTCTTTCAGACCTGCCATGTCGATTTTCGGTTGAAGAAAAACTCCTCGGTTTCTCTTGTGGAACCGTATCTTTAAGCTGAGAAGAACTGGATGGTGGTCAGAGTCGAATGCGACGTCCCAAACAGCTCTAGATTTTCGGATATCTGACTGAGGAATGTTCCTCGTCAGGACGTAGTCGAGCTGAAGCTGAAGAGTCCTCATCTTTCGCTTGTGCTGCTCTTCAGACGTTAAAAGGGTTGACCGCTGCCAAGTGAGCTAATAGCGTCGATGATTCCTCTTAAACGTGGAAGCGATGACGAGGCCCGTCTGTTCGCACAAGTCGACCTGACGGTCACCGTTGTCCGACGTGCGCTCCGCTGGATAATACCATTTTCCTAGCACATCGGATTGCTGTTCGAGTCCCATCTTCGCATTCGCGTCGATTCCGACAATGACCACCTGCTGGCTCGGTATTTTGAACATCAGCGCATTGAGTTCATCATAGAAGGCGTCCTTAATGTTGCCCTCAGCGGTTTCCGTAGGTGCGTGAGCACTTACGATCCGGAGTTTATGTCCTCTGCGATCCCGCAGTCGTAGAGAGGCGCATCCAGACGACGTTGAGCTGAATTTTTTCCACCAAGTTCTTGTAATCGTTCCTCACAGCTATCGTGCAGCCGCCTACTTTGTTCTCATCAGCATCGCTGCGGTGGATGGTGTAATTTTCGATGCTGATGACGGGCCGATCTCTCATGCGTGTTTCCTGCAGTGCAGCAAAAGGCACGCAGAGATCGCAGAAGTCTGGATAGAGCGGCTTGTTGGAGTTCACTCAATAGTGTTCGACAGTTCAGCGTGACGAAGCGAGTGGTTGTTGCCAAAGATTCCATACTTCCTTCAGCCAGTTGACCTTTCAGGTTATGAGCTTTGGGGATGAGCTGGACGACAGCACCTTTTTGCAATGTATGGGAATATTTCGCCATATAACAGCGCGGGGTATATAGCTCGTACGTTCCCAATGCGTGCACCCGAACGCCTGATTGCGTTTAGTTAAATCAGGGCCACCACGTGCAGGTGGCAATGAGACTCGTATACGCGGCCCCCACTGTATTAAAAGAGTAGAAAAAAATTCAAATGATTTCTTACGCCAGGAAGAATTTTTCTCTTCAGATCCTCGCAAATGGCGGTGAACGGTTCTGGATTCGCAGGAGCAAACCTTGGCATTGTTCGGTATAGAAAACCGGGACTTAGATCTGCAAAAACAATGAGAAGTTATAAGGGTTTTGTACTTTGGGAGTTTTCTTCAAACTTCAGATTTCGGAAAGAATGTCTAAGAGCTTGTTTACATGGTGACCCTCTGCGTTTTTGTGAAAGTAACAAGCGCATTTTGCGAAATCATTAATTTATCTTCTATCGTCATGGTCACGGAGACCACTGCTTTCGCTCTTGGTATAAAGAATGTATTGGATTGAGGAATAATTTGTAGTCGCTTCTTTTTACCTCCAAGTGCCCATGGAAATAAAAATATTAGAACACTGATACAGTGAACAATGGTAATCAAAGAATGATATGGTGAACTTTTGTCGCTCCACAAAACACTAATATTTCGATCTTTTTAACTTTTGTCGTTTTTTGTTCTTTTAGACTATTAGAATGGACTGTCAGGTGGACAAAACAAAGCATTCACAACATTCTGCTTTTTTGGTATAACTATTCGCGGAGATACAGCTGCCAAAGCTACTCGTGAAATTTGTTGTGTGTGGTGGCCAAAGAATGAGTCATGAAAAGCCTAAAAAAAGACGAAAGAAGTGGACAACAAAATAACATGATGAAAAACAATATAAAGCATTGGAGAGACCATTGAAAGAGTGGAAGGCGTTGAAAACGAAGGAACAAAACGAAGATTATAGCGTTGTGTGATTTGTAGCAGTACTTCCTGCTTGAAAAGTGGGAGAAATTTCCTCTCAGCCTACAACAATTGGTCATCTGGTGTGTGATCTGTTTTTGGAGTCAAAAGAACATTTCTTAAAGCGCCAAGACAAACCGTGAGCAAAATTTCTGACTGATTCTCCATTCTAAGGATCTAAAAAAACGAGAGCCAATAATTTGAAAAAGTTGGACTACCCCGTTGTAATACGAGGAATTCTCTATTGAAACCTATAATAAATTTTGTTAACACATTTTGTATTTAAATACGTTTTTAAGCTTGGAAACATTAAGACTTATTTTCCGACCCAGTAAAATTGACAAGGTCCAGAGACTGTCAAAATGAGACAGCCAACTGGATAAAAAATATTATGCACAAAGTGACGCAATTATTAGAATAAATTCTAAATAACTTCCGCCCAGATACGTGGTACTCATTATTATTGTTCATGCATACAGTAGGTTACCCACGCAAAGGATTTGTTGTATAGGCAGAACTTTGGTTAGTCTTTAGACAATAGTCTAGTATTGTGCACGTTTCGTTCAATTTTTTGTCCACCTTAAAAGTGGCGGATCAAAAAATACACTTTCATTATCTTATGCTTTGGAAATCCCAACAAGGTAGTAACGACTTAAAAATGTGCAGTGTGTATAGTGAAGGAGTGATAACCGATCGAACAGTTAGAAAATGGTTCGTCAAATTCCGTTCTAGAGATTTGAACTTGAAAGGAGAATCAAATGGGTTGCCCTTCACAGCTCGACGACGATGTTTTGAAGTCTAAATTTAAGCAAAATCTATGTCAAATCACGAGAGAGCTAGCAGAGTAGCTAGATACGCTCTTGTTACTTTTTATGTTGGTGAGAATTGTTTGAAAAAACAAAACGGAAGTTATTTATGACTCAGTCTAATACATACTGTGTTCTCTGACACTTCGACTATGCTATACACTACGCACATTAAAGAAACCTACCCGCTGTTACATTGAACGCTGAAGGATCATCGAAATATTCAATAGCTAAACGCGTCAATCGGTGAAGATAAAAAAGAAATTCTGATGCATTGACAGGATTTTCCAAAACCTGGAAATATGAAGTAAGTCCAGTTGTTGCTCTGTTGAGACAGCGGACGCCACTGCCCCTTGGGCGTGTTTTGGCGGTACTGTTGTTCATTATTTACTATTGCTTTTATGTTAGCCTTCTTTCCGTTTCTCTTCCACTTGATTTGCATTTTTTCCAACTGTGGTGTTTTGCACATTCCTGTCATGCTTAGTTTATTTCAATCGTATGTGGAGTATCTTAAGACCGTTTTGAGAATAAATGTTAATTTACTCTGACTTGGATTCGACGCTTGTATTATTTGACATAATAGCGTATTAAAGCAAGCTTCTTTTACATGTGCTGTTGGCTTATTTTACATGTGCATATTCATCGAAAAAAATTTGCAAACACATAAAGAAAAGAATCCTCTGGTATAATATATTTTGAACCAAATTGGTTCTCATTAACTAGGAGCTGAGCTATTCGACTTTGTTCGATGAAATACGCATCTTGATGCGCAGCCGAAAATTCTAAATTTTGCACTTTTCTCGTTACGTGGTTACGATAGCGCTGTTGGAAAATCCGCTGCCTATTTTAAAGGAGCATCGAAAAGAAGCCTTGGCTGCCAGATTTTGACCTCCGTAGGTGTTTTAATTTCCAAGAGCTTGTTGAGAAAAAGTCAAAAATATGAAGAAGAACTTTTCATTTTTCTCAACTCGCTTCCAAAAAACTAAGTGAGAAACCCGAACTTTTGCGCAAATATAGGGAAGGTGTGTCTCTACAAACGTGCAAAGTTGCATTGCATAGAATCCAGTACGAGCGTCGTTATCCAGCAACAGATAGAGCTACAGTGTACTAATTTTATCCCAATCTGCAGTTGTAGATGTCTTTTTTCGCTTATTGATAGCATCGAAACTGCTCATTTCAATGATGATATGAAAATTCATCATTTTTTTGAATGACAATTGTTCTCATTGAACTGTTTGGCGCCAAATGCAAAGATATGACTTCTCTCAGGAATTCATTCCTGATCGCTCTAATAAAAACTGTACTACACTGCGCTGCACCAGCCGTCGGCACTTTATGGTGACATCACTAGGCCTCTCACTGAACTACGAATTAAGTGATTGGAACTTAATTCTGCAGTCCGTAATATGATAATAATATGTCTATTTGTCAGCGACTACCCTCTCCTCCCTTCCTCTCTGCTCTCTTCATTTCTTTCGTCCTCCTCCGACCTTACTTCTATGTCACAATCAATCCCTTGTTTCCATTTTGTGTCCATCATACAGCATTTAGGTGATGTTGGGTTCGGTTCAACGATTTCTAGTCCCGAAAACACTAACCGAAAGATGATGTGCTCTTTTTACTGCTTTCTAGCGCAAAATTACCAATCTGATGTTGGGTTTGCCTCACGAGGTGTTTACGTGATACACAGACAACAACACACGTACAGACACAAGCCGTGCACACATCCGTGACGTAGCATGACAAATAAAGTGGTGACGATTAGTAAATACAATCACCCTGATCACCTTGACTCCCGTTGATCTTCGAACTGGTCGAGCGGGCGCCAGTAATTCTTCCATGTGTCCCGATCGCGTGCCAGAGTAGCCCAGTGGTTCCTCCTTTCGCGTGGGACAGCATTATAATTTTCTTTGAATGTCTTTGTGAAGAAATCTGACCATCGGATCTGCGGACTTCCTGTAGTGCGCTTAATATCGGTGGGAACCCAGTCGCTCACGGCTCTGGTCCAACGGTTGTCGTTAAAGCGCATCGCTTGTCCAGTCCACCTTATTTTACTTCCCTTGGCAAACGCGGCGGCGTCTCTAGTATTCGATCGCTGACGTAGGAGAGAACTTCGAACCCCGTCCCTCACTTGCGTGAAACAGGATATTCCTAGCATCGCTCTCTCAATTGCGCGTTCAATGACGCATTTTCTTCCTGCTTGCAAAATGCCCAGGTTTCCGAAGCATAGGTCAAAGCAGGAAGTACGGTGGTATTGAAGAGGTGAGCACGGAGCAGAATGTTCTTGGTCTTCTTCACTACATCCTCGATGATCCTATACGCTCCCCAAGCCGCTCGTCTCCTCCTGCCCAGCACGGGAGTCAGATCGTTCATCATGTTCAACTCCCGACCCAGATAAACGTAGCTGGTGCATTCGGATATGTTCCTTCCGTTGAGCATGAATGGGGCATCCGAGACCAATCAGTTGCGCATGAACATCGTCTTTTGCAGATTCAGCTGAAGACCAACGCATCCACATGTTTCGTCGAATTCGGTCAGCATTCGTTCCGCTTGGCTGATGCTAGGCGTTATCAGCACGATGTCATCAGTAAAGCGCAAATGGTGTAGCTGCCGACCATCAACCTTCACTCCCATGTCGTCTCATTCCAATTTTCGCATTGCGTTCTCGAGGGTGGCTGTGAATATTTTGGGTGAAATTGTATCATACTGTCGGACCCCTCTTCACGTCAATGATGATGTTCTTGTAGAATGGCAAAATTCCGGTCGTGAAGTAACTTTATGTACTGAGTAGGGACGCCTTGGTTGTCCAAGGCTTCTACGACCGCTTCCGTCTCAATTGAATCAAAGGCCTTCTTCACGTCGATAAAGGCTGTCCTTCATCCAAGAATTTTCAACCCTGTTAAGGATCACTCTTGTAAAAAAGCTTGTAGATGACGGACAGTAGGCAGATTGGACGATAATTGCCGATGTCATGTGGATCTCCCTTTTTAACAACAACACGGTCTTCCACTGTTTAGGAACCTTGCATTCCAACAGGTACCGTGTAAAGAGCCTTGCTAGGGTGTTGGTGAGTATTGGCGGAAGGTTCTTCAGGAGTTCTGGTTTTATTCTGTCGAGACCGGGTGACCGGGTGCGTACAATTTCTTACCAACATGAGAGCATGTCGTACTTCGGGCGGCAGAACCTCGGGAATGACGTGTCCGTTTTCCCTCAGATGGTAAGGAGGCAAGTGGACATGGCTGTCGAAGAGATCAGTGTAGAAGTCGTAGATAATTTTCTCCATTTTCCTTGTCGATGCAATGGTTCCCTTTGAGTTCTGGAGAGCAGTCATCCTTGCGACTGGCGAAGTCTCGTCGGGCATAACGGATGCTTTCCCCCGCCTCTGCAGCTTCAGCCAGCACTGCTCTTCTCTCTTTAAGGTCTTCCTTTATCGCCTCTCTGCAAAGCCTTGCGAGCTCGGCGTGAGTTCTTGGTTCCTTGCGGCTCGTGCTGCTCTACACTGGCGCATCAGCTCAAGAGTTTCAAGAGACCGGCGTCTTTTGGTCGTTTTAAAACTCTCAGCCTTCTTCGTGCAGTTGTGAATGTGTTCCACGGGCCGGTCATATTCCTCGTCAATGTTGTCGATTGCAGAATCTTCCCAAAAGCCGGCTAGTGTAGCGAAGAGATCCCAGTTGATGATAGTTCTGGAATTTCTCTCTCTGAACTTTTCTCCTCTCTGGCTGTGAAGGAAAATCTTCCTCGGAGGAGGCGATGGTCCGATCTCGTATAGAACTTTGGTACAATAGCGACGGCCGTCAGGCAGAACCTTTTATTGACGATGATGTGGTCTATTTCATTACGGTACCCTCCGCCGGGCCACTCCCACGTCCAGCGTAAGGAAGAGGGCCTCTGGAGCTGCGAACCGTAAATGGTCTTTGTCGTCACGATGAACTCGGAGAGCCTCTCCCCCTTGTCATTTCATTGTAGGCCGTGGGTCCTGATGTGAAGTTCCTCAGGCGTTGTTCTTGGGCCAACGCTGGCGTTGAAATCGCCAATTTTGACCTTGTAGAAGGCATGATCTTCTTGGTAGAACTTCTCCAGGTCCATATAGAAAGCTTCGACTTATTCTTCTTCGTAGCTTGATTTTGGAGCGTAAGCGACGAATATAGTCAAAGCTGGTGTTGGACCACATCTTCTCATCCGCAGACGTCCGATTCGGGTCGTGAGTTGTTCGAAAGAGTCGATGTTCTTTGCCATACTCGTGCTGACGAGGACGCCATCTCCCCAACACCTCTACTGTCGCATGTTCCCATGAACAGCTCTTCTCCAGTTTCATATACGGTGTTGAGAGGATATACGTCGCTCTTCTCGGTCAGTCCGATGACGTCGTACTTGATCTTCTCGGCTTGCATCACCAGATCTTCGATGGCTGCTTGCGATGCAAGCGTACGTGCGTTATAAGTGCAGATCGTCATCCTAGTTCTTTTCCGTTTTGCTAGCCTATATGTTCGTTTCATACTGTTAGTCATAGGCGGCCCTTCTTTTGTGGAACAAATCTAGATGCAAAAAAAAAGAAAATTGAAACCTTACTTCTTCAAGATTACGTCTCCTGGATATAACAGAAGCAAGTTCTTCCCACGTTTCTTTTGACATACCTTTCTAAAAAATTCATTTCACATAAAAATTGAAAGTGAGTATTGGTAAAGGGATAAAATCTCTTCAGGTTTCAGGGACAGCGATCCCGCCAAAACATCATCCAGGTATGATAAATGTTCATGGTAAGTTCTTGTATTCTTGTATAGATGAGCATGAATCATTTTTTCCAGCGATGGGGCGACGTACTTTTATTACAATGTTATTGATATTATTATTACAACTAATATTACATTACAATACAACTCTCTTCACTCATCTTCATGTCGATATTCAAATGATTGACCAGAAACATCACTACACGTGGATGTAAACTCGGGGTATCGGCTACCGCAGTGGAAATAATACTTGCGCACACACCTGCGGCTTTGTATTTTTGAACACATTTTATTTCTGCATATGTAAATAATTTTCATGACGTTCAATCGGCAATTCCACCTTTATGTTATGGATTTCGGAAGATGGGATTTTCTCAGAATTATATCTAAAGTCTAGTCACATTCGCCACATATCATGCTCATTCTTGTTCATGTGATAAATTTCATTGAGGAACCAATACAAGTAAACCACAAGGGTTTGTAATAGCGCATTCTCTAGGAGCGTGTTAAAGGCATCATCCCACGAATCTGGGGTGGTACGGAATTCAGGTGTGCAATGCCTATACGTGGTCGTAGATGCTGGACAGGGGGGCGATTCCGTCCATTTCTTCCTAATTGTCGCGAAAACGGCTCGGAAGATGCGGCTTCGAGCGACCTGTTCCGGCGCGCTATTTTCCACAACGAGTTCGATTGGAGCGCGCCAGCCTTGTGCACGCGCCGCATCTTCTGGGCCGTTTTTCACGGCAATTAGGAAGAAATGGACGGAATCGCCCTTCTGTCCAGCATCTACGACCACGTATAGGCATTGCCCACCTGAATTCCATATTACCCCAGATTCGTGGGGGATGGAGGGAAGGGGTGATGCCTTTAAAGTGAATTTGTATTTTAAACAGCAAGAAAAGATGTGATCCTTCCACTGTGATTGAAGTGCGACTGGATTGCTGAACCCTTCTCAAATTTCCGCCTTCCCGCAGGCTTGTCCCTCATCTAATATTCTTTCCAGCCTGTTTGGGATCAATTTTATAAAGAACTTGTGGATGACCAACAATAAGCAAATTGGGTGATTGCTGTCCGTTGTAATAAAGATTACTCTGTTCGTAAATAGCGCACCTTTGCAATTGAAAGGTTTGGTGGTCTTCCATCGCTTAGGAACAGTGAATTGGTAACAAACCAATTCACTGTTCCTAAGCGATGGAACTAACTAAGAAACAACTAAGAAAATTGGTAATTGGTGTTGATGAGGAGTGACGGCAGCTTCTCTAGTAATTAAGCTCTTGTCGAGATTGGGTGAAGTACGATAATTAACCGACATAATGACATATCATGGATAACCGTACTCTCAACGTTTCACCAACCGTTTTATGAAAGCAGTAATTGTCACTAATGATCGCAAAAATCATCGGCATCGCCAAAAGACACGATTATTATTGCAGTGCATGTCGGAGCAATGAAGGATGAGGTGGTATTCATCAGACCTCCGTCCTTTTTCTGCTGCTCTTTATAATGGTCATGGATAACACGATGGCACCTTCTGAAGCTTGCATCGTGGGTGCTTTTGTGCGGTCATGCAGTCATGCTGATGTACCATAACAAAGGAGCGCAGGAGAAGCAAACACAACTGTAGCGCGATAGGGGAATAGGGTTTAGGTTACGTCTCAACGTCAAAAAGAATGATGATAATATATGATTATATGAGACTAGGACTGTTAGGACTGACGCTATAGCGCTCCTAGGTCCACCGCTTTTAGAAATTTGTGTTCAACGACTGCATCCGACAGCAATGCTGCACGAAAGCTTACCGCTCGAGTAAACAATGCGTGGCTGGCGTTTCAAGCAACTTACGGCGTGCTTGCTAACAAAAAGATTTCTGATCGTCTCAAGTATATAGATAAGTGGGTAGGTAATTGCGCATAGTGCTGGCACGCAACGAAAAACTGGAACGTCGCCTCGAACTGATTGAAATGAATATGCTGCGATCAACGACTTGTGTCACTCGCCTCGATCACATCCGCAATGATGATGCATGCAGAAACTAGATGTGACTCTCACTGTCGGAGAAAATGCGTGAAATTCGAACAGCCGGGAAAAATTCGCGAAATTCAATAACCGGAGAACATACGCGAAGTTCGATAGTATTCGTCGCTTCCTCTGAGGTGTTAACCACACTTCTCATGATATTGGCATGGACGCAGATGTACCCGGAAAGCGACCAGAAAAGAGTACACCGCTACTCAACGCTGAAGAAGATAATGATGAGATGCCTATCTTCCTTCAGATCGTGAGAAAGCAAAGGACCTGGCTGTCGAAGAGATCTTAGTAAATGTCGTGAATGACCTTTTCTTTTCTTTTTTCATATTCTTTTCGGGGATTTCCCTCGCCATTATTTCTAGATTTCCATCGCAAAGCTAAATGGTTCATCCTCTTATGTAAGTGTATTTAAGAAACGGACTCCCCGTTCCTGCCTGCCAGGATCGACCCATAATATCCTCGTTTCCCCACGTCTGGCCGGCCTAAAGCCTGCAATAAAGTGACTGGAAAGCGCAATGAAGGCGGTTTGGAGTCGTCTCCAACGAATGAGCACTATCTGTCAACTACAAGAGGGCGCAACGTTGTAAAACAAATGTGTAAGACTAGAAGTCCGCAATCTGCCCGTGACTTTTGAAATTATGCGTTTGACATTGTAATAAGAAAGAGTCTTCTGACTCCAAAGGGAAATGTGGTATGGTAGCGCCAGCAAGGACGGAGTATCCAGCTAAGCATGCTAGGAAGACCAAATGCGACATCATCGGACTGACCGTGACTGACCTGACACGTAACCTAGAGATGTCGTCAGTGTCTCAGTCACGGGCATGAAAATGAAATCAGTTCTTTCGCCAAAACCCTCCGCATCGGACTTTCACGGATAATGTGTAAGATGTGAATCAGCATCACCTTTGAGAACATTCTTCTCTTATGCTCCTGCGTTAACTTACAATAAAGATGAAGTCGGGAACTTCTATATGGACTTGTCACAGAGGACCAAAATTGGCCATAGAGCAAAATCTGAGGAGTTCATACGATCCGAAATGGGATAAAAGAAGGCTTCAAAGGGAGTAGAGCAGCAGTAATGGCTGGATCTGCGTAGACAGGAAAGAGCAGTTGTTATGCCCTTCGGAATTTTGCCAATCGCAAAACAGAAATCATTCCTTCTTGAAGCCCAGCTGGGGCGCCAATGGTATCGCGAAAGAAGATGGTCAAATTTATTGGATTTTTGGCGATTATAAAGTGGGCACAATACTCTTGTTGAAAGCTCCAAAATCTTGTTATACTTAAAGTAAATAACTGGCGATATTCGTAAGCAGGATCAAAGATTGCCCACCAGACAATGTTAAGATGAAAAGAGATCTAGGTTTTGAGAAATAATTGTGGAATAAATTTAGCATAGTTTTAGACACTTACAAAATTAGGCATGTTCCAAAGTATGCATGTTAATTCTGTTCACTGTTCATTATCACAATTTCCAAAAAGACGTGTTAGCATGAGAAAGGAAATCTATTGTTCATGCGAATGTTTAGCACGATATGAATATTTGTTATAATATATAGTAGTAAAGTAACGTATAGCATATTATATAGTCTAAGCTATACAGAGGTATATATATATATATATATATATATATATATATATATATATATATATGCATACATACATACATATATATACTTATATAGTGATGCCTCTTAGCGAATGGGCGAGAGAATTCGCAACCATTAATCAATTATTTGTTGGGTTCATTTTTGAAGGAGGTGGAAGGTAACAACCACGCAAAAATAACTCGCGCACACTGAAGTCTGTCCATGGTTCTGAGGGGAGTTCATTTAGTTGCTTTTTTGAAGTGTTCCTCTCTTTTCTTTTTTTTCTTTTTTCCGGACGTGAACCGAACCGTTCGTCCTTACGGCGTTTTGACGTTTTCCTTGATGAAGTGACGTCGATGGATTTAACAGGAAATTTTGTGCTAAATAACTTAATCGTATTTCATGAGAAAATTAATTGGCCTCGATAATTAGTACGCTGTTATGGAAATACTGAATGTTTCACCTCTTCTTGCGGTAATTCACCCATACTCTCACCAGAATGGCGAATGCAAGAACTGTTCCAAGGGAGAATGCCAGCGCAAGATATCCAGGAATAGGTATCCCTGATTTGACTTTCCCAACCTCAAAATTTTGACTTTGTGTTATGCGCTAGAATTTAAGGACAAATTTACCTTCAATAATCCAGTTTCATAGTGAGGAACGAATAAGTCAGAGGAGACCTGAATTCAAACTTTTGAAAAAAAAAGTTTGGGAAATTTAAAACTTATACAATGTATATGTTATCTGCTGTTCTTACGGAAGATCCTAATGTATAGTCATTTTTAAGCTTCCACAAACAAGTATGATTTGTAACGAATTGACTGTGAAAATAAAAAGTTACACATCTTTGTACAAGTCATTTGGCTGATTTTCATCGTCTTTTTGGCACATAGCACATTGCTATTATTGCAGATTATACATTCTTACATTTAACCAAGTTTTATTTATCTGGTTCTGATCGTAAAAGGTATTACAAATCATGAAAGTTTAAAATAATAAAAAAACCGAAATTATACAAGTCATAATCCAAACAACAATGAGTAAAGGAAAAATGAAAGTAAACGTGAAGTAAGAAATGGTCGGCTGTGGTTCCAAATGCTCTATATAAGATGGTTAGATAAGTAAGATCGTTTCGTATGAATGCACTGATTTGTTGCTACGTTGGAGCAGAAATAATGCGCGTTTTCAAGCATTCACTTCGAAATGCTATAATTCGCCTCAAGATCAAATTTATCAATCGAAATGAGAACCATTACAATCCACGCATCTTTGCCAACGAGCCAGTTTGCTTCTTCCCGCTGCTCAGAAGTTCGAGCTTTCTTAGTCAACGAACTTCCGTAAGTCGTTTTCGACATCACCATGGTTTTGGAAAATCTTACCTCTTAGGTAGTTGTTCACATGTTTGAAAAAGTGATAGTAGGTTGGCGAAAAGTTTGGCGAATATTGTGGGTGAGGCAGAATCTCGTAGCCTAACTCGTTCAACTTCAGTAGCGTCACCTCTGAAATGTATAGCCGGGCATTGTCGTGTAGGAGAATCGGGCGCTTTCCGTTCCCTAAGGAGGGGCGAAGAAGATGGAGTCTCCGATGTATTTCGTCCAGTTCTTTCCTGTACTCCCCTGCGGTGATAGTCTCGCCAGGTTTCATAAAGCTGCAGTGGACTACACCTGTAACACACCACCACACAGTCACCCTGGTCTTTTTCGGGTGTATTTTTGGCTTTGAGAAGTGCTTGGTAGCTTCACCCTGTCCATCCATTGAGCAACACCCTTCCTGTTGTCGTAAATGACCCATTTCTCATCGCACGTTACAATACGATCAAGAAATGGATCGTTCTTGTGACGCAATAGAGGCGTTGAGCAGATCTCAAAAGGGCGGTTTCTTTGGGACAGTTCAGCTCAGACTCAGTTCAGTTCATGCGGCACGACACCTGTTCAACTTTTTACCTTTCCAATTTCTTCCAAATTGGGGGACGACTGTTGAATGGTCAGCGCCTAGTTCTTAGGCAACCTATCATATTGTTTTTGGCGGATCATCTTCGATGATTGCCTTCAAAAGGTAATCGTCAACATCTGGAGAGCGGCCACGACCTTCCTTACTTTCCTTCGAGGCTCACATCTCCACAATGAAACCTTTGGAAGTAACGTCATACCGAGGATTCGGTGGTGGCTCCCTCACTCCAGACTTGTTCTCCAGAGCGTTGATATTCCGCTCCGGTCCTGCCCAGTATGAACTTGTAGAAGAAGATTTGGTGAAAATCTTACCTGGACATATTATCTTCCGAGTCTTAGTACTGGCCAAATACTGATTCTCGTTCAAAATCACTTCAGCACTAATAACAGCAACTAAATGCGATACCAAACGCATACAGGTTCTAATATCAAAGATGAGTGTAACCGAAAAAAATTTTTTCGTTAAGATAAGAATACTTAATACCTTCTTAAGAAAAGACAAATGCTTACGTACGGATTGTTGCATAGTTGTTGCCCTAAGAAATTGTTCCGTATAACTTAGTAATCAGCTACTTTCAAGTTCTTCAGCACAGAAATTCCCTTTCAGTAAGTAACTCTTCCTTTGTTTGGATGAAGGGTAGAGTGGATCCCATGAAATGTTAAACGCCCTCGAGGGAAGCTGCCAACAAGGTGGGGTGATATGTTAATTGTACGGATGAACTAAGTGAGAACTCAGCTAGATACAGCGGAAGGAGCTTACGAGAGCATGTTTACCGATCGGTGCAAATTAGAACTGACGCGTTTAAAAAGAAAACTATGAAATCATCAAGCTAACATTAAAAAAAGAGGAAGGTATTGTTAGGAAGACACAAATCCAGCTTCACAGAAAGTGCCATCACTATTACTTTCATTGATCAGTGAAGAGGAGCGAAACGAACACCACAGAAAGTCTGAAGTCCAGCTTCAGCTCAGACTTGTATCTTAGATGCCATAGCTCTTATTTGATTTCCGAGTTGAAAATGGATATGTTAGAATACTTGGAGCACGAACTAAATCCTGGTCAAATTTGTTAAAACTGCCCGCTAATCCTTATCGGGTATAGTATGTCTTCGTCAATTATTATCACCTATAATTTTAAAGCAGAAGTAACTTTTCACAGCACTATGAAGATCGCTCACCCCAACAATTTCGTTCCATTGCACATTAAAAGAACAAAGGCTCACGACGCGTGAACGTAGAGTTGATCACTGAGTACTCTACGGAGGAACCAAATCCTGCTTATGTTGTGTTCCAACAAGCTGTTTCAGAAGAAAAAATCACCGTGGTCACCCGATGTAAATGTTCAATAATATCGTATGTAGTGCCAATGACGTCACTTTCTTTGTTTTTCTTCATTTCACCGTATTTGAACAAGTGCTGCAAAAATAATAATTTCATCTCAAATGCTGGTAGAGAAGTGAGGCACTAAGAAGTGTTGAATCTCACAACAGCGTGGCTGTCAGATATATTATACATCCGTACAACAAGTACGTTGCCACCGTCTTCTTTGCAAGTAGGTCGAGTTTCGTCAACTCTGTAAAGATTATCTTCTAATATTTTAAAGAAATTCAGAAGATATAATTACGTGTGTCTGAATTCATGGCTGACATTAGACTTTCAGAACCCTTATTTATTTCGCTTCGCTCACATCATTACCCGTAAATCCTGACCAAATATAAAAATCGAAAAGTTGAAACTGAGACAAAAACAAAGGTAATGCCAAGCGTTCCACCTTCCCTCGTTTGTAGGGATGCATAGCAAAGGTTTTCCGCGCCAATGAAAGTCGGTTAGTGTAGATTTTACATCTATTAGGTTGTCCTCTCTGTCTTTATTTTTCAAACGACACTTCGTTGTAAATATTTCAGAAATCAGCAGGTCGGAACATCAGAGCATGTCTTTATTTTTCAAACGACACTTCATTGTAAATATTTCAGAGATCAGCAGGTCGGAACATCAGAGCATGTCTTTATTTTTCAAACGACACTTCATTGTAAATATTTCAGAAATCAGCAGGTCGGAACATCAGAGCATGTCTTTATTTTTCAAACGACACTTCATTGTAAATATTTCAGAGATCAGCAGGTCGGAACATCAGAGCAATGTGTCATTTCCATTCAGCACTTATTGCTAACGTTTAGACAATTTGCCGGTTTTCTCTTCGCGGATGTTTTGGTGGTGCGACTTAAAGAAAACTCCAAACAGTTTCCTGAGTTTGCTCTCAGTGTTGAAGTTTGTGTCTATTCCATCCAAGGAGCTGTGGAGATGGCTGAAGCGCGGATAATCGGAGGGAGCTCGGTCTCAAAGCAGGCTTGAAATCAGTGATAAGTGTCCAGATCTACATGGCCCAAGATTTCTGTATGATCGCACGTTGTCCGAGGAATTTGATTGCATGAATTTAAGTGTAGCTGGACCACTCTGTAATCGACTTAAAGAACACCTGGACTGCAAAACGAAATCCACTGCATTGAGTGGTCGTCAGGTACGGCGCCATAACAGAGAAGATTTTCAAGTTAAGATTATGATATTGGAGCTAGTATAGCGGCGAGCAAGCCTCTGAAACCGTTTTGGATCCACTCCAATAGCGCGAACATGAATAGCAAAAACGAATGGGATCTCGCCTCAATTTGAGGCTGATAGATTGGACTTGTCACCTCCGACAAATATCTAGCAGCTCCAGAAAAGACAACTGATCCTAAATTACGATCTGCATTTCTAGTTATAGCTATGAGACTCAACAGCAGACTTAAGATTTTCTATGTTGGACAGATAGGGCGTTTGAATAAGTCACACTCCATTTCACCCTTTCACGTTTTGAAGAAGGCAAAGTTGCTGAAACCTTAGCCACGAATGAAGGATTGTGTCCGGCTCAGTTCAAGAAAACAAATGCTTCACTATTAACAATGTTCGCAGCGAGCAAGCGTAGCGACTAACCAGAAATACTAATAGCATTAGGCAGTAGTTTTTTAGAATGTAGATGATGACGAATTGATTGTCGAAGACTGCAACTATGAATTATTTTCTATGGGCAGCGCTTGCATGAAAAAGCCAACGAAGTGGTAATCTGACGCTATAGAAAATGAAATTACAAAAAATACCAACGATATGAAGAAGAGCATTGATTGGCCTGGCACAGGGACATATTTCCTCGACAACTGCTTGTATATTTCACATCTATCCGAGAAGGTGGGTAGATATTTGACTCGTACACCGAACTCGCGCATGAGAATGTGAAGAACCTAAAACAAGTGTCACTCTTGAACGATAGTTATTTGAATGAAATATCGTTTAGAAACGTGAATTAAAGTAAAAGATAAAGTCACTGGCGTTCAATCCACTTGGGATGCGCCAACGCGTTTTACTGGAATTCGTAATCGTTGAGGTTTTGGAACGCGTGTTGGCCTATACAATGAATTGCGGGGGCCAGCCGGTGATCAAGTCAGTGTTTTTATCCTCCCAGACAAGTCTGGTACCAATTTATCGACCCCGGAGGGATGAAAGGCTTGGTGAGCACTAGGGCGGAGTCGAACCCTCGACCATATGGCTACAACGGAGCTCTAACCGACTGCGCCACACCCGCCCCTATATATATATATATATATATATATATATATATATATATATATATATATAACCTTGTATAGCTTAGACTACTCATGGTTGCGAATTCTCTCGCCCATTTTTTCTGTTTTCAATTGTTAGACGGAGTCTACCCACCTATCTATGAGACAGCAAGAGGTAGTTCAGAAAATCTTCCGATTATCGGGGAGTTTCTATGATTCCTTACCTTTTTTGATTTGTAGGCGTGATTTTACTTCGTACAACTATAGATGGGTCGTTTTTGCGGTGCTAATCGTCTCACATCACCTTATATCATCTTGCGCAATGCTGATCTAGACATTAAGCAGAAAATTATCACAAACGTCCTTATTCTGTTAATGAATTCGTGACGCAGATTGTTGTGAAGTTAGAATTATGACAATTGAGTTCATCTTGCTAACATAATCAGTGATATCCACACTCGAAGAGTGATACCTGCCTAAATCTTGTCAAATTTTCTCGCTCAGTATGGATAGAAAAATTATAAATTTTTAGGAAAATAAAAGTGCCACTTCGGGGACAGTTTTCTTCCTTGGTTGCAGTGGGATGGATGTTTAATCGATTTGGCGTGAGAACTTTCTCAATCCATGGATTTCAAGTAGCTAATCTTTTATTTAGTGCATGGATCGGCATTGCGTGAGGATGCTTGCAGCAATTAGCCATTGTTGTTGCCGACCCTATCTATACCCCAATAAAATAAGCATCTAACCCCTGATCCAGTGCAATGAAAGCTTTGCAGGCATGCATTATACTTAAAGGCTTATCTAGGAGATTCAGAGACATCTAATTTCCATTCATACAGTTTGTCCGTCGACTTATTGATTTGATTACTGCTATTTACTTTTTAAAATGATTTTATGCGTAGAGTAGACAGAAATGAAATGAAAAATGTTGTAGAAGCAGAAATGAGCATTATATGGAGTTTTTTTTTCAGTAGCAATTCAATTGCAAACAGCTATCAGAGTATTTTACACGCATCCTATAAAAGTATCACATTTATGTAAGACTTCGCATGAAAAGCTGTGCATAGTAGTGTCTGCCCTGCAGCACGTATCTGTCGTAGTCCTTACAACCTGAGAATCTCAACGTATAAGAAAAATTTCAATTTTCTCAAATGAAGTTAATGCCGGTCGTGGTAACACAGTATCGTTCTTTCATATTCCATCTTCGAAACGACCTATTTTATTCTCTTTATTTATTTATTTATTTATTTGTTTCTATTTTCATTCTATTCTATTTTTCAAATGTTAACCAACATGTCATCCACAACGGTTTATCGCCTCAAAGTGAAGGTGACTCTGGGCGTCGAACTGCGATGCACAGCGGAGGTTCGTCCACCGGCAGGGTCTCCCAGGCTGAGAAGGAGTTCGAGACATCCGACATTCCGACTTCTCGGAATCGGAAGCCTAGCTAAGAGTAAACCACTGTTACGAATCACCACCGTCTTGGCAAAATGTCGCGATGGCGACTGTATGTATGATGTATGGCGACTGGCGAGAGGCGATCAAATCTCAGGTTGCTCAGGACATCTTTAATTCTGGACGACACACGCACGACTCGCTATGGATATTGTCTCAGACTTTGTACTTACAACGCGAGAACAGTGTCCACAGACGCTGACCTGTATGCCCTTCTTAGAGCGGCAGAGCGTATCAAATTTCACGTGATTGCTCTGCAGGTGACCAAGTGCAGAAGAAGCGACGCACGACAGATGAATGACGGTACACTCGTCATTCGTGGAGAGAAGGTTCCGTCGCGAAATCTAAGCGGTGTTGGTTTTGTTGTGCACCCATTTGTCGTCCATCTCGTCGATTCTCACAAGATCCTATCACCTCGTCTGGCCATTCTTCGCCTCCGCCCTCTGCGCCAAAAATCCGTCAGTGTCATCAACTGCTACTCGCCAACATCAGCAGCTGATGAATCCGAATTGGACGCGTTTTACGAGGAGCGGGAGGAAGTGATCCGCAACGAGAAGTCTTTCTACAAATTCATATCGGAGACTTCAACGCAAAACTAGGAAAGGCCACAGAAGAGGAATACAGGATTGGAAGATTTGGACTAGGGGATCGGAATGAAAATGGCAATCGTCTCTCCGGGCTGTTGTCCGCCGCTCGCCTTTTTCTCTCTCTTTTCATGAAGAAAGGCCATCGTCGGTGGACATTGGAATCGCCCAATGGCGCTACTCGTGCGGATATCGACCACATGATCACCAACCGGAGGTGGTGCTTACTCGACGTCTCGGTAGTGCCATCCTTTTATAGTGGTTCTGATCACCGTCTCCTTCGTGCGAAAATACGATTTAGCCATACGATGAAAAAGAACATCTGCTAACAAAGAAGGCAACGGAGGAGAAAAGAAGTCGTCTACGACGATTGCATATTCGAGGACTCCTTTACCCAAGGTGACTGGCACATCGAGGAGGACCCGAGATGGACTGCGAGATGCTGCTCAGAAGATTGCGAGCCTGTGCTGAGCGTGCCTCGAAGCCGCGCACTACAAAATTGGCTCGAATTTCAAAAACTACCATGGAATTGTTGGAAAGAAGAAGGACTTTGAGGTTTGATCGCACAGCGGTTAGTAGCAAACACTAGCTGCAGAAAAGCGTTGTGAGAGGATCTTTTAAAATACAAGCAGAAGAAGATTCTGGAAGCAGCACAAAGAAGAACGAGTCTAAAGAAGTGCCGCAGAGATCTCCGCGAATATAATATTTCGCTAGCAGCCTTGCTGAGCGAAGACGGGACTCGCATGTCTTCTCGTCGTGAGATGGAAATCATTACGGAGAGGTTCTACTCGAATCTTTTCCGTTCATCAGCTCCTGTGTCAAGTCCGATCATCTCCACTGGTGAAGCTCTACCACGGATTCTCCCTTCGGAAGTACGAGTCGCTATCAAAAGCATGAAACCCAGGACCCGATTTTATGTCAGCAGGCTTTCTTCGGGCTGCTGGCCATCCACTTCATGTAATCTTATCAACGCACATGACATCCTACCTTCGGAAAGAAAGGATCCCATACTAGTGGAATAACTAGCGAACACTTCTTATCCATAAGAAAGGTGACCGAGAAGACCTTCGGAACTGCCGTCCGATATGCCTGCTAAGCATGTTATACAAAGTATTCACCAAGATCATCCTTACGCGCATATCTAGGACACTGGATGAAGCCCAGCCTTAAGAACAAGCTGGATTCCGTCAGGGTTCAGCTGCCTGGACCACGTTCAGACCGTGTTGAGGGTCATAAAGGTTTGCCGGGAATACCGCCTGCCCCTTGTTCTAACCTTCGTCGACTATGAGAAAGCCTTTGACAGCGTAGAAACGAATGCAATACTGTCAGCGCTGGTCGATCAAGGTGTGGACTCGTCGTATGTGAGGACATTAGCCAATTGCTACGATTGATGCACGACTAGGATACAGCTTTTCCACCGGCCTCTCACCATACCCATTGGAAAGGGGGTACGAGAAGGCGATACTATGTCGCCGAAGCTGTTCACGGTTGCATTGCAATGGATAATGAAATCACTTTCTTGGGAAGAAGGGGCATACGTGTTGATGGAAGATTTCTGTCAAAACTTCGTTTCACGGACGACATCGTTCTCCTTTCGAGCAGTACCAATGAAGTAGAAAAGATGCTCAGCGAATTGAACGAGGCAGGGAAGAGAATAGGACTGCGAATAAACAGAAAGAAGACACAGTTCATGAGGAACGCCTACTCCGAGGACGGAGGAGTTCAACTTGAAGGCTCCCAAATCGTGGAAACTTCGTCATACGTATACTTCGGACGTTTTTGAATATGGAAAACGACTTGAAGGAAGAACTGAATAGAATGAGAGCAGCATGGGCAGCATTCGCAGCCGTCAGGGAAGCTACGGACCAACTGATGTACCAAGATCTTAATGCCCATCTGTTCGACTCGAAAGTTCTTCCAGGGCTCTGTTACGCAGCGGAGACGTGAGCAGACACTGCTGCTACGTTTAGGAAGCTACTTAGTACCCACAGAGCCCTTGAAAGATGCTTTCTGAAGTTTAACCGGCGCACACAAACCTTGGCGGTCTTCGCAGCTCCGACATAACAGGAATGTCCCATCTTCGCGACCCAGCGGAATATGTATCGAAAGCAAAGCATAGATGGACCGGTCACATCACAGAAAAATCGACGACAGATGAACTAAAGGAGCGCTAGAGTGGATCCCAAGAGATGCTAAACGCCCTCGAGGGAGACCGCCAACGAGATGGGGTGATGTGTTCGCTACACGGATGTACCAGCTGAGAGCTCAGCTGGATACGACTCAGGGACCTCGTTAACGTCACTCACAAAACTTGAGAATATTTTGGATGATAATGGCAAGGGAACGAAATGAATGGAAGAGATGCTGGGGCTCCTGCGTCCTGTGAAGATGGGCCATCTAAGTATCTAAGTAAATAAGTAACCAACATGTACCCGATTAACTTTATGAACAAAAACTTAGTCGCAACTTGCTATGAGAATGTAATTCTTTCCTCTCTTTTTGTTTTCCTCTCATTTCGCATCCAACATCCCTCTGCTGCGGTGTTAACGTTGCCTGCGGCACTTGCACGTCGACAAGGAAGGTGCGGGGTCGGATGGTCCCAAGAAGTCGTTAGGGCTTCCCAGCTTGTCCTGGAGTTTGCCGTAATTAGGGTGGAGACGCAGAATGCCAAAGACAGGTCAGCGGTTGCCGACTTTCGCGGGTGTTTCTTGTGCACACCTAGCAGTTCTCACATGAGATTTGTAAGTGTCACTGCTGCTCACTGAGCAAATCGAAGGGTACCAGAAGTACAAACGATTCTTCATTTTTAACATTACAACGTAACACGTAATCAGATAGGATTTGTCACAATAAAGACCGGTCCTGGTAACAAATATGGTAAATTTTGCCCATAAAGTGGCAGCATCCAGTGGGTACCTGACTGGAGATGGTGCCACCCGACAAGCCCGGCATCCTTCTTGAAGATCCAACGTGGTGGATAGCCCAGAAAAGATTCCTTTCTGTCTACTTTACATATCTAATGATATGAGCAAAGCGGTACGGAGCTCTCTACGAAAAGCGGGTCTAGAGAATGACGTGAGGGTTGTGGAAATACCTCCAGCGAACCTCAACGGTCAGCTGGTACGTAACCGTGCGTATGATCGACTCTCCCAGCTGATGGACTCGCAAAATCTAAAATCTTCACCCACTCGGAGCACACCGTAGAATATCATCATGTCATCCAAACCCCGAAGTAGAGGTAGAAGTTAGTATATTATCCCACGGGTCCGGGATCACAGCATGCAGAACACTAGAGACATGTTGGATAACCGCCAAAAGTCCAGAAATGAACAAGAAGGATGGGTGCATTGCTATCACAAACGAACTAAGCTCATATCAAAATCTGCGCGGGTTTTGATCCGCGGGGCGGGCCGTCAGGTTCCTACAAAAAACCCTTGTGACTCGTAGTTGTGGTACGTGGCAGTCTGTTGTGTTACCAAGTCTAGCTAATAAAGTAAGTATTAGTCAATGTGTTGCTGCTTGAGCTTGCCTACTGTTTGGATCCTTTCTGTAGGTGATGAGGCGCTTCAGAGAATAAATCACTAATGGCTCTGATTTTTCCAGGCACTGACGAAGGCGATAACGCCGAAACGTTAACTGTTGTTTAATAAAGACGATCAATACCAATCTTGGCTACAGCTCAAGAAAATCAACTAATAATAAAGACCATCAAAAAGTGAAGTACCATTCAATCAATGAATGAAGTTTGTAGTGTTGAAAAAGAGAATTTCTGATACCATGTCCAAGAGAAGAAACGAGATTATCTCATTACAGTGAAAGCCACAACCAAACGATACGGAAGAAGGATTGCAACAAAAGGAAGAGAATATCGCAATTTCGTCATTGGAAGTGCAGTCAGCCATTAGGAGATGATAATGGGAATGGCAGTTGCGTGGAACTATTGGCTCCGACTAATAATTCCTTACAAATTAAAATTCCTAGAGATTAGTACAAATCATTGTAGTTTACGTGTAGTACAGAAACACTTACTGTGTCAAATGCTACGTCATTGACATTTTCACCGACAGGGACGAAAGTTATAGTTTTCGAAGAGTATACTGTCGATGCAGCTGTAGATATAATGATGGCAATTCTGAAATGCGCAATTCGAATTGAAGTTGTACATCCGTTGAACGATGCCGGTAAACAAAGATCCTTCTCGCAAACTTACACTTTTCTGAAGACACCTTCCATAAATTCAAACAAGGACGAATGACTACACTTTGATTGCTTTACCTAATGTTATCAGGCAATTGCGAAAATAATACACATTATCGAAAACCAGTCTGAATGTCCGGCTAAAGCTGAACTTCAGACTTTCTGTGATTTTAGCTTTGCTCCCCTTAACTGATCAATGGAAGTTCATAGTAGTGACATTTTCTGTAAAATCAGAATTTTCTTTTTCTAGCAACGTTTTCTCCTTTCTTTTTTACTATAAATAAAAGCGAAAGAATTGATAGTCTTCTTTCTGAACGTGTCAGTTCTACATTTTGAGAATATTTAAACTTTAGCTTCAAACAACTTCAAACAACAGCTTCAACTATATAATACCAGTCTGAATGTCCGGCTAAAGCCGGACTTCAGACTTTCGGTGGTTTTAGCCTCGCTCCCCTTCGCTGATCAATAAAAGTTAATTCTGTAAAATTAGATTTGTGTTTTTTTTTAACAACGCTTTCCTTCTCTTCTTTGTATTATAAACTAAGGCGAAAGATTACGGGGTTTTCCTTCTAAACGCGTCAATTCTACATTTGGAGAATATTCGACCATCAGCTACAAACACTCCTTCGATGTCAGATTAATATAGATACAATTTGAAGGCATTACTCGAAGTATGGGTATTCCTCCTGATTTCCCCCAATAGTTATCACAGAATGATGTTCTAACATTAAATGACGTGAAAGACATCATTCTACTGATAAAGATAACTTTCCACGTCAGATCACATAAACATCTTGCTACTATTTAAGCAGCCGTTTGCATGCATGTTTCCACTTTCTGAGAACGGTATGCTACAAACTTGAGGCGAACGAAGAAGGAAATATGCACACGGAGGGGTCATAGAAGTGAAGAGCAAAGCACCCAGTGGTCACGGCTATGAAACGTCTGCAACAATTTATCTTTTACGTCATGCACACTAAGTTATTGCGCACCAATGACCGGGTCCACCGACGCACCCCCTTCTATAGGTATCTGGCAACGGCGCGCCAGTGGGACGCCGGTGGACCCGTCGCACAACCTTCTATAGGTTTCTGGCGCCGGTAGACCCGTCGCACCTAATTCCATAGGTAGCCGGTGAACCCGTCGCACCCCCTTCTATAGGTATCCGACGTCGTGGGACCCGTCGCACCCCCTTCTAAGGCTATCTGGCGCCGATTGACCCGTCGCACCCCCTTCTATAGGTATCCGACGCCGTGGACCCGTCGCACCCCCCTCTAAGGCTATTTGGCGCCGATGGACCCGTCGCACCCCCTTCTATAGGTATCCGACGTCTTGGACCCGTCGCACCCCCTTCTAAGGCTATCTGGCGCCGATGGAGCCGTCGCACCCCCTTCTAAGGCTATCTGGCGCCGATGGAGCCGTCGCATCCCCTTCTATAGGTATCCGACGTCTTGGACCCGTCGCACCCCCTTCTAAGGCTATCTGGCGCCGATGGACCCGTCGCACCCCCTTCTAAGGCTATCTGGCGCCGATGGAGCCGTCGCATCCCCTTCTAAGGCTATCTGGCGCCGATGGACCCGTCGCACCCCCTTCTAAGGCTATCTGGCGCCGATGGAGCCGTCGCACCCCCTTCTAAGGCTATCTGGCGCCGATGGACCCGTCGCACCCCCTTCTATAGGTATCCGACGTCTTGGACCCGTCGCACCCCCTTCTAAGGCTATCTGGCGCCGTTGGACCCGTCGCACCCCCTTCTATAGGTATCCGACGTCTTGGACCCGTCGCACCCCCTTCTAAGGCTATCTGGCGCCGATGGACCCGTCGCACCCCCTTCTAAGGCTATCTGGCGCCGATGGACCCGTCGCACCCCCTTCTAAGGCTATCTGGCGCCGATGGACCCGTCGCACCCCCTTCTATAGGTATCCGACGTCTTGGACCCGTCGCACCCCTTCTAAGGCTATCTGGCGCCGATTGACCCGTCGCACCCCTTTCTAAGGCTATCTGGCGCCGATGGACCCGTCGCACCCCCTTCTATAGGTATCCGACGTCTTGGACCCGTCGCACCCCCTTCTAAGGCTATCTGGCGCCGATGGAGCCGTCGCACCCCCTTCTAAGGCTATCTGGCGCCGATGGAGCCGTCGCATCCCCTTCTATAGGTATTTGGCGCCGATGGACCCGTCGCACCCCCTTCTAAGGCTATCTGGCGCCGATGGACCCGTCGCACCCCCTTCTAAGGCTATCTGGCGCCGATGGACCCGTCGCACCCCCTTCTATAGGTATCCGACGTCTTGGACCCGTCGCACCCCCTTCTAAGGCTATCTGGCGCCGATTGACCCGTCGCACCCCCTTCTATAGGTATCCGACGCCTTGGACCCGTCGCACCCCCTTCTAAGGCTATCTGGCGCCGATGGACCCGTCGCACCCCCTTCTATAGGTATCCGACGTCTTGGACCCGTCGCACCCCCTTCTAAGGCTATCTGGCGCCGATGGACCCGTCGCACCCCCTTCTATAGGTATCCGACGTCTTGGACCCGTCGCACCCCCTTCTAAGGCTATCTGGCGCCGATGGACCCGTCGCACCCCCTTCTATAGGTATCCGACGTCTTGGACCCGTCGCACCCCCTTCTAAGGCTATCTGGCGCCGATGGACCCGTCGCACCCCTTCTATAGGTATCCGGGCGGATGGACCCGTCGCACCCCCTTCTATAGGTATCCGACGTCTTGGACCCGTCGCACCCCCTTCTAAGGCTATCTGGCGCCGATTGACCCGTCGCACCCCCTTCTATAGGTATCCGACGCCGTGGACCCGTCGCACCCCCCTCTAAGGCTATTTGGCGCCGATGGACCCGTCGCACCCCCTTCTATAGGTATCCGACGTCTTGGACCCGTCGCACCCCCTTCTAAGGCTATCTGGCGCCGATGGACCCGTCGCACCCCCTTCTAAGGCTATCTGGCGCCGATGGACCCGTCGCACCCCCTTCTAAGGCTATCTGGCGCCGATGGACCCGTCGCATCCCCTTCTAAGGCTATCTGGCGCCGATGGACCCGTCGCACCCCCTTCTATAGGTATCCGACGTCTTGGACCCGTCGCACCCCCTTCTAAGGCTATCTGGCGCCGATGGACCCGTCGCACCCCCTTCTAAGGCTATCTGGCGCCGATGGACCCGTCGCACCCCCTTCTATAGGTATCCGACGTCTTGGACCCGTCGCACCCCCTTCTAAGGCTATCTGGCGCCGATGGACCCGTCGCACCCCTTCTAAGACTATCTGGCGCCGATGGACCCGTAGCACCCCCTTCTAAGGCTATCTGGCGCCGATGGACCCGTCGCACCCCCTTCTAAGGCTATCTGCTTTTGGCGCCGATGGAGCCGTCGCACCCCCTTCTATAGGCTATCTGGCGCCGATGGACCCGTCGCACCCCCTTCTATAGGTATCCGACGTCTTGGACCCGTCGCACCCCCTTCTAAGGCTATCTGGCGCCGATGGACCCGTCGCACCCCCTTCTAAGGCTATCTGGCGCCGATGGACCCGTCGCACCCCCTTCTATAGGTATCCGACGTCTTGGACCCGTCGCACCCCCTTCTAAGGCTATCTGGCGCCGATGGACCCGTCGCATCCCCTTCTAAGGCTATCTGGCGCCGATGGACCCGTCGCACCCCCTTCTATAGGCTATCCGGCGCCGATGGACCCGTCGCACCCCCTTCTATAGGTATCCGACGCCGTGGACCCGTCGCACCGCCTTCTAACGTTATCTGGCGCCGATAGACCCGTCGCATCCCCTTCTATAGGTATCCGACGCCGATGGACCCCTTCACACCTCATTTTATAGCTTCCTAGCTTCGAGGCATTAACTCGACGCCGGTGGACCCGTCGCACCCCTCATTTTGAATTTCGTGACTGACACACACACACACACACACACACACACACACACACACACACACACACACACACACACACACACACACACACACACACACACACACACACACACACACACACACACACACACGTGACAGAATAAGCCCGTTATTATATAGTAGATTATAGCTTCCTAGCTTCGAGGCATTAACTCGACGCCGGTGGACCCGTCGCACCCCTCATTTTGAATTTCGTGACTGACAAACACACACACACACAGACACACAGACACACGTGACAGAATAAGCCCGTTATTATATAGTAGATCATGATAGACACAATTCTAAAGCATCACTCGAGGTATGGATGTTCTTCCTGTTTCCCCCAACAGCTATCAAAGAATGATGTTTTAACATGAAGTGACGTAAGTAGCATCATCATACTGATAAAGATAAGTGTCAGATCAGATAATGTAAGCTGTTGGTACTATTTAAGCAGCCGTTTGTGTGGGTGTTTCCACTTTTTGAAGAAGGCATGGCACCAAGTTGAGGCAAACGTGCAAGGAAATAGATACGTGGAGGATTCATAGAGGTGCAATGCAAAACGTGCAGTGGCCATGAATATGGAACGGTTGCAACGTCTAATTTACCTTTCGCGACATCTGCACAAAGTTACTGCGTACCGATCCGACGCCGTGGGGCCCATCACACCCCATTTCAGAGCTATCTGGTGTTGGTGCACCAATTCGACGCCATTGGACCCGTCGCACCCGCTTCTATAGGTATCTGGCAGCGGTGGACCTGTCGCACCCCCTTCTATACGTATCTGTCGCCAGTGGACCCGTTACACCCCATTTTATAACTTTCTAGCGTCGAGGCACCCACTTGACGCCGGTGGACCCCGTCGCACCCCCCCTCCCTCTTTTGAATTTCGTGACTGACACGAACGAGTTGAATTTTCTGACAGTAATAGAAAGGTGTTCGAGAAAGATTATGTTTTTCTGCTCGAAGATACTTACTTAGATACTTAGATGGCCCATCTTCACAGGACGCAGGAGCCCCAGCATCTCTTCCATTCATTTCGTTCCCTTGCCATTATCATCCAAAATATTCTCAAGTTTTGTGAGTGACGTTAACGAGGTCCCTGAGTCGTATCCAGCTGAGCTCTCAGCTGGTACATCCGTGTAGCGAACACATCACCCCATCTCGTTGGCGGTCTCCCTCGAGGGCGTTTAGCATCTCTTGGGATCCACTCTAGCGCTCCTTTAGTTCATCTGTCGTCGATTTTTCTGTGATGTGACCGGTCCATCTATGCTTTGCTTTCGATACATATTCCGCTGGGTCGCGAAGATGGGACATTCCTGTTATGTCGGAGCTGCGAAGACCGCCAAGGTTTGTGTGCGCCGGTTAAACTTCAGAAAGCATCTTTCAAGGGCTCTGTGGGTACTAAGTAGCTTCCTAAACGTAGCAGCAGTGTCTGCTCACGTCTCCGCTGCGTAACAGAGCCCTGGAAGAACTTTCGAGTCGAACAGATGGGCATTAAGATCTTGGTACATCAGTTGGTCCGTAGCTATTCCCGGCAAACCTTTATGACCCTCAACACGGTCTGAACGTGGTCCAGGCAGCTGAACCCTGACGGAATCCAGCTTGTTCTTAAGGCTGGGCTTCATCCAGTGTCCTAGATATGCGCGTAAGGATGATCTTGGTGAATACTTTGTATAACATGCTTAGCAGGCATATCGGACGGCAGTTCCGAAGGTCTTCTCGGTCACCTTTCTTATGGATAAGAAGTGTTCGCTAGTTATTCCACTAGTATGGGATCCTTTCTTTCCGAAGGTAGGATGTCATGTGCGTTGATAAGATTACATGAAGTGGATAGCCAGCAGCCCGAAGAAAGCCTGCTGACATAAAATCGGGTCCTGGGTTTCATGCTTTTGATAGCGACTCGTACTTCCGAAGGGAGAATCCGTGGTAGAGCTTCACCAGTGGAGATGATCGGACTTGACACAGGAGCTGATGAACGGAAAAGATTCGAGTAGAACCTCTCCGTAATGATTTCCATCTCACGACGAGAAGACATGCGAGTCCCGTCTTCGCTCAGCAAGGCTGCTAGCGAAATATTATATTCGCGGAGATCTCTGCGGCACTTCTTTAGACTCGTTCTTCTTTGTGCTGCTTCCAGAATCTTCTTCTGCTTGTATTTTAAAAGATCCTCTCACAACGCTTTTCTGCAGCTAGTGTTTGCTACTAACCGCTATGCGATCAAACCTCAAAGTCCTTCTTCTTTCCAACAATTCCATGGTAGTTTTTGAAATTCGAGCCAATTTTGTAGTGCGCAGCTTCGAGGCACGCTCAGCACAGGCTCGCAATCCTCTGAGCAGCATCTCGTAGTCCACATTTGGGTTTACTACTCTTCGGTACTACTGAGACGTCGAGTAGACACCACCTCCGGTTGGTGGTTATGTGGTCGATATCCGCACGAGTGGCGTCATTGGGCGATTCCCACTTCCACCGACGATGACCTTTCTTCATGAAAAGAGAAAGAGGCGAGCGGCGGACAGCAGTCCGGAGAGACGACTGCCATTTTCATTCCGGTCCCCTAGTCCAAATCTTCCGATCCTGTACTCTTCTTCTGTAGCAATTCCTAGTTTTTCGTTGAAGTCTTCGAGAACGAATTTGTAGAAGGACTTCTCGTTGCGGATCACTTCATCCAGCTCCTCGTAAAACGCGCCCAATTCGGATTCATCAGCTGCTGATGTTGGCGAGTAGCAGTTGATGATACTGATGGGTTTTTGGCGCAGAATGGCCAGACGAAGTGACAGGATCTCATGAGAATCGACAAGATGGACGACAGATGGGTGCACAACAAAACCAACAGCGAATTTCGCGACGGAACCTTCTCTCCACGAATGACGAGTGTATCGCCATTCATTTTTCGTACGTCCCTCCTTCTGCACTTGGTCTCCTGCAGAACAATCACGTGAAAAGAAATCGGGCCTAGTGTGCAGGGTACTGAGGCTGTGAATATGCTGGAGTGGCAAAAAGACTTTTTCCCAAACTAAGCAGCCCTGCCACGGCGAGCTTAGCTTGCACCACCTGATCCATATAAGTCGTCGCCCAACCTATATGGATCAGGGAACCACCTTGCGACATTTTGCCAAGACGGTGGTGAATCTTAGCAGTGGTTTACTCTTAAGTAGGCTTCCGATTCCGAGAAGTCGGAATGTCGGATGTGTCGAACTTCTTCTCAGCTTGGGAGACCCTGCCGGAGGACGAACCTCCGCTGTGCATCGCAGTTCGACCCTCAGAGTCACCTCCACGGACTTTCCTCGAAGAACGGATTTGAAATTTGGTGATTGATGACTTTGCGGACTTTTAATGTTTTCAAACTCCGATCAGGTGATGTCAGTTTCATAGCACCTTCGATTTTAAAAACCCAAAGCGCCACGGCTTTTAGACGTCTAACTGGAGCTCTAGTTGGGCGATGTTAATCATGATTTTATATAATAGCGAGCTTAGTCTGTGTGTGTGCGTGCTTGTCTGTGTGTCACGAAATTCGAAAAAGGGGGTGCGACGGGTCCACCCGGCGTCGGATTGGTACGCTGGGATCAGATAGCTATAAAATGGGTTGCGACGGGTCCACCGGCGTCAGATACCTATAGAAGGGGGTGCGTCGGGTCCACCGGCGTCAGATTGCTGCGCCAGATGTCAAGAAAAAAGGATGCGACGGGTCCACCCGGCGTCGGATTGGTACGCTGGGGTCAGACAGCTATAAAATGGATTGCGACGGGTCCACCGGCGTCAGATACCTATAGAAGGGGTGCGACGGGTCCACCGGCGCCAGATATCCATAATATGGGGTGCGACGGATCTACCGGCGTCGATGGATCCGGTCATTGGTGCGCAATAACTCAGTGTGCATGACATAAAAGATAAATGATTGCCGCCGTTTCGGGGCTGTGACCACTAGGCGCTTTGCTCTTCACCTTTATGACTCCTCCATGTGCATATTTCCTTCTTCTTTCGCCTCAAGTTTGTAGCATGCCGTTCTCAGAAAGTGGAAACACGCATCCAAACGGCTGCTTAAATAGTAGCAAGATGTTTACGTGATCTGACGTGGAACGTTATCTTTACCAGTAGGATGATGTCTTTCACGTCATTTTATGTTAAAACATCATTCTGTGATAACTTTTGGGAGAATTTAGGAGGAACACCAATACTTAAAGTAATGCTTTCAAATAGTATATACATTATTCTGGCATCGAAGGAGTGTTTGTAGCTGATGGTCGAATATTCTCCAAATATAGAATTGACGCGTTTAGAAGGAAAACTCCGTAATCTTTAGCATCAATTTATAATATAAAGAAGAGAAGGAAAGCGTTGTTAAAAAAACACAAATCTAATTTTACAGAAAACACCATTGCTATTAACTTTTATTGATCAGCGAAGGGAAGCGAATCTGAAACCACCGGTCTGAAGTCTAAAGTCCGGCTTTAGCCGGACATTCAGATTGGTATAATATAATGTAATAATGATATGGAAAAGTTGCGTAGCGTCCGCGTATAAGAGTCTGATTGCTGCGTGCCCTGGTGCTTTCACTAAACGCAGTAAGACATTTAAGTGCACGCATTGGGACTGTACGAGCTATATAACGTGCGCTGTCATATGGCACAAGATTCATCTATGTCGCAAAAAGGTGCTGTCATCCAGCACATTGCCAATACTCATGACCTGAAAGAGGTTTCCTGAAAGAATCTGCATGGATTCTTTGGCAACAACTATTCGTTTTGTTAAGGTGAACTGCCGAACACTGTTGAATGAACAACAGCAAGCCGCCCTGACCAAGCTTGTACGATATCTCTGTGTGCCGTTTGCTGCGTTGCGGAAAACGCGCATCAGAGATCAGCAAGTCATCAGTATCGAAAATAATGATGCTGATAGCGGCGATGCTGATAAAAAGAAAGTAGTTGGCTGCGCGACAGCTGTGAGGAACGATTACAACAACTTGGTGGAGGTATTTGGCTCAACGTCGTCTTGACATTCCATTGTACGACGGCGGAATCGCCGACACTAATACTCGACCGTAAATGCCCATGCATCTACGCAAACCGCTGAGGATAACAACAATGATTCCTTCTATGATGAGCTCAATGTGTTGAGTCGAAATCGACGCAGCGAAGGTGGGACGTGAACAACAGTTTGATGTGCGACGAGAATGGTATTATCTAGAGGAGCTCAAGTCGGATGACGGTGATCGTCTGGTCGACTTATGTGAACAGATGAGCCTCATCATCGTTTCCATGTTTAAGAGGAGTCATCAACGCCATCAGCTCACGTGGTAGGGGTCAACTCTTTTAACGTCTGAAGAGCAGCACAAGCAGAAGATGAGGACTCTCAAACTTCAGTTCGACTATGTTCTGAAGAGGACCATTCCTCGGTCGGATATCCGAAAACCCAGTACTCTTTGTGACGCTGCATTGACTTTGATCTCCGTCCAGTTCTTCTCAGCCTGGAGATAGGGTTTAACAAGAGAAATCGAGAGGTTCCTCCTCAAGCGAAAGTCGACATGACAGTTCTGAAAGATGAAGAATGCAAAAAAAAAATCCGCCAGTGTCTATTCATGTTGGAGTACGGACCAGAAAAAAGCTTTGCGATGTTGATTCCTTCATAAAGTGCGTCCGGGACGCTCCAAGGAAAACGCTTCAAGTTCAAATGCTGCAGAAAAAAATTTCCTCTTTTTTTTACAAACGTACAGACGTACAAAAATATCATGATCATGATCATGATAATGATATATAATAACGAGCTTAGTCCGTGTGTGTGTATGTGTGTGTGTTTGTCTGTGTGTCACCAAACTCGAGAAAGGGGGTGTGACGGGTCCACCCGGCGTCAGATTGGTGCGCCGGCGCCGGATACCTGTAAAAGGGGTGCGACGGGTCCACCGGCGTCGGATTGGCGTTCCGGCACCAGATACCTATAGAAAGGGGTGGGACGGGTCTCGCGGCATCGAAATGTTACGCAATAACTTCGTGTGCATCGCAAAAGGTAAATGGGATGTTTCATAGCCGTGGCCACTGCGCGCGTTGCTTCTCACCTTTATGTCTCCTCTATGCGTCTTTTTCCTTCCACATTTGCCTTAGGTTGGTATAATGTCTTCCTCAGAAAGTGGAAACACGAATGAAACCGGCTGCTTAAATAGTAGACAACAGTTTACATGATTTGACCAGGAACATTGTCTTTATCAGTAGAATGATGTTTTTCCCGTCATTTTATGTCAAAACATCATTCTTTGATAACTGTTCGAGGGAAACAGAAGGAAAACCCAAATTTCGAGTAATGCATTCAAATTGTGTCTACATTGTATGGTATCAACGGAGTGTTTGAAGCCAAAGTTTGAATATTCTCCAAATGTAGAACTGACGCGTTTAGAAAGAGAACTATGAAATCTTTTGTTTTTGTTTACAGTAAAAAAGAAAGAAGAAAACATTGTTAGAAAAGCGGGGTTCTGATTTTACAGAAAATGTCACTACCATTAATTTTTGATCAATTGATCAGTGAAGGCGAGCGAAGAGAACACCACAAAAAAGTCTGAGGTCCGGCTTTAGCTGGACATTCAGGCTGGTATATAATAACGAGCTTAGTCCGTGTGTGTGTGTGTGTTTGTCTGTGTGTCACGAAATTGGAAAAAGGGGGTGCGACGGGTCGGATTGGTGCGCCGGCGCCAGATACCCATAGATGGGGCGCGACGGGTCCACCGGCGGCAGATACCTATAGAAGGAGGTGGGACGGGTCCACCGGCGCCAGATACCTATAGAAGGGGGTGCGACGGGTCCACCGGCGTCGGATACCTAGAGAAGGGGGTGGGACGGGTCCAACGGAGCCAGATTGCTATAATATGGAGTGCGACGGATCCACCGGCGTCAGTGGACCCGGTCATTAGAGCGCAATAAATTAGTGTGCATGACGCAAAAGGTAAACGGTTGCCGCCGTTTCATAGCCGTAACCACTTGGCGCTTTGCTCTTCACCTTTATGACTACTCCGTGTGCCTATTTCCTTCTTCTTTCGCCTCAAGTTTGTAGCATGCCGTTCTCAGAAAGTGGAAACATGCATGCAAATGGTTGCTTAAATAGTAGCAAGATGTTTATGTGATCTGACGTGGAACGTTATCTTTATCAGTAGGATGATGTCTTTCACGCCATTTTATGTTAAAACATCATTCTGTGATAACTATTGGGGGAAATCAGGAGGAATACCCAGGCTTCGAGTAATCCTTTCAAATTGTATCTATATTATTCTGGCATCGAAGGAGTGTCTGTAGCTGATGGTCGAATATTCTCCAAATGTAGAATTAACGCGTTTAGAAGGAAAACTCCGTAACCTTTTGCCTTAATTTATAATATAAAGAAGAGAAGGAAAGCGTTGTTAAAAAAAACACAAATCTAATTTTACAGAAAACACCACTACTATTAACTTTCATTGATCAGTGAAGGGAAGCGAAGCTAAAATCACCGAAAGTCTGAAGTCCGGCTTTGGCCAGACATTCAGACTGGTATATATATATATATATATATATATATATATATATATATATATATATATATATCACCTGCAGCGAATATATATATATATATATATATATATATATATATATATCACCAGTGCTACGGGCGACATATATATATATATATATATATATATATATATATATATATATATATATATATATATGTCGCCCGTAGCACTGGTGATTTCAGCCAGAAGAAATGTCTGAGAAGGAAGTTACGTCGCTGACTGCAAAAAGACCACGAAAACCAATAGATGTCAAAAGCAAGGAAGTTTGAAAAGGCGTGAGAGGACAAGAACTCGCGGAAAGCCTACGCTCTACTAAACGTGCTTACTTTACTTGTTTTATTAAAGCAGTACAGGCGCAAGATAAAAATATGTTCTCCAGTCCTCAATGCTGCCATTGTAAAGAGTATCGGTGAAGTAACCTTGCCAGTTTGGATGGATCACCTCAAAACCTTGCTGAACTGGCAAGCGCGATCAGTTTCTGAACTCGAAGATGCTCATAGACCGATATAGGCCAGTAACGAGGAACCATCAAACCAGTCGGAGGTTCTGGTCCGTAATCAAAAGATGAAAAACGGAAGATCTAGTGGGGACAAAGGAATTACTGCAGAAATCCTTGCGTCTGGGATTCGTAACATGACGAAGATCATCCGCTGAATATGGATAGTCGAAAAGATATCTGACTCATGGAGACACTATTATAATTCCCTCCACAACAAGTTATCCGTTACGAAGAATCTCATTGCTTTGCTTTATATACAAGGCTTTGAGTCGGATTATTCTGGAACGAAACATCGCGAAGGAACACCTCGAGACAAGGAAGCTGGCTTTTGTCGTGGCCGATCTGCGACTGAGCAGGTATTCATCGTCAGGAGTGTGACTTTAGTATGGCATCGGTATTCGAAGCCAATGCAGTTAGCTTTTCTGGACTTTGAAGCCGCTTTCGACTCTACTCATCGAGGCGGAGACGGCTTCAATGAGGAGAGCGCTTCGCATCGATGGAGCACCAGAAAAGTTCGTTCGTCTGCTTGACTACATAAATCAGCGAACAACTGCTGCAGTTCGAACACCAGCCGGATGTAGAAAACCATTTGAAGTGATAACTGGAGTAAAACAAGGGGCAGTGGCAGGACCCTTCCTGCTCAATTTTGCCATCCATGACATAATGCGAAGAACAGTCGATCAGCGTTCTGGCGACACTGTCTGAGCAGCATCAAAATGCCACTTGACCGATCTCGAGTACGCTGACGATGTTGTTGTATTCGCAGAAAGCAAAGCTAAACTTCAACATGTTGTCAACCCTGTATCGGTGATAGGTATAAGCAGATATGTAACTCGAGATCCTTTAACTGGAATCAGCCCAGCAGCCGATCGAACCCACAGATGAATTTTGATACTTGGGCAGTGTGCTGAAAAACAATGCCTGCTAAGAGAGAGATATTCAGCAAAGATGCGCTAGGGCCACTTCTGCATTAAGCTGCTCAACGAAATACCTGTTTACGGCTCCTATCACCAACTAGGAGAACTAAGCAGCACCGTCCACGATGATGAAAAGGCTTCATTGCACGAAAAGGAAGATGTTTAGATGGCTGCTTTGCTACTTTTGCCCCACGGTATGACACGTGGGGCTTAGCTCTTTACATGGGTGATCCCTAACAGGACTAAAAAAGCCTTGGATGAAGGATAACCATGCGAACAAGCAGGGTTTCGAAAAGGATTCAGCACGATTGACCACATCCACACTGTTTCGAAACTCATCGAGGTATCACGAGAGTATAAGATGCTGCTGTGTCTCATCTCCATTTACTTGAAGAAGGCCTTCGACTCAGTTGAGACGGAAGCGTTCGTGGAAGCCTTGGACAATGAATACGTCCCTACTCAGTTCATAAAGGTACATCGATAGTTGTACAGTAACTTCACGACCGGAATTTCGCCATTGTACAAGAATATCACCATTGACTTGAAGAGGGGGGTCCGAAAAGGTGTCAATCTCACCCAAAATATTCACAGACGCTCTCGAGAACGCAATGCGAAAATTGGAATGAGACGACATGGGAGTGAAGGTTGATGGTCGGCAGCTACACCATTTGTGCTTTGCGGATGACATCGTATTGATAACACCTAACACCAGCCAAGCGGAGCGAATGCTGACCGAATTCGACGAAACATGTGGATGCATTGGTCTTCAGCTGAATCTGCAAAAGACGATGTTCATGCGGGAAGGTCGGGTCTCGGATGCCCCATTCACGCTCAACGGAAGGAACATATCCGAATGCACCATCTACATTTATCTGGGTCGGGAGTTGAACATGATGAACGATCTAACTCCCGAGCTGGCAGGAGGAGACGAGCGGCTTGGGGAGTGTACAATAGCATCTAGGATGTAGTGAAGAAGACCAGGAACACCCGGCTCCATGCTCACCTCCTCAACACCACCGTAATTCCTGCTTTGATGCTTCGGAAACCTGGGCATTTCGCAAGGAGGAAGAAAACGCAGTGAGCGTCATTGAACGCGCAATTGAGAGAGTGATGCTAGGAGTATCCCGTTTCACGCAAGTGAGGGGCGGGATTCGAAGTCCTCTCCTATGTCGGCGATGGAAGATTAGAGACGCCTCCACGTTTGCAAAGGAAAGTAAAATAAGGTGGGCCGGACACGTGATGCGCCTTAGCGACGACCGTTGGACCAAAGCCGTGAGCGACTGGGTTCCCCCCGATTAAGCGCACTACAGGAAGACCACCGACCCGGTGTCAGATTTTTTCACGAAGCCCTTCAAAGAAAATTATGATGCTCTTCATGTCCCACGCGAAAGGAGGAAACTGGGCTACTCTGGCACGTTATCGGGACAAATGGAAGAATTACTGGAGTCAAGGTGATCAAGGTGACTGTATTTATTAATCGTCACCACTTTATTTGTCATGCTGCGTCACGGCTGTGTGCAGGGCATGTGTCTGTACGTGTGTTGATGTCTGCGTATCGCGTAAACATTTCGATGCAGTGAGACAAACCCAGCTCCAGATTGGTAATTTTGCGCTAGAAAGCAGTAAAAAGAGCACATCATCTTTAGGTTAGTGTTTTCGGGATTAGAAATCGTTGAACCGAACCCAACATCACCTAAATGCTGTACGATGGACACAAAATGGGAACAAGGGATTGATTGTGACATAGAAGTAAGGTCGGAGGAGGACGAAAGAAATGAAGAGAGCAGAAAGGAAAGGAGGAGAGGGTAGTCGCTGACAAATAGACATATTATTACCATACTACGGACTGCAGAATTAAGTTCCAATCACTTAATTCGTAGTTCAGTGAGAGGCCTAGTGATGTCACCATAAAGTGCCGACGGCTGGTGCAGCGCAGTGTAGTACAGTTTTTATTAGAGCGATCAGGAATGAATTCCTGAGAGAAGTCATATCTTTGCATTTGGCGCCAAACAGTTCAATGAGAACAATTGTCATTCAAAAAAATGATGAATTTTCATATCATCATTGAAATGAGCAGTTTCGATGCTATCAATAAGCGAAAAAAGACATCTACAACTGCAGATTGGGATAAAATTAGTACACTGTAGCTCTATCTGTTGCTGGATAACGACGCTCGTACTGGATTCTATGCAATGCAACTCTGCACGTTTGTAGAGACACACCTTTTCTATATTTGCGCAAAAGTTCGAGTTTCTCACTTAGTTTTTTGGAAGCAAGATGAGAAAAATGAAAAGTTTTTCCTCATATTTTTTCCCACCTACGGAGGTCAATATCCGGCAGTCTCTGGCACGGCACTCTGGCACGCAATCGGGACAAATGGAAAAATTACTGGCGCCCGCTCGACCAGTTCGAAGATAAACGGGAGTCAAGGTGATCAAAGTGATGACACGTGGAGGGTACCAGCATCTTGCACCATCCATCGAAAGAAGCTACAGAAAATCGTCTTTGTTTCTTTACACGTATACTGAGAATACCATCAGATCACCTCGTTCAACGAGTTCTGAGGAGTTGGATCGTCGGGTTCAAGCTGGAAAAGGCCACATGACCAGAAACAGAATTTCTAGAGTGAGGTGGTGAAAGAGAAGTTGAGGACACTCGGCGTGGAGAGGCAGTTCAGGAGAGACGAAAGGTTGCGCAGGTAGAACAGCGACGAATGAATTTATTCTCTGCAAGCCCTCGCAGAAGATCGAAAAGGTTGGGCACAGCTATGTTCAAGGACATTACACATCGGCGAAGATGCGGACAATCGCGTCAGACGATAACATCAATTAATATTAATAATAATAATAATTAATATTATGATGCTACCGCCTGGCGATAAATATGTATACCTTCATGACGGTTTACCGCCTCATTGTGGCGTGGAAATAAGTCTGTGTCGAACTGGATGCACAGCGTAGGTGCGTCCTCTGGCAGAGTCTCCAAGCCGAAAAGAGGTCGACACATCCGAGATTCCAACTTCTCGGAATCGGAAGCCTACCTAAGAGTAAACCACTGCTAGGATTCACCACCCTCTAGGCAAAATGTCGCAAGGTGGTTTCCCGATCCCTACAGACTGGTGACGACCTGTGGTGAGCTAAGCTCGTTATGGTAGAGCTGCTCAGTGTGGGAAAAGTCCACTGCAGCATACACAGTGCCTCGGAATCCTGCGCAGTGGCCGCTACTGCCTCAGACGTTGGACGGAATGAAAAGGTTTAAGGGCAATCGAATCTCAGGTTGCTCAGAACGTCTTTGACTCTCTCTTCCTTTTGGACCTAGGTGACACATGCACGACTCGCCATGGCTTTGTTCTTGCAACACGAGAGCAAAGTCCAGAGACGCTGACTTATGTGCCCTTCTTGGAGCTGCAGAGCGTATCAAACTCAACTGATTGCTCTCAAGAGACCAATAGCAGGACATACAGCAAATGAATGACCGCACACTAGTCATTCGTGGAGAGAAGCTTCCGTAGCGAAATGTGGGTGGTGTTGGTTTTGTTGTGCTTCTATCTATCGCCCATCTTGTCGATTCTCATGAGATTCTGTCACTTCGTCTGACAATTCTTCTCCGTCCTCTGCTCCAAAAAACCCATTAACATCATCAGCTGCTATTCACCAACATCAGCAGCTGATGAATCCGAATTCGACCCGTTTTATGAAGAGCCAAAACAAGTAATCTAATGCGACAAGTCCTTTCACTAATTTCTTGTTGGAGACACAAAACGAGTAAAAGCCACTGAAGAGGAATACAGAATGGGAAGAATTGGACTATTGGACTGGAGTAAAAACGGCAATTGTCTCATAAGAATGAGAAAATACGACTTAATCACACGATGGAAAAGAGCGGCTGCTGGAGACAGGGAGGAAAGAATTATAAGACGAATCACACTCGAGGACCACTTGTCCCAAGGTGATTTGTTTCATCGAGGAGGATCCGAACTTGGAACAAAGAAGGACTTTCAGGCTTGTTCCGAATGCATCGCACATTGAGCGCTTAGTAGCAACACCAGCTACACAAAATTATACATAAATATTGTGATCCAGAGGACCTTCGGAACTACCGTCCGATATGCTTAGTGAGCGTCTTGTACATGATCCTCACGCGCATATCTAAGACGCTGGGTGAAACCTAACTCGAGAAGAAGTTCGAGAAGAAAAAGTACACCAAGACCGTGAAAGGTCAAGTTTGCATTGCTCGCCCCTTGTGAAATCCTTCGTCAAATATGAAAAGCCTTCGACAGCGTAGAAACGAATGCAATAATGTCAGCGCTGGTCGATCAAAGTGTGGACACGCCTGATGAAAAGGACAAAATTACTGTCGTATCAATCCACTTGGGATGCGCTAAAGCGTTTTACTGGAACTCGTAATCGTTGAGGTTTTGGAACGCGTATTGGCCTATACAATGATTTGCGGGAGCCAGCCAATGATTAAGTCAGTCCAGTCTCAGTTTATCTTCCCAGACAAGTTTGGTACCAATTTGTCGATCCCGGAGTGATGAAAGACTTGGTTTGCACTAGGGCGGTTTTGAAACCTCGATATGTGGCTACAACGGACTTCTAACCGACTGCGCCACACCCGCCTTAATCAACTCAAAAGCAGCATACCACGAATCTGACGTGGTATGGATTTCCAATGGAAAGATTACACAGGGTAGTAGATTGCGGAAAACTAGGTGATTCCGCTCATCTCTCCATTGTCGCTGTAAAAAAGCCGTTTTTTTACGACGGCTTACAGTGCAACGCGCCACCCTCCTGCAGGCGCCGCATCAACGAGTGAGCTTTCGAGGATTGATAAGACCTCTTCATCAGCCTACTCAAGTTAAAATAATGAAAAGATTGCTGAACTGAACTTGAACGGAACCTGTACATAGAGGCGCGTCTAGTAATTTTTTCGATCGTTAGCAGCTCATACTGTTCTTTCCATATGCAGACACTCCATGGATCTCCCTCACTAGGAGGTCCACAGCAGGTTAACGGCGAAGGTGAGGGAGGATCCTCTGCCCTTAAGAGACGTCTTTTGAAGTATACCTGGCGCACACAACATTAAGCCGGTCTTCGCAGCTCTGACTTAAGAGAATGTCTTGTCTTCGCGACATGAATATATATATATATATATATATCTTCGCGACATGAATACATATATATATTAAATAATATCAGGGCGGGTGTAGCGCAGTCAGTGAGAGGTTCCCCGCCTGCACGATCGATCAGGAGTTCGAATCTGCCCTAGTGCTCACTAAGGTTTTCTTCTCTCCGGGGTCAATAAATTGGTACCAGACTTGTCTGGGAGGATAAAAATACTGACATGACTTGACACGTCGGCCAACCCGCACAAGTCATTGTATAGGCCAGCTACACGTTCTAAAACTCAAACGATTCTGAATTGAAGTGCACTTAATAGCACATTCCAAGAAGAACTCCAGACACTTTATCGTTTATTTATCCACACTTTAGGAGTACATATGGGCTAAAAGAACTCTAGAGTGGGACTCCAAGACATACGCACTCGAGGGGGACCGCCAGCGAAGAGTGATATGTTCGCAACACAGATGGACCAGCTGAGAGCTCACCTGAATACGGATCAAGGGCCTTGTTAACGTCACTCACGAAACTTGAGAACATTTTGGACGACGATGGCGAGGGTAAGATTGGAAAGGATACTGCGGTCTGCATGCACAGTATGTCATATAAGTATTAGACCTTGGTGCGTATAACATTAAAAACACAAGCAACCATGGTGCTACACCACTAGCATAGCAGTATGGTATTCTCGTATTCTCTAAGTCCATATAGAAAGCCTCTACTTCTTTTCCGTAAGTATAGGTTAGAGTGTACAAAAATAGTCGATGCGGACGTTGGACCACATCCTCTCATCCGCAGATGTTTGATTCGGGTTGTTCGAGAGAGTCGATGTTCTTTGTCGTACTCGTGTTGACGAAGATTCCAACTCTACCAATTCTGCTGTCGCATGTTCCTAAGAACAGTTCTTCTCCAGTTTCAAATACGGCGTTGAGACGGAGACATCGTTTCGTCTCAATCAGTCCGATGATTTCGTTACTGATCTTCCTGGCTCGCATAATGAGATCTTCGATGGCTGCATCCGATGTAAGCGTACGTGCGTTATAAGTGCAGATCGTCATCCTTTCCCGTTTCGGTAGCCTATATGACTTCTGCAACCCTGTCCTTCCTGGCGCTACCTTACCATCCTTTGTTCCGGGAGACTCTTTTTTTTATTTTTGTAAAATGCGTAGTATTTTGAAATCCATGGTCATGTTGCGGACCTCTACTCCCACGGGTTAGTTGGAGAACGTTGCGTCCTGCCAGAGTGGAGAAAGGAGCTTACTTATTTAAGGCGACTCCAAACCGTCTCAATTGCACCTTCCAGTCGATTGTAAACATCTGGCCGGACCGACGTGCGGAAAGCAAGAATCAGCCCTGGGGCAGCAGGGACAGGGAATCCGCCCCCAAATCCACGCTCGTCTCAGGCCGGGCACAATGTCGCTATTGGTCCGGGATTAGCCACTATCTACCAGCTGGGGACTTGCCACGTAGCCTCGCCGCTAACCTGCTGTGGACCTCCTAGTGAGGGAGATCCATGGAGTGTCTGCATATGCAAAGAACAGTATAAGCTGCCAACGATCGAAAAAATTACTAGGTGCGCCTCCACGTACACGTTCCGTTCCCCTCAACAATCATTTCATTATTTTAACTTGAATGGGCAGATCCTACTAATCCTCGAAGGCTCGCACGTTGATGCGGCGCGTGCAGAAGGGTGGCCTGTAACACTGTAAGCTGTCGTAAAAAAACGGCAGCTTCCTGACCTTTTTTTTACAGAGACTACGAAGAAGTCAGCGGAATCACATGGTTTTCCGCAATCTACTACCCTGTATAGAAGCTTTACATGGGAAATCTATACAACGTCAAATTCGTGGTATGCTGCCTTTAAGTTTGTTATGGCGAGTGTAGCGCATTCGAGTAGAGTCCGCTGTGGTCGGTTGTTCGAGAACGTCCTAGTGCTAACCAAACCTTTCATCCCTTTAGAGTCAATAAATTGGTACCAGTCTTGTGTAGATAAAAACACTGACTTGGTCATCGGCTGGCCTCTCATGACATTGTTGAGGCTAACACGCGCTTCAAAAATCTACGATTACAAATTGCAGTAAAACGCGTTGGCGAGTCTCAACTGGATTCATACGCCAGTGGCTTTATTAAGTTGGTTTATGCTTTGAAAGCTGAAAAGTGAGGCTGAAAAGCTCTTCGAACAAAACCGTATTAAAGTTTATTAAGTCATAGTGAGGAAGTTAATCTAATACAGTATTCATAAATGATATCCTCTTAATAAGATGGAGGCTGTTGGCTCGAGTCAGCAGTAGGTTTTGCTTCAATTGCTGAACTGACAACCGTTTTCGTTGGATTTGAGTTTTCCTTTCCGTCTAAACTTGTGACCCTTGTATCGGATGGCTTGTTTGAGCGGCTTTCTTCTCGGCCATGGATAGGTGTTTCTATTTGAGGTACACTACAAAGAACTGGAAACAACTGCTAACGAATTTCGCGACCACACACCTTATTTCAAGCAAAATCGCTCGAAACAATATTTAGTAGTGAAATAAAGAACAAAAACCTGCATTTCACACATTCGCTCTGTGCTTTTAAAGTGCAGAGAGTTCAAGTTGCTAAGGTTCTAATAATTTAATGTAAATAAATAAATCTAAATATTAAAATCTTATTAGTATTAATATTGATACTAATAAGATTTTAATATTTAGATTTATTTATTTACATAAAATTTACTTATATATTAAATAGTAACTGTTAAAAACCAAAATAAATACTTATTTATGTCAATATTAATGTTATTATATTATTATTTATTATTACATTATTTAACAGTTACTAAGGTTTCAACAAGATTAGGAGAACAAGGACAACAACAAGTATAAGCTGTACTTACACATTTATAGGTGTATGAGTAGACATGTTATTGCTGTCCTTTGATGTTGGTTTGGGGACCTTTCCCAACTTATCAACCTATTAAAAAGCGTAGCTTGGATTTGCATCTCCATCATGACCTTTTCTCTCCTTGGAGTTAAAAGCTCACTTTAGTTTTGGTAGATGTTGTAGGAAAAATTTTATATTCCGCATCAGTTGGTACTTCAGTTTCATATCCAAGAAGAGTGACATCAAGAGCCTTCACTAATGTGGGGTCTCCTAAAATCTCAAAAATGCATAACTAAAAGAAAGAAGCTTCGAATATGAGTAGAACCTCTTCTTTTCTTGTAATCTTCAGTCATGACCTTCATAATATTGAACGCATTGTCAATGGTCTCTTTCGTTGTCTTTTCATAGCTCACGGAAACGCGTATAACGCTGTTATCAGCAACATAAAAAGAAAGGATAAAACAGGTCTTCTTCTTGATAGAAGTTCCATCTGTGTTTTTTTTTAGGAAGGATAGCCAACAGCCAATTCAAGAACTTCATAGGAATGTGAGTACAATCTAGTCAAGTTTTCAACTGTTTTATGATGGGAGTTCCATTGCATTGCAGCCAACCCTTAGTTGCGTTGCGATGATACTCCCACCTGAAAGCAGTAAAAACAGCCCTGCTTCCAATGCAACCCCACAAAAATTATAAAACCAGCATCCTTGTCCCACGTGTTCCATCTTGACTCACGTTGTTCTTCGAATTGAGTCATTTCCAGCTTTGTATTGTTCGCGTGCAAAAGTTACCAACTAGTTCCACCTTTGAAAAAGAATACAAAGAACTTTTTTTTTCTTTGAAGAGATTCGCAAAGAAATTTGATCAAGTCGTTGGTCTTCGTAGCGGGTTTAGTTTCGCTTTAGCTTCGCGTAGAATCCACTCTCTCACGGCTCTTGTCCAAATAGTTGTCACGTTGAAACACATCACGGCTGACCTTAGCTTGCTCTCCTTGAAAAATGAGGCGGTGTCTCTAATATTCGATCACTGACGTAGGAATGAACTTTGAATCTCTTCCCTAACTTGTGTGAAACGGGATACTCCTAGCATCGTTCTTTCAATTAAGCGTTCAATAACGCTGACAGCTTTTTCTCCGGCTGGCAAAATACGTAGTTTTCTCAGCTGTAGGTCAGGGCAGAATCTGGGGTGGTGTTAAAGAGCTGAGAATGAAGTCACGTGTTCGCTACATCTCCAGTGCTCATTTACCAACACCAAGCTGCTCACTTCCTCCTGCCCAACACATTGCTCTGGTCGTTCTTCATGTTCATTTCCGACCTCGATATACGTAGCTGGTACAGTCAAATACGTTCGATGCACTGAGTTTGAGTGGGGTATCCGAGGCCACCCGTTTCTCAAAAACATGGTCTTTCCTTGATTGAGCCGCAGATTGAGCTGAAACTAATCACTAGAGAACCTATATCGCCTGTGCATCAATCGCGTCAATCGTTGTGAGTTCATTTTGGAACCCTGTTTGGTTGCATAACTGTCCCTCGTCTAGCTCTTTTTTAATTCTCTTACGTATCTGGAGCTGAGATATGACAGACAGTGAACAGGTTGTGCGATAGTCGCTAATGTAACGTGGACCTCCTTTCTTAAAAAGCACGATCTTGGTAGTGGACATGATTATCGAAAAAATCAGAGTTAATGTCGTTGACAATTTGCTAAATTTCTCTACTAAATCCAATAGTTATTTCATTGGGTTCTGTAAAGCAGATATCTTCTACCAGCCATTTTGTGTTTTTTGTGTTTCTTAACACCTCTGCAGTTTCTGACAACACTGCTGTTGTTATCGCTTTAAGGTACTTTATTTTTGCCTCCCAGCAAAGCTTTGGAAGCAAGAACGTGAGTTTGTCATTGATTGTAGGTCGTGCTGTCCCAAAAAAGGACCTATCATGGCTTTTCTTGCACTTTCATGAATATGTTCTTCGAGTCGATCATATTCCTCTTCAATGTCCACTGTGTTATCTTCAAAAAAGCCGGCTAACAAAGCGAGAAGGTCACAGCTAATAATGGTCTTGGAACTACACTTTGTGAACTTTGCAGTTCTCTTTCCTTTCCGTGATAAGGAAAATTTTATTCGAAGAAGGAGATGGTCAGATTCCATATAAAACTTTCCTATAGCTGCGAAACCTGTCAGGCAAAAGCTTTCACCAACAACTACGCATTGGTGAATTTCATTACAGTACCCTTCACTGGGCGGCTGCCCAGACCAATATAAAGAAGAAAGCCCTGGGAAGCCTGCTAATTTCCGCGGACCATAACGATAACATAACAACAACATAACCATAACCATAACGATAACATAACGATAACGACAAGTCACCATAACGAACTGGGAGAGTGCTTGTTCCATTGAAGGCCATGAATACTAGGAATGACCTTGTAGAACAGTCGGCCTTCTCTGTAGAATTTCTTTTCGTACGTTTGAAACTCACTTGCAGTCTGCCTTTCTCTACGTTCAACAGAAAATTTCAAGATATTCTTTTTCTTCGTAGTTGAGTGTTAGAGGCTAACTGACGCGAAGAGTTAAAGCTGCGTTAATTCACATCTCCTCATTCACAAACGCTTGATTTAAGCCGTAGGTTGTTCGAAAGAATTGAAATCCATTGTCACTCGTGTTGACGAGTATATCATACCAACCAACTTTCCTACTCGTTTCGAATGCAAACATGCAAATTCGCTCCCGTATTACAGATATCATCCCAGCCTTTTTCCATTTCAGCAGCCTAGGTGACTCCTGTAATATCGCCTTTCCTGGCGCGGCTGCATCAGGCGGTCTTCCGAAACTGAGATGATCTTTCTTGTTACCGTGTATAGCAATAAATTTGAAACCCACTTGTAGTTTGCATTTCTATACACTCAATGGGACGACGTCACGTCTTGGAGAAGTAGAGAGATGGAGCTTATTTGTAACACCCAAACGAGCTCCCTACACTTCTCTCTAACTCGATTACAGGGTTATGGCCGGAATATGGTTATGAACATATTGATAGTGGGTCGGCTTTTTCAAAACAGCAAACAATGAATTCATTCCCTTGAACTCACTTACTTCTCAGAAGAAGAAACCATAATGTAGTCTACATATTTCGTTATGCTGCGGCAGCATAACGAAATAGACTACATTATCATCGGCATAAGGTTAAGCTTGATGGTCCTCGCGGTTACACCAAAGCTGGGCATAGGATCAGGGCATCGTCTTCTTTGTTCTAGGAAACGTTTAACTTCTCTTAGAAGCCGTAGTCATCTCGAGTAACTTCAAACCAAACTTGCCTTATATAAGGCGACGCATGAATCTAATTCAAATCTAGTTAAAAGAAGGTAAGTTCGGTGAAGCACTGGCGCTTTATTTCTTAATATGCCTCAAACTAGTGTTGATATCGTATTGCTTCTTAGTTCATTCACTCCTCACTCCAATCTAATGCCCACCATTATCTCTGATGAAGTGTAGACAGCAAACTAATCTTGTGGGGATGTTTAAAAATAAGAAATAAAGGAATCAAGGACATACTTGGGCACGTGTGAGAAAAATTTTATGGGACTCATTAAAGAACTGAAAGAGCCTGAGAGTATGTGTATTTCTTTCGTCTTTGGAGAAGTTTGGTTCCTGAGAAAAAATCCTCGACAAGGTTATTCCGGTTATTTTGATTTTTAAGCCTCCTTTTGAATAGCTTACAATGTACTGGAATGTGAACAATCCGAAATTTCTGGGTGTAAAAATCTGAAGATTAGGGTGTTGATCCACCAACGATTCAAAGTAGCTTGCCATTTCACATATCTAAACAGTAGCTTCATTTGTATAAGTATACCGGATGAACTAGCTAATTCTCAAAAAAGAGAAGCAAATTTCAATGAATGAAAATTCTCACCTTGTTAACATAGTGCCTAAGACCTTCAACGCCACAAAGACGTAGGATGAACCAAACCTTAAGTGCCTTGAAGCGGCGACTCAAGTGAAGCCCCCAGTCTCTATGATCACTGACAACCCCTTAAAGAATAGATTACAAAAGAACCATGAAAAAAAAACTCTCATTAAGAAGATAATTTTCTATGGTAACTTGCCATGTGAAGGTTTGAGATAAATAGGAGTGATAGCAAATGCGTCCTTATAGGTTTGTTGCTCTCGCGTCCAAATAATAGATAATGTGGCAGAGTGAAGAAGAAATTTACTGAGATTAACGTTGATTGTGTGTGCATTCTCTATTCCATCTCTGAAAACATAATGTAACGGCAGAAAAATAGTGAAAAAAAGTGTAAAAAACCTCACGCGACTTCTCGATATTTAGGATCTATGAACGTGCTTCCGGCATATGCAGCATCAACATGCAGCCATGTTCCATATCTAAGCATCTTTACCATTGCGCGAGATTGAGAGACGACAAACGTTTTTGTTTTTTTTAAAGTTGCAATTGTTTTTTTTTTCGTAATTTAAAATGGACACTATTATCGCAGCATTCTTCTACTTTCTCTACTGAAGAGTTGCGGAGTAACCAGCAGAGATATAAGGACGCGTTCGACGTCACCTCACTTCATCTCAATACTTTTCTAATGTTTATGAATGTCGTCAGCGAATTAAGGGCAGTGTCATCACCTGCTACTCCGTCCTTCGCTACTCCACTCAAGCTTTTGCTACGGAAACTCGAGAGCAGCGACAAATCTTAGATAATTTTCAGTGAGTTGGGACCCACCTTGTCAAATTTCTCTTAGAGCATTGTTGTATAATGTTATTGTTCTAAAATCTGGATTCTAAATTCTAAATATTGTTATTGTTCTGTTATTGTGTATGTTGAACTTATGTTTTTCTGATGATGAGATGCAATGGTTAGAACACACATATGCCACAAAACAAATAATAATATGCATAGATTCTCGCAAAAAAATCTTACATAGATGTATTCTATTGTGTTAAAATTTTAATTTAGATTGCAAAGCTCTAGTACCTTATTTTAAAGGCAGCACACTACAAATCCGAAGTAAGGGAATCCGTGAAGCTACAGATGGGGTTGTCGTTAGAACGTAGCACCTTATACGCGCTCCGGTTCTCTCTGGTGCTTGTTCAATGGTTTTATTTGAATAAGTAGACGAGGTGAGCTCACTGATTTTCGGCAGCTTGTAGTTGCATGCGGTACGTGTATAGGAGTGGTGCGTAGCAACTGAAGTCGTCTTAAAAATCGCGCCTTTAACGACGATCAGAGAGAGATAAGCGAAACCACCATTGATGTCGCGATTTACAACTCCAACTCTAGAGTTTCCCGCGGATTTCCTCACCGCTTCAGATTCGTGGTATGCTGCCTTTAATTGTATCTTCGTGGAATACAACTTCATATGACGCTCTTTTCTCGTTTCTGCAGCTTCTTATCACTTCGCTTCTATTTATTTTACGTATAAGACTAATGTGACCGGCAAAGTGTAGTGCAAACGAAAACATCAAGAAAGCATAAAGGGTAAAGAAAGGAGTAAAACACTGAAGATTTTTAAGCCACGTTTTGTAATCCGGTAGATAAAGGGGGAGGAGGTCTGTTAATGCCTTTTATGGGGAAAACAGAAAATAGACACTTTTATTCATATTATCAAAACTGAATGAAAGTGTCTTATCAGGCGACAGTTCTCGTATCTATGCCCTCACTCCTTATTTACTTACTTATTAAGAGTTTCAAGCTTTTGTACTTTCCTCGCTTCAAACAGCGTATAGAAAGAGCTGCGAAATGGGAGAGATGCGCAGTATGGAAGGGTGTCAGCTTGCAAGAGCGTAAAGCAGAAGATTGAATCTGTTGTCGCAACAGCGACGCTCATCCACCTTAACAATACGCGTCGGCGAGTCATTCTGGTACCTCTTCCCCTCTCTCGTAATTGTCGATAGTCGAATTTAAGAAACAGCCAAGATTGTTAACAAACATTATTACGGCTAACGTTTCGGTGTCTTCGTCCTCGTTAGAGCCTGGAAAGTCAGATCGCAAGTGGAGTCACTAGTGATCTGACTTTCCAGGCTCTGACGTTCCTTCTATATCCTCTCAAATGCCTCATCCAGAACAAGTCATCATTCCCTAAGATACTACATCCAAAACGGAAACCAAAAGAGTCCAAATCGTTGTGTTTACCTAGATAACCGCGTTGCTGTGACGTCACGGCAATGCGGTTTCGATTTTAGATAGATTGAATGCAAAATGCGGAAGGCATGAAAAATGATGTCATTGACTTGGAATTCTATTTTAATGATGTGAACAAAAACTGCAATCAATATAATTAAAAAATCAAAATACCAGTCGGGCGGAGACGTCTCTTTCAAAAATTTCTCATCATAATAAACAACAATTTCCGAATAGTTTCTATTTCTACCCTCCTTTTTAGGTTTAAAAAAATGCTCAATGCACCCTCGGAAGAGACATCTTGATGACCTAGATGACCAACTTGTAAAAAAGTTATGAAAGAAAGTGAGAATTTTTCATGAAATGAAAAACCAATTTTTCTTAAAGAAAGCTCGCAGTAAGACAATTGATATTTATAACTGTAATCATGTTTATTAATATTCATTGCTATTAAGTAGTTGGGACTATTCATTCAACTGTTGTGGAACAAATAACATGCGTTATAGAAATTTAAAGAATCCGAAGGACTTATGAACCAACTCAGCATTTGTGTTATTTATCATTCAATTAGTTTGCGTAGAAGTTGATTCAAAATAGTTCAACACTAAAGAGCAACTTTCTCTACGTTGTTACAAGGGAAAGATTCATGCGCAAACAAAAGATTTGAGCAGTTCGCATTTTTAAGGTAAAAGAGAAATGAAACACTCTTCGTCTACTCAAATGAGCGGAGGAAGAGAAGCCACAATCTCTCAGTATGGAGAGAAACAGCTTTTAAAAGTATACTATTTTTTCCGAATGCGTTGTCAACAAATTTTTCATCTCGTTAAGTTCCAGGACCTCCGGAATGGCAAACATTGGAGTGAGACGACGTAACTGTTAACCTTCTGACCACGCAAGCTGATTGTGAAATTTATTCAACAAACCTCTTAAAAAAGTGTAATACACGCTACAATTGGCGTGTGCACGAAAGAAAAATCAATAAGCAACCGTGAGTACTGCTATTCTTCATGTTCTGTAACTTACAGTTTAGCTATGGGACATATTGATGTTAACTTGTCACAGGAAGCCGTTGAAGTTGTCCCGAGAGTGCAGTTGATAAAGCATGGAATCAAATCTCTTTGTAAGTCCTGTAAATAGGAAGCGGCAAAGAGATTATTCATTGAAATATTTGGGATTTCTAAATTGATAACGATAAAGAAATTCCGGAGAAATTAGGAGTGGGTCCCATAGCGAAGAAATGTGCAAAATTTGCTCTGTTGGTACTGTCGCCTTTTCCAGGTTTTTAATTGCACTCTTCATAAGGTGGAGATAGACCTAAATGTGCCTAGAAAGCGACTAGGGAGAAGGAGGCAGCGCTGGCTTGTAACGAGTCACGCTAATATGAGAGAAGCTGGCATCCACCCTGGTCAAACACACGACTCTGCGAAGGGACGTCATTCTCATTCAGTACGATGATGCTGTTCAGGTCATTTTATGTTAAAACATCATTCTGTGATAACTGTTGAGGGAGAAAACAGAAGGAAAACCCATACTTCGAGTAATGCTTTCAAATAGTGTCTATATTATGTTGGTGTCGAAGGAATGTTTGATGCTGAAGTTTGAATGTTTTTTAAATGTAGAAACGACGCGAATAGAAAGAAAACTATGAAATCTCTCGCTAAATTTTTAGAAAAAGAAAGGTGTTGTTAAAAATGCACAATTCTTATTCTGCAGAAAATGCCACTATTATTAGTTTTCATTGATCAGTGACGGCGAGCACAAGGATACACCACCGAAAGTTTGAAGTTCGGCTCTAACCGGACGTTCTGACTGGTTATATCATATGTTCGTATGTCAATGATAAATGTTGACTAGAGTAATTTCATCGACACAGATGCAGGACTCCAATATTCAAAGATATTGATGCCGGTTTGTGGGACAAAGACATATGAACACATAGTATCATCAAACTTATACTTATCGTTATATTACTTATCATTATATCATCTAACTTATGAAAACATTATGCACATGTCTGATGAATACAAGTGAAGAATAATGAAATACCTTTTTGATTTGTTCTTCGATTTGCTCTCCGGTGATTCCCCACTGATTCTCCTCAGTTGGTTGTATCAAGCGACATCTGAGCATTGCCAGATTGCATGCTTTCTCAATGCATGAATGAGCCTTAATTTTCAATCGTAGCATTGAGGAGAGTTATGAGAACAGACAGACAAATAGAACAGCGATTTAGAGAGATCCGTTGTTTTGCATAACATTGCTCCTGTGTTTATGTACATATTTCGTGAACTACAGTGGTTCCATAATACTCCGGCAACCAGGAATTAAAGTAACTTGTAATCCTTCAACTCTCTGCGGCGAATTTCTTTTTGAATGATAATTTCGGTGAATATCCTCTACATTCCTAATGTAATCAATGTGCACCATCTTTATTTTCATTCGCACGTCAACGTTATCATTGTCTGAAGTGCGTTGCAACTTTTTTCGAGCTACACTTTCAGAAACCAACACTAGAAAGTAATCAAAATAATCCTTCTTTATTGACTTCCACAGCATTTCCTGTACTATTTTGTGAAAACTTCGCTCCTTAAAGGCAGCATCTGAGGTGGTGCGGATTTCAGGTGTTAGCATCACTGCAAACACCTGTCTCCAGAATGCTGTTTTGTACGACGCCATCTGTTGCAACGCTCCACCCCTTGCGCCGCCTCCGCCCTGCGGTTCGTCAAAAACCAATTCAGACCTCCCGTTGTAGGCAGTAAAGGAGCTACGCATGCAAGGTAGTACAAAACATACAATGCAATACAAATGCAATACAATAAAATCGTACAAAACAGCATTCAGGGGCCGGCTGCTTGCAGTGATTCAGGGAGAGATAAGTGGAACCACCCAGATCTTCATAATCTACGGCCCCATATACGATACTCCACCTGAAATCCGTACCACCCCAGATCCTTGCTGCCTTTAATGACTTAGTCTATACAATGACAGCTTATTCTTAATTATTTTAGGAGGCTCGCCACTTCCATAAAATTGATTAGAACTTTTCTCCCTTTGTTATTCCTAGATCAGGGTGCCCTTGAATAGTACATCTCCTTACTTTCGCTATTGAGATTCTTCTCAATACTCAATTTTGCACAGCGCATTCTCTTCTCAAAATTTGAGGTTGTAATCATATGTTCAGTTTAGTTTTCTTTTGTTTGACAACCTACAATATATATATATATACCAGTCTGAACGTCCGGCTAAAGCTGAACATCAGACTTTCTGTGGTGTTCTTTTCACTCGCCTTCGCTGATCAAAGAGAATTAATAGCAGTGGCATTTTCTCTAAAATCAGATTTGTTTTATTCAAACAACGCTTTCTTCCTCTTTCTTATAACAAATAGAGGCAAAAGATTCCATGGTTTTCTTTCAAAACGCGTCATTTCCACATTTAGACAACATTCAAACTTAAGTTTCAAACATTCTTTCGATAGAAAAATAATAAAGACAATTTGAAAATATTACCCGAAGTATGGGTTTTCTTCCATTTTCCCCAACAGTTATCACAGAATGATGTTTTAACATAAAATGACGTGAACAATATCATCGTACTGATAAAGATAAGTTCAACATCAGATTATGTAAAGTGTTGGACACTATTCAAGCAGGGGGTTTCATTCATGTTTCCACTTTCTGAAGAAGGCATGATACCAAGTTGAAGCAAAGGTGCAAGAAAATAGACACGCGGAGGAGTTATAAAAGTGAAAAGAAACGCGCGCTGTGGTCACGACAATTAAACAGTTGCAGCGCCTCTTTACCTTACCCTATCCACCTTTTGCGACATGCAGATGAAGTTATTGCGCACCATTCTGACGCCCCGGGACCCGTCCACCCCATTTTATAGCTATCTAACGCCGGCGCACTAATTCGACGCCAGTGGATCCGTCGCACCCCATTTTATGGATATCTGGCGCCGGTGCACCAACCCGACGCCGATGGACCCGTCGCCCCCCATTTTATGGATCATGATATTGGTAAGGAGTGTTTGAGGCTGAATTTCGAATGTTCTCCAAATGTAGAAATGACGCGTTTAGGAAGAAGACTATGAAATCTTTTGCCTCTGGCTATAATAAAAAAGATGAACGAAGATTGTTAGAGATACACAAGTCTAATTTTACAGAAAAGGGCACTAATATTGATTTTCGTTGCTCAGTGAAGGGAAGCGAAGCGAATAGCACAGAAAGTCTGAAGTCCGGCTTTAGCCGTACTTCAGATTCAGAATAAAGGCAGGAAGAATACAAAATAAAAAGGAGAAAATTTTGAGAGGAAAGAGAAGAGTCTTTTGCTTGCGTTTCTGGACGCAGAATCATATCTTGGCCGTGAAGATGAAGTGTTAGTAAAACATTATCGTTCACGAGAAACACTTACATCTTTACTGCAGTACACAACTAATCTCTTTGCAATGTCGTGAATAGTGTCATACTTTGCGACTCCAGTACGTTGTTGCTCTTCAATCACCTATGTCGAATATTTTTGGAAAGGGGAATATATCGATTTTTCATCAAACTTACTTCGTTGATTTTCCACTGTCTCGCTGCAAGAACTGCGCAGAATATCGCATCCGAACCGGATTCTGTAACAGTGCCACCTCCCTGGCTTGAGTCAGGGGAATCCTGAGATGATGCTGTGGAACAGTACAGTACTCTTTACAGGCTACGCGTCTACGCCAATGTGAGCCAAGAACGGCTTGCAGGATTGTTCTAGCAGTCAAATCAAAGGTTTTGTCGAACAGTTCAGGCTCTTTGCAGCGTATTGTTTTTCAGCAAAGCTTACTAAGGACATATCGCTTCATATATCTCTCATGACAATTAATTCTAATGAAGCATAGAATGACAACAACAAGAAGACAAACAACAAGTCAATGACAACAAAAGCAACAAACATAAAACAAGTTTTTTTCGTTTGATCCTTATTTGATCATCAATTACTTAAACGTATCACCTCACGAATCTAGGGTGGTACGGGATTCAGCTGGGCTATGTCTATACGGAGTCGTAGGCATAACCCACCTGAAACCCTTACCACAGATTCATGGGGTGATGTCTTTAGGGAACCCGTTTTGTAAATTTATCGTTTAAATGTGTTATCTGAAGTTCCAGAAGATCAAATATTTCTCCTGCGCCGTTGCAGTGTATGTGTGACATTCCAGTTCTGTACACCACATGTTTACATGTTCATACTTCTATCTTTCAAAGCATGATTGGTCGATGATTGGTTCTTTGTTCGAATTGCATCATTTGGGGCTATTTTGTCATTTTATTGCTCAGACCCACTCAGAAAACGGCCCGGAAGATACGGCTTCGGGCGTTCCGGCGCACTATTTTCTACAAGGAGTTCGATTTTCTACAAGGAGCGCCAGCCCTGTGCAGTGCCGGGCCGTTTTTTACGGCAATAAGGAAGGAATGGACGGAACCACATCCCTCTCCATAATCTACTATCCCATATACGAACACTCCACCTGAAATCCGCACCACCTCAGATTCGTGGTATGCTGCCTTTAACTTACTCCAGCATTGGGTAACCTGCTTTGAACTAGGGAAGGGACATGGAGAAATGTTGTCGTTCAGCCGTAAAAATATAATTTTGCAATTTTTCACAACTGGCTCCATTCAACAAGAAAATCTAGTTTGCCTTTCGTAAACATAGCTTTTCTCGCACTCTAACTGACCAATTCAACCATACAAAATTTTGAACCGAATCAAAGAGCCATGTATTTAAAATTAAAGTGCGCCGGTGAGCTAACACTGAAAGGATGAAAATATCAAGATACAACAAGAAATAATGTTCTACCTGGAATAAAAATGTTTCTGGCAATCCAAGTGCTCTTCCAACCCAATTAATCATAGCGTGCTCCATTTCTGTTAAGGCAGGACATGAGTCCTGCAGATGTAAAGCATCAAAATTATTTTGAAAGAACTGTAAGGGGTTGTCATACATAAAAAGTAGACAGTTGACTTCATATGATAAAAGGATACCGGGTGAATAGAAATTTAGTTTTGGGTCTCTGCAATTGCGCTCTAATGTCAAGAAATAATTGTTCTGCTAAAAATGTAATGCTTTCCATTGTTGCTTATTTCACACCATTCATTTTTTGTATGTTAAAGATGATCAGAAGGAGATTTCACATTCGAAGCTAATAAAGTTCTCCATTCGTGTCGCACTTCTAGAAGTGCTACCAGGAGCAAGGAAAAAGTCTAGAAGAGGTGAAAGTATATTGCAGGTCAAATGGATGCCACGACAAGAGCATCACAGCAGCATCAAAATCCAAATAAATTGGTAATTGGGAAATGCAAAGTCACTTCAGTGCAGAATAAATGTCTGTGTTTGACTACACGATAGTCACTCCAGCTACACTTCAATTTTTGTACTAATAGCGTAAACGACTTTCCTCCATTCCCAAATTTTCGCATTCCGCCATAACGCCACAAATAACGATGGCGCGAAAAAATCTCACCCAAGACGTTCAGTGTCACTCACGAGAACATAGTGCGAAGATTGGAAAGAGATTACATGGGAGTGAAGTAACACCATCTTCATTTTGCTGATGACATCGTTCTGATAACATTAAGCATCAGTCGGGTGGAACGCTGCTCGTATCATGGGGGTCGAATTCGATGAGTCGCGTGAAAAGATCGATCTCTAGGTGAACCTGGCCAACACGATATCCATAAGAAACGGATAGGTTTCTCATTCCCGCTCAACGAAACGAATTTATCCAAATGCTCTAGTTGTGTATATCCAGGTGAAGAAATTGACATGATAAACGATCCAACCTTCGAACTGGGCAGGAGTAAACGAGCGTAGAAGAACATCGGAAATGTAGTGAAGAAGACCTAGAACATCCGGCTCCGTGTTCGCCTATTCTACCTGCTCTTATGCTTGAACTTCATTTCGGAAACCTGAACGCTTCGCAAGCAGGAGGAGAATGTACTCAGCGTAACTGAAGACTCAACCGAAACAGTGACAAGGAGTATCCGGTTTTACACAGGTGAGAGAGAGACACCGACGCTTCTGCCAAAAGAAGCAAAATAACAGATTATACGCGGGTCACATCGAAGAAAAACGTGTCACTGTTAGAAACGGCGAAGTATGTGGTGAAATGAGCAGATTTCGTGTAGTGTGGAAAAAAATATCGTTACATTAAATCTACATCGAGTGTGCAGAAGCAGTCAGTGGAAACATGCATGCAACTGCTATATGGTCGAAGTAACGCGAAATGCTAAGGTTGTTTGCACAATTTCAGAACACGAGAGTTGTCCACCGAGAAAACGCAAGGCGGCGAAACGTTTTCAGGAGCTTTTCGATGCAGTGGATATGCTTCTCTCTTTAAGCATATTCTCCAACCGCTGTTCCATTCTGATGGTCAAAGTTCGCCGTTTTTGTGAACGCGGAAAAAAGAACGGTTAAAACGGTACTTGCCATCGTGTTCATGTATTCTAAGTGAGGGACGATACAGTACAATACGAGATGAAACCTACAGTTTATGGTTTCAGAATCGAAATCGATGTTATCCAAAAAATGCTGTCGTTCAGGAAGATAGAACCCTGTATATATAAACCGCATGAGTTGACGCTTTTTAAAAGACTAATTCTTTTTCTTCTTTTGTTACGCTCTGTACCACGGTGTTTGGCCGCAAGTTCGTGTTTTCTTCTTTTCAGAACAGCGAATGACAACATGCACATAACACGTAGCATTTCTTAAGCAGTGTTACGCTCACTTAAGCTGCCCTGGTTCTAGTAGTCACGTTTGGTAGGAGCCAGCTGAAAAATTGCCGCAACGTCGCGAGAACGAGGCCGCAGAACCTGGTTGGGATTCGAAACTCGACATCACTCTTCACACTCAACAGGTCTCTCGCCAAACGACCATCTCTTTCCAAAGCAGTTAGACAAATATCCTCGAGATGAGCATTTTGCGGAAGATGATGGTTTTTGAGTTGTGCTTGGCGTCTCGGTCGACTTTCTTTGTAACTAAATTTGAATTGATTTAAAATTAATTTAATTGACTTAAATCAACGATATGCTTTTAAAACTATATTGTGGCTTTTCTGTTTTCATTTCCATATGGTCAGCTCACGACCGAATTTCTAAATGCCTTCGCAAGTCCGAAAAAAGAGATGTTATCAAATATAGGGAGATCACAACATCATAGAAAGCGAAATCACTATGCGTTTTCAGCGACGAATGCATCGTATAAAGTTGAGATGGAACAAAAATAGCTTTATAGATGTGTGCTGCTCCAGCAATGTAAAAAAATAGATTACCCAAGAAAAACCAATGACGGAAAGGGCAGAGGTAATAAAATCCGCCAACATGTCAGGATAGCAGCGCCCAATGGGATAGTAGCCAAAAAAGTTAGGATGTTGCCAGTGGGTAAGCTAAATAGTGAAAATTATCGTACTTACAAAAACATGGGATAAGATTTGCATACCCCGGGCATAATCTTCTTCTTGATGTCTTCGTAAATTACATTAAAGCTCTCAGGATACTCAGGACCATTTTTAGGCATGTTGTTGTAGAGGAAACCTTGGCTTACATCTGAAAGCGTTCAAAGGTTTGCACTACTACATTTTTCGCCTATGGGGTCCAACGATATTCCTGCTGTGTCAGTAAATTTTCAGTTAATCTTGCCTACTCTTGTGATGTGTCAAAATTTGACAATTTTTTCTATGAAATTCACAGTGGTGAGATAAGTAGGAGAGTGAAGTGACCAGACCAGAGTGAAGTAGGAGAGTTTTCCTCTTCCAAAGAGTGGTGGACGTTGCAATTTAGGCTCTTTCAAACAATAATGTGCCATCGAACGAAGCGTTCGATAAAAACAGAGAAAATGCGAATACATCCCGCTCATGTAAAAAACCACTATCAGAACTATTACCTACAGTCGGGTCAAGGATTCCTGATCTAAGTTTTGCGCTAACGTCTGCAGTGCCATCTTTGCAAAATTCTCGCTTTACGCTGCAGCTCATCATCAAGACCACGTGTTTTTGACCCGAGTAGAACCACGGCTTTTAGGACTTTTCCTCTAAGAAAGAAGCAGATGGGCAGTGTTATTTCCGACTAGAGTGAGCTACGAATATTCATGGCTAGGGTGTTGCAAAACAAGATGCTCAAGTTATTTTTTATCATCTGATAAACATTCGATTGTATTGAACTACTAGGAACATTTTATAATAATATAACGACCTCTGAGCGTTTTTTTTTTTTGCAAACGATAACCAATAAGCAACCAATTGTAGCTTTTTTCGTCTAAGCACAGCACGAATTCTTAAACCAGGAAGAAAAATCAACAATTAGGAATAAACACTACTTGGTTGAAGGACAGCGTTACCCTATTTCCAATTAACACGTCCAAGAATGCTAATTTATTGTATTGAATTGGCTAAGTTTTCGTTGCGCTAAGAGTTAATCATGAGACCAGAAAAGGTACGGGGATTACCGCCCGCTTGCTAGCGATACATTTTCACGAAAAACTGCCTGTTTTATCTTCTTGCCCGTAGAAGGTCTGCCTGCAAACTACAGTCATAATTGCAACGATGTTGAGACATAGCAGAATTTGTTGTTTAAATATCGACAAACGCCCGATCATTCAAATGTGTAAGATTTTATTGTATTGAATGTATATTGCACAACATACATTATTTAACCCTGATGTTTTTTACCATACTAAAGCTCAATCCCTAACATGTTGTCTTCTTAATTTTGATCAATTCTTAAAAGAAAGGGAAAAATTGAATCCGATATCTCAAAGACCTCACCTGGTGAAACATTATAGACAGTAGGATTGTTGTAATAGTCGATAGCAAACTGAGCAAGACACTGCACATACACTTCAAACTCGTTGGAGGTCACAGGTTCGGTGATCATCTGTTACAAACCATAATCACGCGCTTCAAAAGGGTTAAAATATTCAGGGACATTATTGCCCAATAAGTATCCATTATTCCGCGGTAGTGGACTTGTGTGAACACACCATCCCTCTACCCTTTTGAACACTGCACACTCCGCTCACACCCACACGATACTTCTGCATGTGCGCTGCAAGGCATTGCGACATCATCTGCTCCCGTTTGTTAGGTAAATCTCTTGTTGTGCATTATACTGTTTTGCTGATTGATATATTTGTAGCGAATTCTCGTCATGTGTGCGCTGAACAAAGGGAAATTTCTAGAACAGATCTGGGCATTATATTTTACCAGTCTGAATGTCCGGCTAAAGCCGGACTTCAGACTTTCTCTGGTGTTCGCTTCGCTTGTCATCACTGGTTAATGAAAATAAATTAATAGTAGTAACATTTTCTGTAAAATTAGAATTGTGATTTTCTAACAACGTTCTCTTCTTTTTTTTAAGGAAATATATGCTACAGATCCATAGTTTTCTTTGCAAACGCGTCAGTTCTACATTTGGAGAACATTCAAACTTCACCTTTAAGCACTCTTTCGATACCAATGTAATATAGACACGACTTGGAATCATTACTCAAAGTATAGGATTCCCTCTTGTTTCCCCCAACGGTTATCGCAGAATGATCATGATATATAATAACGAGCTTAATCCATGTGTGTATGTGTGTGTGTGTGTTTGTCTGTGTGTCACGAAATTCGAAAATGGTGGTGCGACGGGTCCACCGGCGCCAGATACCTGTAGAAGGGGGGGGGGGAGGGGGCCCCCGCGGGCGGAGTGGGGGCCCCCCAAAAAAAAAAAAAAAAAAAGGGGAGGGGGGAAAAAAAAAAAAAAAAAAAATATAATATGGGGGGAAAAAAAAACAGGGGGGGGGGGATTGGAGCGCAATAAATTAGTGTGCATCACACAAAAGGTAAATGGTTGCAGCCGTTTCATAGTCGTAACCACTTGGCGCTTTGCTCTTCACCTTTATGACTCCTCTGCGTGCCTATTTCCTTCTTCTTTCGCCTCAAGTTTGTAGGATGCCGTTCTCAGAAAGTGGAAACATGCATGCAAATGGCTGCTTAAATACTAGCAAGATGTTTATGTGATCTGACGTGGAACGTTTTACCTTTATCAGCAGGATAATGTCTTTCACGTCATTTAATGTTAAAACATCATTCTGTGATAACTATTGGGAGAAATCAGGAGGAATACCCATACTTCGAGTAATGCTTTCAAATTGTATCTATATTATTCTGGCTTCGAAGGAGTGTTTGCAGCTGATGGTCGAATATTCTCCAAATGTAGAATTGATGCGTTTAGAAGGAAAACTACGTAGACTTTCGCCTTAATTTATAATATAAAGAAGGGAAGGAAAGCGTTGTTTGAAAAACACATCTAATTTACAGAAAACACCACTGCTATTAACTTTCATTGATCAGTGAAGGGGAGCAAAGCTAAAATCACCGAAAGTCTGAAGTCCGGCTTCAGACTTTCGGTGCGGATTCAGACTGGTGTATATAATAACGGGCTTATTCTGTCACGTGTGTGTGTGTGTGTGTGTGTGTGTGTGTGTGTGTGTGTGTGTGTGTGTGTGTGTGTGTGTGTGTGTGTGTGTGTGTGTGTGTGTGTGTGTGTGTGTGTGTGTGTGAAGGGAGGTGCGACGGGTCCAACGGCGTCAGATACCAATAGAAGGGGGTGGGGATCACTGGGCGCTGGCGCCAGATACCTATGGAAGGAGGTACGACGAGGTCCACCGGCGTCGAAATAGTGCGCAATAACTTCGTGTGCAAAACGCAAAAAAAAAATGGTTGCAGCCGTTTCAAAGCCGTGGCCACGGGCGTTTTGCTTTATACCCTATATGACTCCTCATGGGTCCATTTCCTTCTTCGTTCGCCTCAAGTTGGTAGCATGCCGCTCTCAAAAAATGTTTGAAACACGCATGCAAACGGGTGCTTAAATAGTAGCAAGATGTTTATGTGATGTGACGTGGAACGTTATCTTTATCAGTAAGATGATGTCCTTCACGTCATTTTATGCCGAAACATCATTCTTTGATAACTGTTTATAGAAAACAGGAGAAAAACCCATATTTCGCGTGATACTTTTAAATTTTGTCTATAATATATTGATAAGGAGTGTTTGAAGCTGAAGTTCGAATGTACTTCAAATGTAGAACTGATGCGTATAGAAAGAAGACTATGAAATATTTTGCTTATAGTTATAATATAAAAAAGGAAGAAAGATTGTTGGAGTCCAATTTCATAGAACTAATAACACTAATATTAATTTTCGTTGATTAGTGAAGGCGAGCGAAGCAAACAACACAGAAAGTCTGAAGTACGCACCAAACCGACGCCGATGGACGCTCGCCCACCGGCGTCGGATTCGTGCGCCAGCGCCAGATAGCTATAACATGGGGTGCGACGGGTCCACCGGCGCCAGATATCTATAGAAGAGGGTGCGACCGGTCCAACGGCGCTGCACTAGCGCGCCGGCGCCAGATACCTATAGAAGGGGTGCGACGGGTCCACCGGCGCCAGATTGGTGCGCTGGCCTCAGATACCTGTAGAAGGAGATGGGACGGGTCCACCGGCGTTGCACTAGCGCGCCGGCGCCAGATACCTATAGAAGGGGGTGGGACGGGCCCAACGGCGCCAGATTGCTATAGAAGAGCGTGCGACGGATCCACCGGCGTTGGTGGACCCGGTCATTGGAGCGCAATAAATTAGTGTGTATGACGCAAAAGGTAAATGGTTGCAGCCGTTTCATAGCCGTAACCACTTGGCGCTTTGCTCTTCACCTTTATGACTACTCCGTGTGCCTATTTCCTTCTTCTTTCGCCTCAAGTTTGTAGCATGCCGTTCTCAGAAACTGGCTGCTTAAATAGTAGCAAAATGTTTATGTGATCTGACGTGGAACGTTATCTTTATCAGTAGGATAATGTCTTTCACGTCATTTAGTGTTAAAACATCATTCTGTGATAACTATTGGGAGAAATTAGGAGGAATACCCATACTTCGAGTAATGCTTTCAAATTTTATCTATATTATTCTGGCATCGAAGGAGTGTTTGTAGCTGATGGTCGAATATTCTCCAAATGTAGAATTAACGCGTTTAGAAGGAAAACTCCGTAATCTTTCGCCTTAATTTATATTATAAAGAAGAGAAGGAAAGCGTTGTTAAGAAAACACAAATCTAATTTTACAGAAAACACCACTACTATTAATTTTCATTGATCAGTGAAAGATAAAATCACCGAAAGTCTGAAGTCCGGCTATAGCCGGACATTCAGACTGGTCATGATATATAGAACCTTCTGGTTTCTATGAGAACAGAAGTTCTCCCAGAAACTCATGGGACTAGAGGCTTGCAACCTGCCCATGGGTTTTAAATTTAAACTTTCATGCAAAACACAGTAATAGAAAAGAGTTTCCTGATTCCGGAGGAAAGACTGGTACGGTAGCGCCAGGTAGGACGGGGTTGCAGGAGTCATATAGGCTACCGATACGGAAAAGGGCTAGGATGGCGATCTCTACTTATAACGCACGTACGCTTGCATCGGAAGCGGCCATCGAAGATCTGATGATGCAAGCCAAGAAGATCAAGTACGACGTCATCGGACTGACCGAGACGAGACGACGTCACCCTCTCAACGCCGTATATGAAACTGGAGAAGAACTGTTCTTAGGAACACGCGACAGTAGGGGTGTTGGTGGAGTTGGCGTCCTCGTCAACACGAGTATGGCAAAGAACATCAACTCTTTCGAACAACTTACGACCCGAATCGGACGTCTGCGGATGAGAAGATGTGGTCCAACACCAGCTTTGACTATCTTCGTCGCTTACTCCCCAACATCAAGCTACGAAGAAGAGGACGTCGAAGCTTTCTATATGGACCTGCGGAAGTTCTACCGAGAAGACCATGCCTTCTACAAGGTCATAATTGGCGATTTCAGAGGCTTAGTCGTCATGATGAACTCGGAGAGCCTCTCCGAGTTCATCATGACGACTAAGACCATCTATGGGAACTCGCGATTCCAGAAGCCTTTCTCTCTACGCTGGACGTGGGAATCACGCGGTGGAGGGTACCGTAATGAAATAGACCACATCATCGTCAATAAAAGGTTCTGCCTGACGGGTGTCGTTATTGTGCCAAAGTTCTATACGACATCGGACCATCGCCTCCTCCGAGGAAGATTTTCCTTTACAAGGAGAGCAGAGAAAGCCGCCAAGTTCAGAGGGAGAAATTCCAGGACTATCATCAACTGGGATCTCTTCGCTACGCTAGCCGGCTTTTGGGAAGATTCCGCAATGCACAACATCGACGAGGAATATGACCGGCTCGTTGAACACTTTCACTACTGCGTGAAGAAGGCTGAGAGTTTTAAAACCACCAAGAGACGCCTGTCTTTTGAAACTCTTGAGCTGATACGCCAGCGTGGAGCAGCACGAGCCGCAGGGAATCAAGACCTCACGTCTGAGCTCGCAAGGCTTTGCAGAGAGGCGATACTCGCTGGCAAAATTCCTCCTCTGACGCATTCTAGTCAATAGCTCAATAAACATACTACTGTGAACAGGAAGTAGTAAAATTTCTCGAATAAAAGAAAATGCTATATAATTAGAGTCGAATTAGTGCACCTACACCAGAAAGTTATAAAATGGAGTAAAAAAACTCTCTTTCGGTTCGGCATGGCCTTGAGCGCCTTCTTCGATGCCACTTTTACCTCATTAATCGAGTCAGAACAATGACAAAGAAGTAGATTTTCCAGTTTTGGGAACAGCCAGAGATCAGACGGAGTCAAATCAGGTGAAGAGAGCAAAATGAGTGGAATTTTTGATGAAAAAGTCGCGAACAACCAAAGCCGCATGAGATGGCGCACTATGATTGTGATTGTGATGGAAAACCAAGAGTTGCGAGTTGCTTACGCATAAATCACCATGACCATGCTATATAATTACGGGCTGTCACGTGTGTGTGTATGTGTGTGTGTGTGTGTGTGTGTGTGTGTGTGTGTGTGTGTGTGTGTGTGTGTGTGTGTGTGTGTGTGTGTGTGTGTGTGTGTGTGTGTGTGTGTGTGTGTGTGTGTGTGTGTGTGTGTTACGCACGATTACGTACCAGCTGACTCTTGTTCGCTGGAGTTACACAACCCTCACGTCGTTCTCTAGACCCGGTTTTCGTAGACAGCTTCGTACCGCTCATACCTCTCATATCATCAGATATATAAGGTAGACAGAACGGGATCTTTTCTGTGCCATCCTCTACATTGGATCTTTGAGAAGGTCGTCGTGCTTGCCGAGCAACACAGTCTTCGGGATAGACCCCCTGGATATTACCACTTTATGGGTCAGATTGGGAGCTGTCTGCGAAAAGCGGATCTTCAGAACGACGTGAAGGTTGTTAAAATACCACCAGCAAACCTCAATTGTCAGCTGTTGCGTAATCGTGCATATGACCGACTTTGCACAACTCCCAGCTACGTGATTTGCCCGTATAGCAGAGAGGGTGATTGCGTGGTATCAGGAGTAGTGTATCGTATCACGTGCAGGTGGTGCGGTGACGATTATATAGAGGAAACGGGATGCCCAGTGTGTGTTCGGGTCAAGAAGCATTTAGATGGAGTCGCGAAATCTAAACTCTCCACCCCGCTCGAAGGACACCGTAGAATAAACCATAAAAGATCCGAAATAGAGGTAGAGGTTACTGTACTATCGTTCGAGTCCGAGATCATAGCACGCACAACATTAGAGACTTTTTGGATCACTGCCAAAAGTCCAAAAATGAGCAGGAAGGATGAGTGCATTGCGATCACAAACGAACTAGCCCTATATCAAAATCAGTGTCAGTCACGAAATTCGAAAAAGGGGATGCGACGGGTCCACTGGCGTCAAGTTGCTGCCTCGACGCCAGAAAGCTCTAAAATGGGGTGCGATGGGTCTACCGGCGTCGGATTCGCGCTCCGTCGCCAGATACCTATAGAAATGGTTGCGACGGGTCCCAGGACGCCGGGTTGGTGTTGGAGCTGAAGTCCCAATGTTCTCCAAATGTAGAACTGACGCGTCTAGAAAGAAGACTATGAAATCGTTCGCTTTCAGTTATAATATAAAAGAGGAGGAAAGATTGTTGGAGATACACAAGTCCAATTTCATAGAACTAATAACCCTAATATTAATTTTTGTTTATCAGTGAAGGCGAGCGAAGCAAACCAAACAGAAAGTGTGAAGCCCGGCTTTGGCCGGACGCTCAGACTTGTGTAGATACAATTTGAAAGCATTACTCGAAGTATGAGTGTTTCTCCTCATTTCCATGAACAATTAACAGAGAATGATGTTTTGACATAAAAACATCGTACTGATAAAGATAAGTTCCACATCAGATCATGTAAACTGTTGGCTACTATTTAAGCAGCCGTTTGTGAATGTGTTTCCAATTTCTGAAGAAAGCATGCTATCATGATGAGACAAACGTGGAGGATTCATAGTGGTGCAATGCAGCACGTGCAGCGGCCATGGATATGAAACGTCTAGCGAAACGTGAATGAAACGTTACAACACCTAATTAACCTTTTGCGACATTTACACGAGGTTATCGCGCACCGATCTGACGCCGTGAGACCCGTTGCACACCGTTTTACAGCTTTCTGGCGACGGCGCACTAACTCGACGCAGGTGGACTTCTTCTGAGGAAGGCATGCTACAAACTTGAGGCGATAGAAGAAGGAAATAGGCACGCGGAGGAGTCATAAAGGTGAAAAGCAAAGCGCCAAGTGGCCACGGCTATGAAACGGCTGCAACCATCTATCTTTTGCGTCATGCACACGAAGTTATTGCGCCGATGCCGCGGGACCCGTCGCAACCCCTTCTACAGGTATATGGCGCAGGGGCACCAATTCGACGCTGCGGGACCCGTCGCAACCCCCTCCATAGGTATCTGGCGCCGGCGCACCAATCTGATGCCGGTGGACCCGTCGCACCCCCCTTTTTGAATTTCGTGACTGACACACACAGACACACGTGACAGAATAAGCCCGTTATTATATACCAGTCTGAGCGTCTGGCTAAAGCCGGACTTCAGACTTTTGGTGGTTTTAGCTTCGCTCGCCTTCACTGATCAACGAAAATTAATATTAGTGTTATTAGTTCTATAAAATTGGACTTGTGTATTTCCAACAATCTTTCTTCCTTTTTTATATATAACTAAAAGCGAAAGATTTCATAGTCTTCTTTCTAAACGCGTCAGTTCTACATTTGGAGAATATTCGACCATCAGCTGCAAACACTCCTTCGAAGCCAGAATAATATAGATACAATTTGAAAACATTACTCGAAGTATGGGTATTCCTCCTGATTTCTCCCAATAGTTATCATAGAATGATGTTTTAACATTAAATGACGTGAAAGACATTATCCTACTGATAAAGATAACGTTCCACGTCAGATCACATAAACATCTTGCTAGTATTTAAGCAGCCATTTGCATGCATGTTTCCATTTTCTGAGAACGGCATGCCACAAACTTGAGGCGAAAGAAGAAGGAAATAGGCACGCAGAGGAGTCATAAAGGTGAAGAGCAAAGCGACAAGTAGTTACGGCTATGAAACGGGTGCAACCATTTACCTTTTGCGTCATGCACACTAATTTATTGCGCTCGAATGACCGGCTCCACCGACGCCGGTGGATCCGTCGCACGCTCTTCTATAGCAATCTGGCGCCGTTGGACCCGTCGCACTCCCTTCTATAAGTATCTGGCGCCGGTGGACCCGTCGCACATCCTTCCATAGGTATCTGGCGCCGGCGCACCAATCCGGCGCCTGGTGGACGGGTCACCCCCATTTTCGAATTTCGTGACACACAGACAAAAAAACACACACACACACACACCCACACACACACACACACGGACTAAGCTCGTTAATATATATCATGATGATCTTCTTCTTCTTCCTGACGTTTGTCTCGCGTTGTTGCAGGGTCCGCTTCTCTGCTTCTTGTCTTCCATTTGGTTCTGTCCATTGCATCAGCCGTACACAAACATGCATCTATAATATCCAGCTTCACACGGTCTAACCAGCGAATCTTTGGCCTCCCACGCGGCCTCACTCCTGAAACGTCGAGCTTCAGTGCGGTTTTGGCCACAGAATCTTCCTCTCAAGACGTGACCGAACCATCTCAGTCGGGCCTCCTTCATCTTCTCAGTTATCGGGACGCCGAAGATGGAGCGCACAGTGTCGTTGGATACTTTCTCTTTTAGCGTTACACCTATTGTCAACCTTAACATCCGCATCTCCATAGCGTGCAGCACTCTTTCCAAGGCTTTCGTCGTCGGCCAGCACTCGCATCCATAAAGGGCAACAGGACGCACAACCGTCCTGTAGATCTTCGACTTCAGTCGAACAGGGACTTTCTTGTCGCACAGTACCCCTGTTGCAATTTTCCACTTCATCCATGCAGCATTAACACGTGCTCGACCTTCTTGATCAATGTCGCCTGTGGAAGTCACTTTAGATCCAAGGTACTTGAAACAGTTCACCTTGTTTAATTCGGTGCCATCGACACGAATGGAACCATCCTCTATCCTTGGTCCGCACTCCATGTACTCAGTTTTTGATGTGTTGAGGCGCAATCCATATTGCTGCAGCTGATCCTTCCGAGACTGTACTCGTTTCTGAAGATCATCTCGAGACTCCGCCGCGAGCATGACATCGTCGGCAAAGAGTAGAGTCCACGGATGCTGCTTCTGGATTTCCTTCGTTATCGTATCCATGCGCAGTATGAACAGCAGAGGTGAGAGGGATGAACCTTGATGAACCCCTACTTGTACAGGGAATGGCCTGCTTATTCCAGCAGCACATCGTACAACGCTGGTAGGCTTCGCATAAAGTAGCTTCGTCCACCGCACATATTCTTCTGGTACTCTATGCGACCTCATGGACATCCATAACAGCTCATGTGGGACACGGTCGAAAGCTTTCTCGAGATCGAGAAAAGCAAAATGCACACTGCGGTTCTTCTCCCGATGTTTCTCCAGGAGGATTCGGACAGCATGGATAGCATCTATAGTGCTGCAGTCCTTCACAAAGCCGCACTGGTTGAGTGAAACGCTAACAATTTTCCTCAGACGAGCTTCCAGGACGCGCTCAAAAACCTTCATCGTATGGCACAACAGTCGTATAGGCCTGTACGAGGTGCAGTCAGCAATGTCTCCTTTCTCTTTCCAGACAGGCACGGTCACGGAAGTTTGTCAAACGTCTGGAGTCCGTCCTTCTGCAACGATCTTGTTAAATAGAGTTGCGAGCCACATGGGCCCTCGATCTCCTAGCAGCTTCCAGACATCAGCAGGTATGTCATCAGGACCGGTTGCCTTGTTCGATTTCATTTTTGCGAGGGCAGCACTGACTTCGACGGCAGTAATTGGTAGAACAGGACCCTCGACGCTGGGAACGGTTGGGATGGGAGGATGACAGAACTCTTCGTCACACAAAAGATTGTAGTACTCTCGCCACCTCTCCAGGATCTGACCAGAGCGGCGCAGAACGGTTTCATCAGCTGCCTTAACGATCTTGGTGTGCTCCATATCCAACGTTGAGAGATGACGCGCTCTGACTAAACGATACACTGCCCGCTCGCCTTCTCTGGTATCAAGCATGTCGTACACAGCCTTGTGGCGGTCCGACTTCGCCTTGGAGACTGCCTTCTTGGCCTCCCTCTTCGCCGCTAGGTAAGCACCCCGATCTTCAGGCTGACGCGTTCTCCACCAGAGCTTATACTTGGACTTCCCACGAATTGCCGCCTGAACTTCCTCGTTCCAAAATCACGTAGCCTTTTGTACCTTTGGCTTACCTAGAGTCGTCTTTCCCAGAGTGTTTTCTGCGGTCAAGCGTATAACGCTGGAAGTAGACGACCACATTTCCTCCACACTACGAGTAGGGTGGGGAAGTGTAGATGGAGCCACGGACGCGAAAAATACCTCCTTCCGATCCTTCAGATTCCACCATTTGATGCGTTGTGTTTCAGTCCTTGCATGTCTCTTAGACGGGAGATTTTCAAGTCCATAACGAGCAGATGTTCGTGGGCAGCGACATGGTCTGTAGGGATGACTTTTGAATCCTGCAGAAGTCGGCGATCTCGTCGGCGTAACATCCAGAAATCTATTTATGTTTCACGCCGCTGGTGTACGTGATCAAATGCGAGTTTCTTTTCCGATACTGCGTGTTAGCAATGATCAAGTCACTTGCAACAGCATACTCCAGGATTCGCAACCCGTCGTCGTTACGAGCTCCATAGCCGTATCCACCATGACAACTCTCGAATCCGTCTTTCCGAGAACCGACATGTCCGTTGAAGTCTCCTCCGATTAAAAGTATTTCTTCATTTTCCAGGGATTGGACGTACTGCTCCAGATCCTCCCAAAAGCTTGCCTTCTCTTCTTTACTACAGCCCCCCTGTGGCGCATAAGCAGAGACGACTCGCAATTCCACTTTTCCTGTATCTACTTTTACAGCCATCAAGCGATCCGATAGTCGATCCACTGCTGTGACGCTATTTCTAAACGACTCGTTCAATATGATACCAACGCCATTGCGATTTGATGTGCCGTGGTAGATCAGCTTGTAGCCATCGCCTAATTCCCTTGCCTTGGAGCCTTTCCAGCGAGTCTCCTGTACACAAGATATGTCAACACGGCGTTTTCTGAGACTGTCTGCCAGTTCACGACTTCTTCCAGTAAGCGTCCCAACGTTAAGTGTTGCCAAGCGCACTGGATGTTGCTGGCGATGGCAGACTAACTTCTTTAACCGGCTTCGTCCTCTAGCCGGTAGCCCTCGCATATTTGCCACATTGCCCGGGCGAGGACAATGCGCGTCGCTTCTGGGGTACGCCCTAGCTTCTGAAGAACACATAGTAGACATTAGCAGTATGACGCGACGTGGGTGTTGTCCTCGGTCGGCTTGTCGCACTAGCAAGCTAGCAGCCCGGCACCGGAATCGTCGTACTACCTCCTCACTTAGCTAGCCTGTAGCCTTGGCCCAAGGACCGGGCTACTAGCCAGACACCTTTGTGTGGCATGGTTGAACCTGCCGAGACGTTATTACATACATGATCATGATCATGATATTATCATGATAATTGTTGAGAAGAAAGAGGAGAAAACCTCATTTTTCTATTTATGTTTCCAAATTGTCACGGCCTCGAAAGAGTGGGTGTAAAATCAATATGGAAACAAGAGGATGGAGGAAGAGTTACACTCCGCCAAACCCCTGGAATGGACAGGATCCCCTTCACCTTCTCACCGTTACACATACTTCATCTACAGCTGTAGTTCGCACAAGCAAGTAGTTAAGTGTTAAACAAGAGAACCGCTAAATACTTAGCCATACAGCTTTACGCACCATACTTAGCAGCTCTAACTCTCCAGTACTTCAGCCTTCTAGTAACAGCCGAAATTGCAGCTAATCACTACATCTATTCACGGAGCTTCGAAGATTCACTGCATACGACAGAACAGGTTGTTTACGACAAAATCCTCTCTTCCGGAGGAAGCTGTGATTGAGAATGAGCGCACTAAGGAAAAATTCCTAACTTTGGATAACGTACCTCTAGCGGATCGCGAGTTTTTATAACCAAAGGTGCATGTGATGTACACTGAAACCGTGGAAATCACAATCAAACATAATACAGAATGCGCCACAAAGGTCAAAGATCAAATGTATTCTTAAGAGGAATTGTCTGTGGTGCTTTTGTATCTATGCAGTGCACAATTCCATCACGTGTACTAAAGTCCTTATATTGGAAAGGTTTGTAAGCCAAGCAAAGAACCAACATCAAGTTTTAGAAAAGTTGATTTTGTCAATTAAGCTCCTCACCTTCTTTTCACCACGGCTACCATCGCCGTCGCTCGCAATGTTTTCTTTCCGGATTTCTTTACTTGTTGACTGATCTAGATTTTCTTCTTCCATCGTAGATTCTTCTGCTATTGAATCCTTTGACAGCCCCACACTTTCGCTCTTTTGGGTTTCTTTCGTGGGTAGTTTTTTTGCAGACCTAAAATGAAATACGCTTCAGAGTTGTTGGAAACAAAGATTTAGAGATTCTAAAGGCAGAAAATTGATCAACTCTTTCTTCTCACTTAGGCTTCTTTATACAAAAAACTACACTAGCGCAGATAAATAATACCAGTAATGAACAGATAGGTATGACTACCCATAATGGAACACTGATCAGATCTCCAAGGCTAACGTGTTCCTAAAATTTTCAGGAAGGAATTCAGGACTTGGAAGGTATGCTGGAAATCAACACATTACTAACCTTTACGCCAACGTAGCGATCTCCGACTTTATGAACAATATCACGACTGACCTAAAAATCGGACTAAAGAAACAAGCCCAGAGTATAAATAATCGCGAACTTTGCTAAAATCGACGATTATAATAATACCAATTTGACTTCAGACTTTTGATGTACTTGCTTCGCTCGCCTTCACCGATGAATAAGAAATAAGAGTACTGACTTTTTTTGTAAAATCGTGATTATAAATTCTTCTTCTGTCAACGCTTTCATCAATTTTTTCCTCAAAAACTTAGACTTGACGATGAGAGATTTCATCCAAACGCGTCAGTACTACATCTTGAGAACAATCAAACTTGATTCTACATCTATGTTGCTCTGAAACCTCACCACTTTGGAAACATTATTCGAAGTATGAGTTTCCGCCGCTCTCAGCTATCAGCAAAGAATGATGTGCTAGCATGAAAAGACAACATGAATATCACCATCGTGGTGATGAGGATAATACTCTACGTTAGACCACGTGAGCATGTGTTGGCTGGTATTGTATTTAAGCAGCCGTTCGTATGTGTTTCCTCTCTTATAGAAAGGATGTTAGCAGCATTAGAGAAATATGCTTGAGAATATATACGCGAATGAGTCATAGAAACCCATTCTACTGTTAGAGCTCCTGCGCACAAATCTGATGCAGTGGAACCCGTCTCAGCCAATTCAACCGCGTTGGGATTCCCGCCCACCAATCCGACGCCATGGTACCCGTCTCCCTCTCTTTTTGGAATTTCGTGACTGAGACACACACAGACGCACAGACGTAACAGATTAAGCCCGTTATTATATCATGATATTTTGCAAATTTGGAATTGTACATTCCCATATATTCCCAGGTATATTCAGACAGTGGTAAAAAGGTAGAGTCCGCGCCTATCAGGTGCTTGGCGATGGTTTGTCACCTTCCCGGCGCAGAGCTTTGCATCATTATGGAGTACACACAGACAGACAAACACAAACACAAACACAAACACAAACACAAACACAAACACAAACACAAACACAAACACACACACACACACACAAACACAAACACAAACACAAACACACACACACACACCTAAGAGCGTTATTATATAGCATGATAGATGAAATATTTTTGTAAAGGGCACTTCTTATACGCTCCTAGAAGTGACTATTGACAAACTCTAGATATTGTCTGAATAGAAAGTTGTTATTGCTAGTATAAGATGAAGCCTATTAGACTTGGATTTTATTTATTTCACTCAGGTTTTTTATTTTATTTTTAATTTTTATCTTCATAGCCAGGATTCTGATGATGAACTGTCTCAAACTGTTAGACTAATATTCCGAAGTTCCTCAGTCAAGAATCGAACTTACCAAGCTCATCTCAGGTGATGTTCATGATGCCAAGCTAATTGCATTACAAACAGACCAAAAAAGAAAAACAGATTCGGAATTCGGAAAAAACAGATTCGGATTGCTTCAAATATCCGCCTTTTGCCGTTTATAGGGCTTCCCGGTTCCTACCTATTTGTGCTTGTACGCCAACTCCTTCACTAGTTTTGCTCCTCATTTGGTGGTTTTCACGCTGATTAATAGTGCGTGCTTGTGAGCTTTCGGGTATTCTAGAAGGATTATGTTCAAGAAACCCTCAACAACATCACTCCTGGGCAGGACCTCAGTCGTGGCGACGATGGGGTTTTCTGCACGTGTTTTTGTGAACTGCCGATCACTACATAAGTTTCCGCATTAAGGATTCTCGGTTCTATTTGGAAATCATTTCCCTTGTTTGAGATTTTCCACGTTGGTCGGGCCCATGCGTCTAGAAAAGCAGGCGCCACATCACTATCCTTCTGGTGAACGCATGCCTAAGATGAGTACCAGATATCCGTGTTAACCATCTCAGTTATCCCTCCTATCCATATGTATGTGCATTCGTCTTACCGCTTGTATTTATATATTTTGTTGCAGTTGTTGTGTAGCCATCTCATCATTTCGTAGTATTGGTGTATTAAGGATGAAACCATCTAATAGTATTAGTGTGCCACATACAGAGCAGGTTCCGAGGGACCCTGCTTAGGAACAAGAGCGATAAGTGAGGGATGCGAAGACTGCCTCGAAGCTTTTAAAGAGAGAGAGAGAGAGAGAGAGAGAGAGAGAGAGAGAGAGAGAGAGAGAGAGAGAGAGAGAGAGAGAGAGAGAGAGAGAGAGAGAGAGAGAGAGAGAGAGAGAGAGAGAGAGAGAGAGAGAGAGAGAGAGAGAGAGAGAGAGAGAGAGAGAGAGAGAGAGAGAGAGAGAGAGAGAGAGAGAGAGAGAGAGAGAGAGAGAGAGAGAGAGAGAGAGAGAGAGAGAGAGAGAGAGAGAGAGAGAGAGAGAGAGAGAGAGGAAAGAAAGGAAGAAAGAAAGAGTTAAGGCAGGGGAGTGGGATTCTCTCCATGGTCTCTTATAGATTCTGTGGGGTCGCAATTTGGTGGCTAAGCATGGGCAGCCAAGTGGTGGATTGACTACAGCCTCTGCTGGGCGATTTTTAGGGACTTCTGTCATCATAAACCATCCCATGTTGCGCCACGCAGCCCTTGACCACTGAGCAGGCACAGCACATGAGCATGGAGAGTTGATTTGCGGATGGAAGCGTTTATGTGAGGGTCACGACTGGGATTGTTGGTTCACTCTTATAGAGCACCGAAACTTAGGATTGGTGACATTCGTAGGCAAGCGTGAAGATGGGACACTATCCATTGATTGCAATTGCTTTCAATACATTTCTTGAAGTAGCAACTGAAAATTAAATATGATCAATAAAATAGAAAGAGGCAAACTGTAAAATTAATAAGTAAATGAAAATAGAGCAACGTAATATATGGCAAACAGGTAAGATGAATGCAGATAAATAAAACTAAATTCGCAGCAGTTATGCTATTTGACTTCAATGATGATTACTGACTCTGAATGGTACAGAGTTGGTGCAGCTATTGACAAGTTGAAGCGAAGTTTATGACTTGCTGTGAAAGTTCCGCAAAATGATTGAGTTCATTCTTAAAACCTGAGTTCTAGTCTTCCTGAAAGTTATCTGAGAGAAATGAGAGAAAGGTGAGAATTTTAGCAAATTTGCAGCTTTTTCTCAAGTAACTTTGATGGAACGAGAAGGGAGGTAGGGAAGATAAGGAAGACCCTGCTAGGATAAATGTTCTTCTACAACATATTTAAAATCTCAACATATTCTCGATGGTCTTGTATACTCCACAAGGCTTCTACTTAGCTCGGAGGTCAGCTCATTCATTGTATTCACTATAATCAGCTAGCACTAGTTTCGGAAGACCGATGTAGGATGCTATTAGAACGATGTAACCAATGAAATGCAAATGTTGTAGTCGGTAACCATCAACTTCCGCTCACATGTTATCCGATTCTAGCCTTCGCATGACGTGCTCGCGAGTGTATTGAGAAAATGCATATTTTTGGTACCAGACCATGTACCTCGTACCAGTTGCGATTTTGTTTTAGGAGGTGTAATCATCACGCAGAGAGTAGGGATGGCTTGGCTTTCTGTGGTTTCCATGAACGCTTCCTTCTCAACAGAATCAAAGAACCTCTAACTGAATTTAAGTCGATGAACATGAGACTCAACGGCACTCTGTGTTTTTGCGGAACTTCCATAAGCTTTGTTATAGCGTGCTGGGTCCCTTTCAAAACTCTGCTTGCTCACAATGCTTGCCATCACCTAATGTGTTCGCTGGATAATGTACGACTCTTTACTGTCATGATGTTATGTCGGACTTAAAAAAAACCTTTGGGTTGGCATGTCATCTTTCTCAAATGGTGTGGAAAGAAATGAAAGTGTCTGACGAAAGGTTGGACCAGAAGTCATAAATGACATTACTCATTCATTTCTCGATTTGTGTTTGTGTGTTTTTTATGACTGGATAAGTGCCAAAAGGCCTAGTGGATACTTGTCGCCTCTGCAGTTATCGTTGTTATTTCGTTTGTTATATCATCTGCTGTATCCCTTCGTTATCTTTGGCTCCTGTGGCTGCAGGCTAACGTACTAGCTCAAGAGTTGCCAGATAGACGTACACGCGTCTCTTGGAAGTTTTCCAATCTTCACATTTCTTCGTGCAATAGATGTAAATGTCAAGGAGGTTCAAGTGATGATTCTGCGGACTCCTTTTGTAAACTTTCTCTGTATTCCATAGGAAAGAAAGAAACGAAAAGAAAATGATCCTCGAAGGATACCTCGGAAAATGGTTTGATCCTGCGTGGAACTTTGACATAACAGCAACATCCAAATAGTCAATTTGACTATGGTGCCCTCCACTCGGCGACACTCACTTCGAAGGTTATGAGAAGATCTTTTAAAATTGCGAGTATTCATGCATGACCTTAATCGTCGCAAAAACCTTGGAAGGTTTCTTTCCGTCCTTGAACGTCTGATTAATCAAACCGTCAGTTGTTCAAAAGAATTGATATTCATTACCGCACTCGTGTTGTCGAGGATACCGACTCCACCAACCTCTCTACTCTTAGGAGCAGCTCTTCTCTTTAGATGCGCGCAGCTTTTCAGGGGATTGCTTGATCCCGGTCAAACGGTTAGTCAGATGACGAAGAACTTGATCTGCTTGGTTTGCATGATCAGATCGTCGACATCCCACCATGCAAATACGGCGCAGCTGCAGTTCTTCATTGTAGCCCTTTTTTCCATGTTTCTGATATTGTCAGTCAATACTTTCGCAGAAGAAGCAGGGAGCAAATTCATACCCTTAATTCGCCTGCTTCCCACGAAAGTCCTAAATTTGCTTTTGGCCAACTATTAGCCCCTTTATTCATTACACGGGGATGCGACATAGCTTCGCGAGTAACCGAGATCCCACTAGTTAGGGAAGATCTTACTTGTTACCTTTACATACTGATTGGCCACTCTTGCTATTATTACACAGCGCGGTAACGTACCTTTATTTAAAGGAATTTTCTGTTTGCAAGCGATTATTAACACATGGAAAAAAAGTTCGGGGCAGCCATGCCTTACGGAAGCGTATCGACATTGAAACCTTCTTATATACTACTTTTTTAGGTTCTTACGTTTACATCGTCGTCTCACGCCTCACGTTTATTTACATCATTTACTTGATCTATATCCCGTATGTGCTTGGTTGCTTTGTTTGATTTTGTCTGCTGCTGCAGCATACTGCTCTTGCGACACAGCTCCTTCTCTTTTTCTTTCGAAAAAGGGTACGGTGTTTAGATTGCATCAGTTTGGAAGAGGTTTTAACGGTCAGCAATTTCAACTCGCAGTTCTGTCTTTCCGTTATCCGATTGTACTTTTTCCCATAAACTCTAGCTATCGCAGATTATCCTGAATTCTAAGAACCTGTAATCTGGAACTGGAAAAGAAACTCATAGAGACGGTGTTGTGTTCGTTTTAAGTTGTACCGTAAACAGGACTTGTGGTACTCTTTATTCAGCTTAAGGTTCGGTCTAGTCAAACCCTGAAACATAAAGCAACAAGTTAGATTCATCCCATCACATGTCCCATGTTTGAGTCATTTATTTGAAGAAACTTTTGAGAAGGTAGTCGAAGAAACGAAAAGTCATTACCACTAATAAGCTGTTTGTCTTAAATGTTGCAGGCCAGTGGTTTAGTGACCGCCGCCTGCTAAAAAGCGACAAAGCGGGGCGCGCAGAGACAGGTCTCCTGTCGGCGGTGCACGTTAAAACGTTGTCAAGAAAAAAAAGGGACTTATAGGACCAGAAGGCCAGAAGATTTACTCCTTGAATAAAGGTGTAACCATGGTACGCTTCCATTCCTTACCAAAACGGTCGATGCTTCGACGACTCCCTGTTTGATGTAATATGATAGCATAGATGGAGAGCCACCTTCAAGCTCTTTTCCAAACCGAAAGAATTCCAGCCGAAGAATTCTCGAAAACTAATGTGTTTTCCGTCTCTCTCTCTCTTGCCGTACTACTCTAAAGCTGTTTCAACAATTGCGCACGAAGATTTTTGTTGTTTCTTCGCTATCTACTTATTATTATACCTGACTTCCCTTTTCTTCTTTCTAGTAGTCTTGTTCCCTAAGATTCTATGTTTATTACTCATGAAGCTTCACCTCACATCAGTCATCAGAAAAACTTCGATTGGTGAGTACGTTTTGTTTGGTAGTTTTCCACTTTTCCAATTTTCTTAAGGGTGTTCGATATTCGATATGTTTGAATATACCTACCGTTATATTGTTGAGATATTCGATGAGATCCTGCATTTGTCCATCTCGTATTCTGTCTTCCCCGTGGAAAACACTACCATACTGCAATAACGGCATTGCAGTCATGTTTTACCATTCCTTTCTATCTCAAACTAATCTTGAACTAACAGTTATACCGTACTCCAAGACTTGTGCCAAAACAACGCTCCCTTGTATCACTCTTTTGCACTCTTGCATGAATTGAATTCTTGATCTACAATGAGCTCAGGTCAGCAGCGGTGGATGTGTAGCAACTTTTCATCACATTGCAGTGTTTGAACGTTATTTTGTACATTATTGTTCAAGAAAAATTAATTTCCACAAAATGATCTAGTGTTTGACAGAGTTGATAGACAGAGCCTGCTGCTTCGTTTCTTATTAGGAACAACATTGTTTCTTATAGGTCACACAATAGACATCTTCGCATTAGAAATTTAGGAAATCTACAGTACGTCCCCAATTCTGGCAGTTGTATGCACCGGGAGATGTGTGGCAACTTTCCTTTTGTGCGAATGAAGGATGTTGGGATTTTAGAAAAACGTTTCGAACTTTGAAGTTGAGTTGGATAATTTATCAAGCCAATATACTTCATAATTAGTCATTGGATGGGCGAAAACTGATGGAGTATTCCTATAAGTGCAAGGCACATGTGAAGGAAAATTACGAATTGCAATCGCATCATTTTACTTGGGCGGGTCACCAAGCCTTTCATCTCTCTAGAGTCGATAAATTGGTACCAAACTTGTCTGAGAGGATAGAAACACTGACTTGACACATCAGCTAGCCTACGCAAGTCATTGTATAGGCTATTTACACGTTCGCAAACCTCAAACGATTCTGAATTGAAGTGAACGTGGTGGCGCTTCCCAAGCGGATTGATCAACGCCAGACACTTAGTGCTTTACTTTTATCATTTTACTTATCAATTTGGCTGAAAGCTGTGAAGGAATTGCGGTCAAAGTTTTACAAAACGATTGTGAAATTAAAGAAAAAGGGAAAGTAAAAGAGGATTTAAAGTTGAACATAGAGAAATACTGTCAAAGACAGCAAGAAATATGCTAGAAGGCATCACTCCACGAATCTAGGGTGGTACGGATTTCAGGTGGAGTATTCGTATACGGCATAGTAGATTATGGGGAGGAGAGTGATTCCGTCCATTTCTTCTTAATTGCCGTAAAAAATGGCCCGGAAGATTCGGCTTCGGGCATTCTGGCGCACTTTTTTCTACAAGGAGTTCGACTGGAGCGCGCCAGCCTTGGGCGGCGCCGCATCTTCCGGACACTTTTTTTACGGCAATTAGGAAGAAATGGACAGAACCACCCTCCTCTCCATAATCTACTATCCCTTATAAGAATACTCCGTCTGAATTCTGCACCACCTCAGATTCGTGGGGTGATGCCTTTAATAGTGATGGAGTGCCATGATTAGCAGGAACTCGAGAAAGTCCACGTAATATGTGTTATGGATAGACGCTCCAGAGAGCAGCAAACGGTAAGAATGGGAAGTTTCCTCAGAACGCTTACGGAAGGATGATCAATGCGGTTTGCCCGTTCGATCCAAGAAATCTGACAGGAATATTTGTACAAATGGTTCTTTCTTGTATGTCAGTGCTTCGGACGACAACATTGAAGACATTTGACAGCTCACGAAGCATCTAAAAGAGCAACATTTAGGACTATGTTGAATACCTGAGCTAGCGATGTGCAACAGATGAGAGCGTTCTGCCCATAGTTAGCCTTTACTTTTCATTTCGTAATCATTATCGCTGCATGTCAGAAACACACTAAGAACAACTCGAAACTTTTATTCACAAAGCGAAATTCTGAGATAACTTTTATATTAATTCCCTCAAGTCGTAGAAAAGATTGGCATTGATCTTTATTCCGTTCCGTTACGTCACGTTCTTTATTACGTTTTATAACGTTTCGGGATGATCACCTTTGTAGAACGTGGAAAAATCAGATCCATCAGTTACTAATCTTATCACCCTACAGAAACCATGCAAACGGTAGGCAAACTCAAGGGGAACGCTTCAGCTAGTACTCACCTCATTCGCTGAGTCTTTTAACGTAACAGGCCACAGGTACAAATCACAAGGGTTTTTATAAGGAACATGGCGACGGGTACCAAAGACCAGAATCTGCACAGATCTTGATATGGACCCAGTTCGTTTGATCGCAATGAACTCATTCTTTCTTTTCATTTTTTGTCTTTTGGCAGTTATTTAGAATGCTTCTAGTGTTCTACGAGCTACGATCTCGGACACGAAGGATAGTAGCGCAACTTCTACCTCTATTTCGGAGTACTTTGACTGGCCCCATATCAAGATCTGTGCGGAATTTGATCAACGAGGAGTGCCGCCAGGTTTCTTATAAAAATAATTGTGATTCATACTTGTAGTGCCTGAGGGTCCGTTACGTTACCGTATTCAAAAAATGAGGTAAGCACTAGCTGATATGTCTTTCTTTGATTCTGCTTGTCGTTCGAATGCTTTCTGTAGATTGATGAGGGGCTTGAGGGGATAAGTCACTGATGGCCTTGTCTTTGATTTTTTCTCGCTCTGACGAAGGTGATAACGCCGAAATGCTTCAAGGAACAGATAGAAATATCGTAAGAAACGAACAAGAAATCTGAAACCTCGTAAGAAAAAAGGTGCTGTCACGCCATTCCTTGTAATGTCCGCCTTACGTCTGCGCAGTGCCTACGAGAATAAGCATACGCCTTGCGTCGACTATCGAGCGGCAGAGACAGCGTCAACAAATATTTGATGCCAGTTCGCTGCCACACGCTGTTCACGGCAGACGTCAACATTTTCTCAAAGCATGTCATAGACATACTTTGTGAAAATGTTGACTTAGTGTCTAGTGTTTGTCACTATTCTATACTAGCACGATTGGGAATGAAAGAAAGGAGTCCTTCTAAACAATTCCCACATCTTCTCCAGGCTGTGATTATGTTAAGAAAATATAAATGTAAAGTAATATTTTTGAACTTCTGTACTTTCACCTGACTGCAAAATATTTCATCAGCGCGAACATTCCTAAAAGAGTGATGAAGAGTTCTTTTTAACAATAACCAGTCTCAATATTCGGCTAAAGCCGGACTTAAGACTTTTTGTGCTTTCGGTTCGCTCCCCTTCACTGATCAATGGAAGCTCATAGTAGTGGCATTTTCTGTAGAATTAGATTTGTGTTTTTTTAAGAACGCTTTTCTTCTTTTTTAAATTATAAATTAAAGCAAAAGATTACAGAGTTTCCTTTCTAAACGCGTCAATTCTACGTTTGGAGGATATTCAACCATCAGCTTCAAACACTCTTTCTATACCAAAATAATATACATACAATTTGAAAGCATTACTCGAATTATGCGTGTTCCTTCTGATTTCCCCCAATAGTTATCACAGAATGATGCTTTAACATAAAATGACCTAAACAACATCATCGTGCTGATAAAGATAAGCTCCATATCAGATCATGTAAACTGTTCGCTACTATTTAAGTAGCCGTTTGTGTGGGTGTTCCCACTTTCTGAAGAAGGCATGCTACCAAGATGAGGCAAACGTGGAAGGAAATAGATGAATAGAAAGAAATAGAATGCAAAACGTGCAGTGCCCATGGATATGAAACGGTTGCAACGTCTAATATACCTTTCGCGGCATTCACACAGTTATTGCTCGCCAATTCGACGCCGGTGGACCCGTCGCACCCCCTTTCTGGAATTTTGTACTTCGTTTCACACACACATACGCATACACACACAAACACACACACGTGACAGCCGAAGCCCGTTATTATATAGCATGATCATGATGATTTACGCGTTTTGGCACTATAATTGTGATTGTGATGGAAAACAACTCTTTGTTTTCCATCGCAATCACGATCATATTATTCTGACTCGATTAAGGAGATAAAAGTAGCATCAAAGAAGGCGCTCAAGGCCATCCCGAAGGAGAGTTTTTTAACCAATTTTATAGCTTTCTGGCATAGGTGCACTAATTCGACCCCGGTTATATAGCATGATCATGATATTTGCAGAATTGAAGTAGAAAATAACAAAGTGTTCCGTCGTTAATATTTTCACACGTCGCTTAAACAGGGGGATTAGATCGAACCAGCTGATGAATGAATAGAACGGATTGAATGCTGTCTATATGTGCGATACGGAGAAGCCGGAAATTCCTCAGGTGAAGGAGGTCTTTCTCATAGGGCGCAGCGCAAGTGATGAGGATCAGTTCGCCAACCGTTCAAAAGCGAAGGGAGTCGGAGCACCGGCTTCGACTATCGCATCCGTGAAATTTAAGATATTCCAGTATGTTCGACTTCTTGATCGTTCAAGGTTTTTAAGTGCGTATTTAGCCCATGTTATTATTGGCCAACCTTTGTTTAGAGTCAGCGTCATTATCCCCTTAGGCAACTAGCTGAGCCCGGAGAGTGTTTGACCACCCTTTTACAATGTCGAAACATTGGCTATTGCTAACATTCGCACGAATCCAGTTGTTGCCCTGTTGTTACTCAAAAGAAAATGCCTAGATCTTAGACTAGTCTACTTCTACTCAAAGGTTGCGAGAAGAAAATTTTCTTCTCGAATCTTCGTCATCAGGCTTCAGAAATAAATACAGAATCTAACGGCGAGCTCGTTATAAGTAAATCGCAGTGAAAGCTTGCTGTTGTAGATCTGTTGCTTATCTGGTTTCTAGAGAATTGATCATTTTTTCCTTTCAGGATTTTATTTGTGGCCATTCTCAAAGATGACAAATAAACACATTGTAACTACGAACAGAGCCAAAAACGCTGAGAAAGCTCACATTTGGACGTTGTGTTAGCAGCATAAACTGTAATTTAGTGGCCCTTCTTCTCAGGAGTCCATTCCTCTCTCTGTTTACTTTAGGTGCCTGTTGGAAGCATTCGTATAAAAAAGAAATTCCAGAATGGAGTGCGGCGGGTCCCACAGTGTTGAATTAGTGAGCCGGCATCGTAAAGCGGTAAAATGGGGTGACGCGGGTCCAAGTTCGTGGAATTGGTGTACCGTGGTGCAGTATTGTCGTCATAACTTCGGCATGTGGCAGAAGGTTAATGAGACACTGTGAACCGTTCCATAACCATATAAATTATTTCTGACATCGTAGGCGTCTGTTGATGCAGAAGCGCTCCAGTATATCTGTCGCAAAATACTTCCAGTGTCGGATTTGTACACGCTTGTGGGTGCGACTTTCAAAAATCTACATCCTTAAGTTCCAGAAATTTCCCAGAAATAAAAAGGTAGAAAGAAGTTTCCGACTACTAGTGAAGAAATAATTATGAACCTTACTGATTCTTGACACCACAATTTCATCGCTTAGAAAAAGAGCAATATCTTTTGAGGATGACACAGAAGTGAAGCAAATTAGTAATAGCACCCTAAAACAATCCATTATTTAGAAATACTAATCAATGGAATACAACTGCGTGGTTTCGTTGGAATCGTGAAATTACCAACTTTCATAAAGCATAAATAACGCTCACCAAGTGAAAATGATCCGACTTCTCATTAACAGCGATCTAAATGAAAGAACTGCACTGCATTCGTACAATCTTCTAAATCTTTATTGATCATTATTATCGATATGTTTACGTGTCACTTCTTCAAATGATCCGCTCAGGCTGAAGGGCTGAGGCTGCGGTTGTCACCTACAGTTTGGTATTCAGTTGTTATTCAGTTGTTGTACAAAGTATAAGCTGACTTTTTGAGATGAATCCTTTGCGTACAACTGCATATTTATCTCCTTAAATGAATCACCACGAATTTGACATGCTGAGGAAGCCCGCGGGAAAAACTAAGGGGGATTTGTAGATCGCGGTACCCAAGGTGGTTCCGCTCATCCTTAATCGTAAAAAAAAACGGCATGGAAGACGCCGTTTGCTTCACGACAATTTCAGTTGCAACGGGGCACCCTTGTGTGCGCCCCGCATCCAAGCACGAGTTGTCAGATATCACTGATTTCTTTTCACCAGTCTGCTCAAGTAAAACCAGTGAATAGGATGGTGAGAGACTGGAAGGTGTACACAGTGGAAGGCTCTTGAGTACCTCGGAAGAAATAAAGCGGCTTTAACGCCGTTTCTTACGTCTGTTAAGGAGTGATGAGCGAAACGGTCCCAGATTCCGCAATTTTCAACTCCATCTCTAGTTTCTCCCGCGGATTCCCTCACAATGTCAGATTCGTGGTATGCTGCTTTTAATTTTTTTTTTTAATTTAGAACAATGTTCTCGTGCTAGGCGCTGTGCTAGTATTTTGCTTTGTGTAATGTAAAATTCGGCTCTTTTTGGAATACTTGCTGCATGGTTAAGTCTGCCTGTGATCATATTCAGTTTCTACGCCGTTTTGGCACCGTATATAAAATCGAATCAAGGGCGCGAAAAGTATATAGAGTGGATCTTCTGCGAGAGTTTGCAAGCAATCAATCTAGTCTTCGCGGGCAGTCTATATCCTGCGAAACCTTTCGTCTTTCCTAAATTGCCCAAGTGTTCTCAAGTCCTCTTTCAAAACCTCAGTCGAGAAATTCCGTTTTCGGCTAGGTGACTTTTCCCAGCTTGGACCCGACGAACTCCTCAGAACTCGTTGAACGAGGCGATCTATTGGTCTCTTCAGTATCGTGTACAGAGGGGCAAATACGATTTCCTGTAGCCTCTGTCGGTGGATGGTGCACTTGCCTTCCACGTGTCTGACAATGATTACTCTTAAATGCGGAGATGACGATGAGGCCTGTCCATTCACACAAGTCGACATGGCGATATCCCAGAAGTATAGACAGGGCGGTTTGTTGGAGTTCAACGAAGTACAGGACTCCAGCGTGATGAAACGGATAGTTGTTGCTAAAAATCCCATCCCCCCTACAGACTATATGACATTAAAAGTTGTGGGCTTTGCCTTTGTAGGACGGCAGCACCTTTTCGCAATATATGAGAATCTTCGCGATATAGCTACGCATGCTATATAGCTCATACGTTCCCAATGCGTACACAAAAATCCCTGGTTGCGTTTAGTATAAACAGAGCCAGCACTTGCAGGTAGCAGTCAGACTCGTATAGGCGGCCACAAGACATGGGTAAGAAGCAAAAAGTTATCCTAGATGCACAAGAGATGAACATCAAATCCGTTTCTTCGGCTACGATAAGGAAAACAGTTGTCCTCCATTACAATGCTTATCCAAGTATTATTGCAAGAATTTGCAAGTGTTTCAAGAAAAGAAAACTTATTGCGAAAATTCTGATAGGTCGCCGACAAAAGAAAACTACTGAAAGAACTAGTATCAAGGTTCTTAAGAAAGTTGTTAGCACATTTAACCAATGTATGTTCAAAAAGAACTGGCTGAATTTTTGAAGGTTTCTGAACATTCTTTAAAGTACTGGTGTACTCACTAATCAAAGTTTCTTGACACGCTTATCCTATTCCCTGAGATCCGCCTCAGTGCTTTCTGGCACCAGTACTACGACATACGCCTTCAAGTACATCTTTCTCAATGCTCCTTGTGGAGGTACGCCTATCTTATGTCGTGGAACCCGTTCCACCCAACTTACTGCTCTCTGGAGCTGCTACGACAATACAACCATGTTGAGCTTGTGGTGACAAAAGCTTAAAGAGCATTTTGAACCCGTTTCAATGCTTAAAGTTTTGTGATACACAGAGTCAGAAACACACAGACTAAACCTTCTATCATAGCATATTTGGCTGTTTACAAAACCGTTATTATTAGCCTCATATGATACCTGGTGAGAAAATGATGTGTTGATTCAGTGTATTTCATTCCTGAAATGCGCTGTCTGGAACTACTGTTTGTTTTCCAAGTGACTCAAGGTTAAATGCTTCTCAGGAATTTTTTCGTTGCCAGTATTAAAAAGGTGTTTGCAGTGTACACCTTAATGCGCAGGGACGATGTGTTTATGTTTGACAAGGACTTCAGTGAAACGTAAGAAATTCATTTGTCATTCCTTCTTAAATGTCAATGCAAGTCGCGTTCTGACAGTTCTCTTCCGAGTTTATTCGTGAGTTAAAAATACAGCAGAACCACTTTAACAGCTTGGGAGATCTCACATCGCTCAAACACATTCTTCTAGCGAATGAGCTAAATACAAAAGTAATGCTATGGACTGCGTTCCTACAAAATTAGCCAAAATTAGCCCGACTAAGAGTCGTCGTTTGATCGAATAGCTTGTTCGGCAGGCGATATCAAATGTACCTTAGAAATAATTAGAACAGAGAATGAAATGCATAACTTAAACGCAAAAATGATACCCACTGAGTCTCATCAGCACCTTACAATGATCTCAGAGTCAACGTTATATCCTAGAACCAATACTGGAGATAGTTTCAACATTCAAGCTGGGTTTGAAGGCGTCATCGATGGAAAGCATGGGCCCGTCCTCAAGCCGTAGACAAGGACGCCATCATGTCGGATCCATGTCAAATGAGGCGAGAGTTTTCGTCGAGCGTTGGATGTGACCAGAAAACTGACCTGTGTGGACTAGCAGCTGCGTCGTCACGGAGTGGGTACGAAATCGACAAAATCCTTTAAGGAGAACGCACAACCATCGAGGAACTAGACTGGGGAGTTTTACCTCATCCCGTTTACACTCCTGATCGCGCCTTCTGCCTAATGATTGTTCCTATCGATGCAGCATTCTCTGAAGATCGAGAAGTTTCGAAGAGTCGTCGATTTTCGACTTTGAGCGACCAACTTTTGCGACTCAGTGAGGCTGAATTCTTTGAGAGTGGTATCCATTCTTTGGAGATGGCGAATTATTGAGTGTGATAATTGTATTGAATATCTTTCGGAATGAGCTGTTCAACTGTTGCTTTTACAATAATTTTTTTTTCTTGAAGAAACGCGTATTCATATTTGCTCAACCCAATATTAGGATTTAAAAAGTTCTGTTTTATAACGTAGAATTGCACGTAGAACAGACCTTAGATGACCTGTTCTCTTGCTGGTCTTCAGTCCTCACCAGGATAAAGGATAAAGTGCCTGGCATTAATCAATCCGCTTGGGATGCGTCCACTCCCATTGAGAATTGTTTAAGGTTTACGAAAGCGCGTGCAGCCTTGCAATGACTTGAGGAGGCTAACTAAAGTGTGAAATCAGTGTTTCTGTCCTCCCAGACAATCGAGTACCAATTTATTGACCCCGAAGGGATGAAAGGCTTGATTGGAACCAGTTTCGGAGCAACGATCTCTCGTGCAGTCACAGCGGGACCTCTTATCAACTGCGCCATCCCTGCCCTGAAGTTTCTCTATCAGTAACCTTCATTTTTCTTCTTTAAATGTGAGAATTGCTTTCCTTTCTCAGAGATGCATGAGTAACATTGCATTTTTTCTGGAAAAAGACTTTGTGAAGAAATCTGAGTGTTTTTATCTCACGATGAGCAATCGCTCATCGCTCTTTTCCCACCGTTATCGCAAAAGGCCTTAAGTGGTTGGCTATTTCATTGTATTTTCCTGGCAGATGCGTACTAATTGTTCGATAGAACTCCGAACACTCTGTTTCATTCCTGAAAAAAAAGATGTTTCTGGCGTTACCCTTTGTTGATACATCGATTGTGCTATTCACGTTTTTTCCCTCTTCCCAATCGTTGAGATCTTTGAGCGTTCGCTAACGCAAGGAGGACGATGGTGTTGAAGAAAAGAGCGCAGAGCACAGTGTTTTGGTATTCTTCACCATATAGTTGATCTCTATGCAGTTCGTTGCTAATGTTCTGGGTTCATGTCGTTCATTTCCTTCGGTTTTCAGTCCGGATGCAAATAACTTGAGCATATCCATTCTGTAGAGAGTGGATGACACTTGAACTCATCCGTATTCGTAAATATATCCCTTTTATGGATACTGTCTTCCCCGGATTTAGCTAAGACCTCTCTTTCCATATATTTCATCAAGATCAGAGAGCATTCGCTCCATTTTGTTTTGTTTTGTGAGAATGGTGTCACCACCGAGATGAAGATAGTATTAGTTGCCATTCTTACGTTATCTCACCCTGACTTTTGCGTTGCGTTCTCGAAAGTTTCGCTGGACATTTTGGGCGATATTCACGTTCAACAAGGATTTTTCTATAACAAGTTCGCTGTTAAATTTTCCGCTTATTCTGAAAAATACGAATATAATCGTAAACGAAAATTCTACTTCCCGCAGCTTTGAACAACGAGCTTACCATCTAGACACTTTCTCTCAAAGAGCGATTGCGCAGCAATCAATCAAGCAAAATATCGGCTGCTGTGTTCGGCTTCCTCAGGCCATTCTTAGTTGAACGCGCAGGCGCATCCCCATAACGATTGATCAACCCCGTGCGCTTTATCTTTTATAAATGCCCTTATGATCAGCCACATACAGCAGGATCGCTAATTCTTCGACAGAATCCGCGTTTCGTGTTTTTTTTTCCATAACTCGCCTCAATTTGATCAATATTATAAGATCTGTACATCAATAGATTCGCTAGCTCGAGCTCTATCGAATAAATGTAAATAGCACTTTCAAAGCCTATCAAAGAAACAGTTTTTGAGAAAATTACCTGCGGGTACACATTCACAAGACTGAGTCCGTGATTTTTACAAATCGAAAAATTTCGTTTCGTAAAAAGAACATTCTCCTCTGTAGTTATTCTATTCTTTTCAAATGTAGTAATCAAAGCGGTAACACAGCCGTAGCTCGATTTGTGTCATAAGGTATCTGGTGGGTCGGCGTGCCTGGATGACAACAGTCTTTCATAGAGGCTGAAGTAGTTTGTGATGAAAATTTGGAAGATGCAGAATTTTTTGAATTCGACACCATTCAACAGATCTCCTCCTCCTGAAAAAACGTATGCGCTTGATATCTGAAAAAACTTCCAATAAATCGCAAAAAATAAGCTATCTCTGAAAACCTACAAAAGGTTTTATATCTTTGCAGGTTCAAAACTGACCACAGCTGAGACATATTAAAGAAGAAATCAGAAAAATTCATGGGACTAAGAGTGTTCTCTATTGTGTTGCGCCGACAGACGGCAAACCTAATTTGTTAGCGATTTACGAACCGCCAAAAATCAAAATAGAAAATGCAAAATACCGAAGTTGTAAATTTAGCTGCAAGAAACAGAAAATCCAGTTGAGCTAGAAAATCTGAAAAGAAGGTTACAATGCAACAAATAGTTTTATTGCAGAATTTGTAAGAAAATAATTTATTATTAATTATTATTAATAGTAATTTTTAAGCTGATAATGTCGATCGTTCTTGGAGTACAAACATGTCACTGTAGTCAAATTTACAAAATCTTCAGAGTCATGGAATTCTAGTTGTAAGAGATATCAAATTGTTCACAGCAGTGTGTAGATTACGAATATGTAACTATCATTTCACTTTTCAAAATATATTCATGTTAAAAATCATATGTCCTCGGGACGCAATTATCTCGGACTCAGCCTTGTTAATGTGTATCCGCAAGTAATTTTTCCAAAAACTGTTTTCCTGATAGGTCTTGAAAGTCCTAATTACATCTATTCGGTAGAGCTCGCGCTAACGAATCGATTGATGTACAGATCTTATAATAAAGATCAAATTGAAGCGAGGTATGAAAAAAGACGAAAAGACGCGAATCCGCGTCTTTTTGCCGTGTTCGGTATCGTCTTGTTTCTGACATTTGGATTTCATAACAATTAGAAACATCAATTTTGCGAGCCAAAGTTAACGATTCCTTTCTCTCCTTGGGTCACTACAAACGGTTTTTGCCGTTCGGAACATGTTTTTAATCACAGTTTTCTTCTTTTGAAATGGTTGTAAAGAAAGAAAATGAACCAAGATGTTTTCGTTACTATGTTATCATTTTGTACGCACCGTTCGAGATACCCCCAACCTGGATGTCTAAGAAACTGTTTAAAAGGAGCACCTGAATGGAAAAAAACAGGTTCCGAGAATGGACACCTTTACATACGTGTAGCCGCGGATAGCTCTCAACAGATATCTCTCAACTTCGTTTTATTCAACCTGGTAATATCAACCTGGTATCATTCTGGTAATTGGTGCACCTGCAGTGCCTGTGCTGATGAGTCAAAATATGAGTTAAGAAGCACCTTTCGTAAATTTCTAGCGCAGATATGAAATTACTAATTATTGTTACTTGAAGACAGCGTATTATCGATCTTTTGGTAATGTTAGAGGTTCAATCTTCCCGCTGAAAATTCGAAACCTTTCAGCATTCATTACTCATTACTGAAAGTGGTAATAAAGCCTCTGGCTTACTACTCGCTGGGGTTTTTGGAACGCGTGTTGAACCTATAGAGTGACTCGCGGTTGCGTATTGAATCAGTGTTTTTTCTTGACAGACAAAATTACTAGTACCAATTTATCGGCTGCGTAGGAATGACACGTTTGGCGACCGTGCAGCCACATGGGAGCTCTTACCGGAAACGGAAACAACTATCAAAATGTCGAGGGGGCTCTGAACAGTCTGAAAGTAGAGAAAAACCACTAAGCAGAAGATTCTCATGCAACTTTCTGCAATTATTTTTAAGTTCGAGGATGATTCTCTTCAAAAAAAAGTTCAAACCTTTCCACAATTAGTAACGTTTGAATGAGTAACGCAGTCTTTTGTGATGGATTTTTGAAAATTTTCTTATTTTTTAAAATCTGTTATTACAATAACTGCAACTGCTCCACAGGCGCAGCAATCCGTCAAGACTTTATGCTCAGATTTCTTCCGGCGAACCAGATAAGTGAAGACTACGATGTACTGCCATCGGCACGGCACAGAGTGTACGCCTATCGTCCGAGCAAATTTCGGGTCAGCTTCAATGCTGCGCTCTGCTATGGCTTGAACCACACGTTAGTGCGCTTTTCTCTTCGCTGTTAACTCGAAAGAAATACTTCTTTGCTCTGCAGAATTGTGGTTTCTTTTATGGAACATTGGGCAGATGCTGTGAGGATACCACCACCACTTATGATGAAGAATTCGTTTGTACTATCAAAAAGTGACAATTAGACAACTACTTAGCTATAGTTGATACAAGAAAGTTCAGTGATGACCGTTTTTCGAAACAGATTCTGACGATGATGCGAAGGGAGCCATACCATTAGCAATAACCAAATTCCCTTATTCTGTGACTGGATACACTCAAGGAGCACAGGGTATGTTGAAATTCGATTCTGTACGAGCATCGTAACTTTTTGGAACTCGCTTTTCAAAGTATTTTCGGCTGCTGAAAAGTTCACAATGATAACCGGTCACTTCTACGTAAGAATCACGAGGGTAACTAACAATGGTTTTTAACACACCGCGGAATTAACTATATACTTCACCTGTTTTCAGAACGAGGTGCAGTTCATAGTTTTGTCAACGACTGCAGATACGGGCGATGTGTTTGAAAAGACACAATTGGCAATTAATTTTACCAAATCAAGCCCCAGATATATCGCCTTATTCGGCACCAACATGCAGCACTGTCCAGTTTTCATATCTGGTGTGAGTATCTAAGACAAAGATAGTTGTCAAACTCATTTTCTGAAGAAGAAACATTTTGCATGATATTTGACATTCATATTTTCCCTTTAAGCTCGTTCCTGATTGAGTCATGCCTTACTTGATACGATCTCACTGTGCGCTCGGTAGCCTCTACCTCTGTCTGATTGTCGTCTAATCGCAATCTGCATTCCAGTTGTTTGAGCTGAGGAAGCCAGAGATTGTGCATCTATTCAAAACACTTTGAGCATCTCTTGGATTTCCGCTCTACGTAAAGTTGAACTTCACATGGTAGAGGGTCGGTTATCCACCTTCTCTTCGCTTTTCGTTAGACCTATGGCGATACACAAGCTTCTCGCTTGCATTATACCTCATTCTAGGTTGTCGAATTTTTTTGAAGTAATATTCGAATATTTACAATAAATCCGTCAGAGAGGAAGAAGGAAAAGGATGTGAATTTCTATAAATAAATTCATCAAGATTCTACTCCCTAGTGTTTTCTTCTGATATCTATTTTAGGACGGGAGCAATGAGGCTAAGAGGTCACAGATAGTTCAAGGTCGCGACTTGCGAACTAAATACTTCATCTTTGCAAAGTTAATTTGTTTGTACCAGATTATTTTTGAGTATGGAAATGCTGACTGAATGCATTAGCTCACCACGCAAGTCATTGTGTAGGCCGCGTGCGCACTCGTGAATTTCAAGAGATCCTGGATTCATTTCGAAGGCGTTGGCGTATCTCAGAGGTGTAACCTAACGCTTAACGGTACTGCACAAAATAAACTGACTGGTAAAAAGGTACGAAAAAGAAGTTGGAAAACAGCGCAGTTGATCAACAAGAGAATTGATCTTGGAATTCTGGAACGAAACAAAGTAATGCAAGTATCTGTTTTCATGTCAAGTAATGCGCTGCTCATTGTGAAATGTAAAAAGTGTGAATACATAACGTTGCATTTGCTAAAGGACCCATTTGAAATTAAAGGATGAAGTGGATAAAGTGTCTTGCGCTAAACATCCGCTTGAGATGCGCCTTCGTGTTCACTTCAATTCAAAAACTTTCGAGGTTTATGAACGTGTGTGCAACCTTACAATGAATTGCGGAGTAGCCGGTGTGTCACGTCAGTGTTTTTGTCCTCTTAGAGAAGCGTGGTAACGATTTATAGACCCCGTAGGGATCGAAAAATTGGGCACTAAGACAGTTCGAACCATCGCTCGATCGTGCAGTCACAGCGGAACTTCTTACACACTGCACTACACCCTTCCATTTGGAATTAGTAATATAATAATCTTTATTATAAATTCGAGACATGTAGTTCTAGGTAAGCTACAGGTGGATGTGTCTTGTTTCTCAAACTTTAATTTGAAAGCAGCATTCTGCAAGATTTCCTTTGTTAGAGTCTTTCATGAACTGTAGGATGTTTTTAACGTAGTCTACAAAACTTACTTACTTACTTACTTAGATGGCCCGTCTTCACTCGACGTGCGGGCCCCAGCATCTCTTCCACTCGTTTCGTTCCCTCGCCATTGTCATCCAAGATGTTCTCAAGCTTCGTGAGTGACGTTGACGAGGTCCTTGAGCCGTATCCAGCTGAGCTCTCAGCTGGTCCATCCGTGCAGCGAACACGTCACTCCATCTCGTTGGCGGTCTCCCTCTGGGGCGTTTAGCGTCCCTTGGGATCCACTCTAGCGTTCTTTTAGTCCATCTATCGTCGATTCTTCTCATGATGTGACCGGCCCATCTATGTTTTGCTTTCGATACATATTCCGCTGGGTCGCGAAGACGGGACATTCCTCTTAAGTCGGAGCTACGAAGACCGGCAAGGTGTTGTGTGCGCCGGTTAAACTTCAGGAGACATCTCTCAAGGGCTCTGTGGGTAGTAAGTAGCTTCCTAGACGTGGCCGCGGTGTCTGCCCACGTCTCCGCTGCGTAACAGAGCGCTGGAAGGACTGTCGAGTCGAACAGATGGGCACGAAGATCATGGTCCGTCAGTTGGTCCGTAGCTTCCCTGACGGCTGCGAATGCTGCCCATGCTGCTCTCATTCTTCTATTCAGTTCTTCCTTCAAGTCGTTTTCCATGTTCATAGAACGTCCGAGGTATACGTATGACGGAGTTTCCACGATTTGGGAGCCTTCAAGTTGTACTCCTCCGTCCTCGCAGTGCGCGTTCTTCATGAACTGTGTCTTCTTTCTGTTTATTCGTAGTCCTATTCTCTTCCCTGCTTCGTTCAATTCGTTTCTGCTTCATTGGTACTGCTCGAAAAGAGAACGATGTCGTCCGCGAAACGAAGGTTCGAAAGAAATCTTCCATCAACACGTATGCCCCTTCTTCCCAGGAAAGTGATTTCATTATTCATTGCAATGCAACCGTGAACAGCTTCGGCGACATAGTATCGCCTTGTCGTACCCCCTTTCCAATTGATATGGTGAGAGGCCGGTGGAAAAGCTGTATCCTAGTCGTGCATCGTTCGTAGCAATTGGCTAATGTCCTCACATACGACGCGTCCACACCTTGATCGACCAGCGCTGACAGTATTGCATTCGTTTCTACGCTGTCAAAGGCTTTCTCATAGTCGACGAAGGTTAGAACAAGGGCAGGCGGTATTCCCGGCAAACCTCTATGACCCTCGACACGGTCTGGATGTGATCCAAGCAGCTGAACCCTTGGCGGAATCCAGCTTGTTCTTGAGGCTGGGCTTCATCCAGCGTCCTAGATATGCGTGTGAGGATGATCTTGGTGAATACTTTGTATAACACACTCAGCAAGCATATCGGACGGTAGTTCCGAAGGTCCTCTCGGTCACCTTTCTTATGGATAAGAACGGTTCGCGAGGTCTTCCACTGGTCTGGGATCCTTTCTTTCTGAAGATAGGATGTCATGTGCGCTGCCAAGATTACATGAAGCGGATGGCCACCAGCCCGAAGAAAGTCTGCTGATATAAAATCAGGTCCGGGGGCTGTGCCAGGTTTCATGCTCTTGATAGCGACTCGTACTTCCGAAGGGAGAATCCGTGGTGGGGCTTCGCCAGTGGGGATGATTGGGCTTGACACAGGAGTTGATGAACGGAAAAGGTTCGAGTAGAACCTCTCCGTAATGATTTCCATCTCACGACGAGAAGACGTGCGAGTCCCGTCTTCGCTCAGCAAGGTTGCTAGCGGAATATTATATTCGCGGAGATCCCTGCGGCACTTCTTTAGACTCGTTCTTCTTTGTGCTGCTTCTAGAATCTTCTTCTGCCTGTACTTCAAAAGATCCTCCTGCAACGCTTTTCTGCAGCTAGTGTTTGCTACTAACCGCTCAATGTGCGATGCATTCGGATCAAGCCTCAAAGCCCTTCTTCTTCCTAACAATTCCTTGGTGGTCTTCGAAATTCGATCCAAGTTTGTCGTGCGCGACTTCGAGGCACGTTCAGCACAGGCTCATAATCCTCTGAGCAGCATCTCGTAGTCCACGTTTGGGTCCTCCTCGATGTGCCAGTCACCTTGGGACAGGGAGTCCTCGAGTACGCAATCGTCGTAGATGACTTCTTTTCTCCTTCGTAGCCGATAGCAGATGTTCTTTTCCATCGTGTGGCTAAGTCGTATTTTCGCACGAAGGAGACGGTGATCAGAACCACTACAAAAGGATGGTACTACTGAGACGTCAAGTAGACACCACCTCCGGTTGGTGAGTATGTGGTCGATCTCCGCACGAGTCGCGCCATTGGGCGATTCCCATGTCCACCGACGATGATCTTTTTTCATGAAAAGAGAGTTCCCATGAAAGAGGCGAGCGGCGGACAACAGCCCGACGAGACGATTGCCATTTTCATTCCGGTCCCCTAGTCCAAATCTTCCAATCCTGTATTCCTCTTCTGTGGCCTTTCCTAGTTTTGCGTTCAAGTCTCCAACAACGAATTTGTAAAAGGACTTCTCGTTGTGGACTACTTCCTCCAGCTCCTCGTAAAACGCGTCCAATTCGGAATCATCAGCTGCTGATGTTGGTGAATAGCAGTTGATGATACTGATGGATTTTTGGCGCAGAGGGCGGAGGCGAAGAGTGGCCAGACGAGGTGACAGGATCTCGTGAGGATCGACGAGATGGACGACAGATGGGTGCACAACGAAACCAACACCGCCTACATTTCGCGACGGAACCTTCTCTCCACGAATGACGAGTGTACCGTCATTCATCTGTCGTACGTCGCTCCTTCTGCACTTGGTCTCCTGCAGAGCAATCACGTGAAATTTGATACGCTCTGCAGCTCCGAGAAAGGCATGCAGGTCGTCGTCTGTGGAAACTGTTCTCGCGTTGTAAGTACACAGTCTGAGACAGTCTCCATGGCGAGTCGTGCGTGTGTCGCCTTGGTCCAGAATCAATGACGTCCTGAGCAACCTGAGATTTGATCGCCTCTCACCGGTCGCCATACCGTCCGACGTCTGAGACGGCAGGGCCCAGTGTGCAGGGTACTGAGGCAGTGAATATGCTGGAGTGGCAAAGAGACTTTTCCCCAAACTAAGCAGCCATGCCACGGCGAGCTTAGCTTTCACCACAGGTCGTCGCCCAACCTATATGGATCAGGGAACCACCTTGCGACATTTTGCCAAGACGGTGGTGAATCTTAGCAGTGGTTTACTCTTAGCTAGGCTTCCGATTCCGAGAAGTCGGAATGTCGGATGTGTCGAACTCCTTCTCAGCTTGGGAGACCCTGCCGGAGGACGAACCTCCGCTGTGCATCGCAGTTCGACGCCCAGTGTCACCTCCACGCCACTATGAGGCGGTAAACCGTTGTGGAGGGTCTACAAAAACCACATCAAAAAAGCAAGGTTCACATGGACAGTGCAATTATGTGTAGAATAGTTAAAGTGATCAGTTTTTCATCATTTTATTACCAGTCTGAACGTCCTGCTAATGCCGGACTTCAGGCTTTCTGTGGTGTTCCCTTCACTCGCTTTCACTGATCAATGAAAATTAATAGCAGTGGCATTTTCTGTAAAATCAAATTTGTGTTATTCAAACAACGCTTTCTTCCTCTTTCTTATAACAAATAGGGGCTAAAGATTCCATGGTTTTCTTTCAAAACGCGTCATTTCCACATTTGGCCAATATTCAAACTTCAGTTTCGATTTTGGTACAAAAAGAATACAGACACAATTTGAAAATATTACTCGAAGTATGGGTTTTCTTTTTTTTTGTGTTTTCCCACAACAGTCATCACAGACGATGTTTTAACGGTGAACAGCATCATCGTACTGGTAAAGATATCGTTCCACGTGAACTGTTGGGTACTATTTAAGCAGCCGGTCTCGTTCGTGTTTCTACTTTTTGAAGAAGGCATGTTACCAACCTGAGGCAAACGTGCAAGAAGTAGGTAACGGAATCGCGGAGGTGAAACGCAACATGGGCAGTGGCACTGGTTATGAAACGATTGTAACACCATCTACCTTTCGCGACATGCGGACGAAGTTATTGACCATCAATCCGACGCCGCTGGGCCGGCCGCACCCCATTTTGTAGCCTTATGGCATCGGTGCACCAATCCAGCGCCCTGGGACCCATCGCTCTCTTCTTACCACTCTACAACGCCGGCGCACCAATTCGGCGGCGGTGTACCGGTCGCACCCCTTTTTGGAATTGCACGCACACACACACCACGGACATACGCACACGTGACTGACTAATCTTGTTATTATATAGCATGATTGTTATTTTTTTTTCATTAAAACTAACAAGTTTCTTCTCAAGAACTAACACTCAAACAACTAGCAGTGTATTGGTGACAGGAAATTTAGAGGAAGAAAGTTTGGAAAACTGAACGAATACCTATAGTTGGGTCAAAACGACATGAAGCACGGACCATTACGCAAGTGACCGCGCTCGGAAGCGGTGCGGTCGAGACAGCGGTTGGAATCGAGGTGGGACCATGGCGAACTGCAGAGGTGAGTGGCGGCAGTGAGGGTCCTTACGCGATCATAACCGCTACGCTCCACCGCTCCGCTTCGAGTGCAGCCGCTTGCGCAAATGTCCGTGCTTCATGTCGTACTGACACGACTATATGCATCTAAGTACGATTGGCGAAACTCTGGGCATGGACTGAGTATTAGTTACCTATTGGGTTAAACCTGCTTTACCTCCTTAGAGCGTATTTATAAAAAAAAAACAACCACTTCCACTATTCACCGTGCAACATATGTACATTGATTTTCGTGATACCCAAAAGATGAACATTCACATTTTTCCTTGTAGTTTCCTAACTGGAAATATTATTAATTCCCTCAGTACCTGTTTTTGCTCTGGAACCGCTTTTCAGGTAGACAGCAGCTTCGCCGTGTGGCTTAGAAATCGAAGGATAAATGTAAAAGGTCGTACAGCAGCAAGCCAGGAGGATACCACGGTACTTCGTGACGTTATTCTGGCTGGATTGTTCATAATCTTGTCAGTGAGGCACTTCTATTTAACATTAGTTAGTAAGCTTAAAGGCATCACCCCACGAATCTGAGGTGGTACGGATTTCAGGTGTAGTATTCGTATACGGGATGGGAAACTATGGAGAGGGGGGTGATTCCGTCCATTTCTTCCTAATTGCCGTAAAAAACGGCCCGGAAGATACGGCTTCAGGCGTTTTGGCGCACTATTTTGTACAGGGAGTTCGACTGGAGCGCGCCAGCCTTGTGCGGCGCCGCATCTTCCGGGCCGTTTTTTATGGTAACTAGGAAGAAATGAACCGAATCACCCCCCTCTCCACAGTCTCCCATCCCGTATACGAATACTCCACCTAAAATCTGCACCACCTCAGATTCGTGGGGTGATGCCTTTAATTTTGACCACTGTGACATTTCTAGTTACAATTAGATAGCAAGCTTAATTCTGACCATTGTTCCGCTAAAAAGACGCATTTAATATCTAAGTTTCTGCTGCGTCAACCCGCTTGGGACGCGTCAACGCGTTTGACTGCAATTAGTAATCGTTATGGTTTTATGAAGGTGTGTTGGCCTGTGCAAAACGCATTTATTGTGAAACATTGGTGCAAGTTATTTCCAGTCATCTATAACTTTCCCCATATTATTGATAATTTGGCAATACCGTCCCGATGAAACGATTTCAAATCGATTCGTTCATCGACCTATTTGCGCACTTTTCAGCATTTCGAAATCGTGTACCAGTTAGTTATCGTTATCAGTGAGTGATAATCGGAAGGCGTTATGTTCGCTAAGTGCGATGGAAGGGATTCCCATACGATCTACAACGGTGTTTCCCTGACAGTTTTTGCAACTTGCCGCCGAGCGTTATCAAGCAGCAGCACCACTTTGCGCTGCTACTCGCTGTTGTTGGTCTTTTTTCGCAGCAAATCGTTCTGTTTCTTCGGCTTACGTTTGTAGTTGAAGTTTGAAGTTGAAGGTTTTAGAAGCTTGTAGTACACCACTAGTTGCTGATGCCAGCAAATGTAGAGCGGTAGTCTGAGACTGAGGATGTTCCTTTTTGGCTGCGATGTTGATGCTTGCCCTGGATTTACCCTTAACTTTTTGCGCTTGGACTGCCATAGCAGGTCCATGTTTCACAGCCAAATAAAACACGCCAGAGAGAACTTATTTTTCTATTTTGGGAGCAACGAAGCAGCGATGTTCAATCGGTTCGAAAAGCTTCCCAGGTCTATTCTTGTGGCAGGCATTTTCCTTCCTTTCGGATCTTTCCCAGTGCATGCAAACGTTTGGAAACAAACTTCATTCAGCGACTTCCAGTTCGCATACAAAGTCTTTCAGCGGTTGCACAGAGTTTACATCGCATAATGCTTGCCATTCATTTCCTTCATATTTTCTCGGCTGGCCGAAACGTTCTTTGACATTGACGTCAAAGTCACCACTTTTAAATCGTTGAAACCAAAAAGGACAGTTGAAATGCGATACGGCTTGATCGTCTGAATCTTCCATAAGAGCAGCGTGAGACTCAGCTGCTCATTTCTTCAACTCAAACAAAGAAGCGGATGTGAAAAGGGCGATTTTGAACGTTCCGTTTTTACCGTGCAACATTAATAATACCTTTACCAGTAGAGAAAAATGTCATATGCCACACAGTAATGTCAAAACTGTCATCTGTGACAGTTTTTTAAGTAATTCTTACACTCGTTTTCATATATTTGCTTCCAATAGATGCGATTGATCAAAATTATTTTTACCACGTAATATCATTCTATAAACAACATACGAGAACCTTTGTTTTGTTTTAGCTACTATTACTGTCTCACGAGCTTCATACTCCCTGCTTACTTCAATTACACAGTGCCCACAAAAAACGCACAGGCGCAGGAACCAACCGTTATGTATCGCTCGGACAACGAGGTAAAACTTTGTAATTAACTAGGAATAGGAGGGATCCAGCTGGGATACACCTTCCGATTTTAATTCCTTAGCCTCCTGTCCTTGCTGAAACCAGACGTGAATGAAAGAATTAAAAAAAAAACTGAAGTGATTTTTGTATCTCTGTGGCTAGTATGTATGCATGTGTTCGATATTGAAGCACAAACGACAGTAAATGTTACTAAAGTTCTTCAATTCATTTTATTTTTCATTCCTACAATTCTTTTAAGCTCGGTACTCTTTTAAAAAATCTTGAAGAGAAGAGAAAAGTTGTTGCAACATTCAGGAAGCTATTCGGACGAAAAAATCAAGTGCATCTGCATCTGCGGACCAGGTCGGAGTGAATATGATGACAAAACAAAGAACTGATTGATTCTCTCATACTATAAAACAACCACAGTTTTATTTTTACGGCGTTTCTGTCTATATACGTACAAAATCTATACTACATACGTTGATAATAAAAAACCATTTTTAAATTTAAAGGTGTTACCTTGCATTTAAGGGGTGATGTGGCGCAGTTGGTTAACGGTCCGTCGCAGCCACATGGTTGAGGGTTCGAAACCGCTGTGTGGCTAATTTTGACCCAGGGTATGTCACAATGAAGAACTTTACGCAGAAATGAATATGGCGGTGGATAACACGAAGAAAGCATACATCTGACACCGCCGTCGAAAGTGGCTGCGGGCGGATTCATCGACTTCATTAAGAGGACACCAGCAGATCGCCGTGTGCAACGTGTTATGAAGGTTCTTCAAGTTGCAAGAGGCCACTTGGTTCAAGATGGAGGTTCTGGATTGGGGTGGTGAGAGCGATCTGAGGACGCCCGAGGTGGACGAGCAGTTCAAGCGGGACTTTAGGTTTCTTAAGATGCGGAAATGGATTGATTCTGTACGAGTGAAATTTTTAGTTTGAATTAAATTGGCTCGGCAGATTATATTTTCTGGACTTTTCCAGGACTTGCGTTCTTGCTGAAGCTAGATTTTTTCTTTCTTTTGCATTCCCATTGATTTGGTTGGTGAAAAAAAAAACACTGGTAGGAGGCGCTTCTGTATCTGCACATCAGAATCACTAATTACACCCAGCTCTGCCTACTATAGGACACCTAGCTGAGCTTTGCTTAAATCGCTTTTGAATGCACCGTTTTCAGAGGGTTGAAATTGTTTTTTTTTCTATAAGTGAGGAAGCAACAACAAAATAAAGTTGACAATCGACAGCAAAACTGTGGTGTCTCGACACAGTTTTGTCCAGTCACGATGAATAGAGATAGTTACTGTCTGATTCATAAGCTTTAATGTGTGGGATTTTGAGTATGCTTTGGAGAGCCAGTTGATGACTTCCTTGGGCCAACAGAGATGTTCTTAAAATCACTGAAAAACTTTGCATAAACTTCACATCTTGTCATAACGACTGTCATAACGTAAAATGTTGGAAATTGCGTTTTATTTTTGAAATTAGGTGGTCCAGTGAACTTAAGCGTGAGCTCGAGTTACTTGATGCTACTGTAAAGAATAAAGTAGTAAAGTCGCGAATTTTTTACAAAACACCATGTGATAATAGGTTGATTCCTTATTCCCCGTATATTAAGCACACATTGCATTAATGAATAGAAATTCTCAGTAAGTGAGAGCGGGTAATTGTGTCGTAATTCGGCATTTGGTGAACGGCAGCATCTTTCAAAGATTATCAAAAAGAAACATTCCTACTCAGGGCTCCTTTTTGTAAGAATCTCTGCTATCGGCTAGTTAACAACTAGGACGATTCCTTGTGAATCTGAAAGCATGTCAAAGTTGAGGCACTTTCTTTTCATCGCGCTCTACTTTTCTTCTTGAAACTACTCGAAATTACGCATAATTTACATTCTGTCAGTTGAAGAAGGAAGTGAGGAAACTGTTTTTTTATTTTCTTGGTATAGATCAGTGTTTGCGATATTTCTTCCTTCCATAGCCGCTTCCGTGCGGAGGGCTTTGCAATGGTCTGTGTGCTTCGCGATCAGGACATTTGCAATATTCTGCGTCTTTGCCAACGTCTCCTTGAGGTCCTGGCGGCCCCTCCTCTCCATCTGGACCAGCTGCTCCCTAAACTTCAACAGTTTTTGACTGCATTACACATTACATGGAAGGCTTACTTGATATCCTGGAACTCCTGGCTCTCCTATCGGACCCTGGGGTCCAGGATAGGCGTCTCTTCCTGGCGTGCCCTCAGGTCCTTCCGGTCCTTGATCTCCAGGAGGCCCTCTGAGACCAGGTCGTCCCACGGGTTTCTCTGCGTCATCACCTTTGTCTCCTGGTTTCCCTGGATGTCCATCTTCCCCGGGAGGTCCAGGGGGTCCCATTTCTCCTTTAAAATTTTGTGATACTAATCTGTTTCCACAACGTTAAAAGTCTACATACCAGGCATCCCAGGATTACCATCCTTTCCGGGTCTTCCAGACTGGCCCTTTGCTCCCCTCATGCCGCGAATTCCAGGAGGGCCTGAGGGTCCTTGCGGTCCAGGCAAACCTTGCGGACATGTGAAACATCCTTGAGGCGCCTCATTTGAAATATCTTCTGCATCGAGACCATCAAATCCAGGGATGCCATCAAGACCGTCGAGTCCGTCAGGACCCGGTTCACCTGTTGCACCCGGAGCTCCAGGTGGGCAGCTGCTTTCCATAGTGCAAACACATCGTGCGTTCCCACCAGGAACGAAACTACCTGGGCCGGTTGGGAATCCAAAGTTTGAAGATGGATTGCTAAGGGGAGTATTGCTACTTCCAGCGTAATCCGAGTTCTGCGGCGCACCTCCTCCATATGCGTTTACGGAGCTTGAAAGCGGTGTAGGAGCTGGAGGCTGTGCTCCACTTGCTGCGTAACCACCATAAGACTGACGTCTTAAGCGGTTTGACGGGGTGCCAGCTCCGAGGCCAATCATATCCTTCCAAAGATCATCAGTGAGCACCTGAATGGAAGCATTTCTTCACTTATCGAAAGATGATTCCTTAAAAAAAATTGTCCTGAAGCTTGCGGTTCAACAAACAAAAATTGGATCTCACAAGTTCCTTCTGTGGAGGGGTGATTAAAATCACATAAAAATCAATTAGGTCCTATCTTATAGAACGGATCCCCAGCAGACAAACGTTGGAAGGCAACAGCTCTCTCAGTCATATTTGTCAAACAAAAAAATTAATTTAAGCGGTAACTTCAGTCGTAGATTTAGTGGTTTTTAAATCACGAGAACGAATAAAATAATAGAAATGTCAGCTAAACCTTGAAATTGTTCATTTCAGCATCCAGCTCGCTCCATATCGAATTGACTTGAGAATATATGGCCGCTGCTGCTACCAAAGAAACGAGCAATGTAGCTCCCGAAAAGAGCAAAGCGCCAGAAGTGGCGCCGCTTGCTGACATCTGGAAATTCTCTAATCGATAAGTGCACATAAATTAGAGGGTAAAGACCGTAAGGATATGACAAATCCTAACGAGAAAAAGACGGTGGTATAATGTTTTATTAGACAATGGGAGCTCTTTTATATGAGATTCCTCGGAGAATCGAATCGCACTATTTTCCCTTGTGATGAGAGACAATGCAGAGCGAGGCTGGTTGGTGCGCGCGCGAAAAACTGAAATTGTGCGAGAACGGGCCGAAGCACGAAGAACTTCTCCTCATGTTGCAATATTTCACCCATTTACCATGTCAACTACTGCTAGCGTTAGTCCCTGATATCTCACCAACCTCTAGCCTGATATGGGAAATCTTGAGAGTGAGCTGGTCCTCACTTGTGGTTTGTGATGTCATTCACTCGACGTTTACTTTCTACGATAAAAAATGCTTCTGTGCGCCTCAGATTTTTCACTGCACTACCAAAAAGTAATGGTCAGCATGAAGTGCATTCACCAAAACGCTTTGCACGTCACGACACCTAACAATGAAAGAATACACGAGTTGAAAAGTTAGTAGCAACAGTACTCCAAAGCTAGTAATACTAGCAAACAGAATTAAAATCTTTAAAACAGTAAAAAAAAGAATAGGATCAACATTGAGCCTCACAGGCATTGACATCAGTGTTTGAAGTTTTCGAGAACTCAACGGCGAAGAAGAATTACTGGGATTTCTAGTGGCAGTTTTTGGGATGTGGTGTATGACGCAACTGATAGAAACTGAGGGAAGGATGGATGAGCTCCGATGCGCATTTCCTCCCTGAGAGCAAGCGAAAGATTGTTTGAACTACTTAAGTTCGCTTTTGCACTAATTTTCCATTGTTTGTTATCAGTTCTGTTTTCATCCTAGAGCTTTTTTTTAAACGCGAACATGAACGTCTTCGATTTAACGGTGCCAATTGTCATATTAGCTGCAACTAGCTAATTATTCTCAATATGATCCTTGTTTTCCGTTTTTCTCGTGGAAATCCTAGCTACTTCCTACTTGTCCTTGTTTTCTATAAAAGTATGGATGCAGCGTTAACAAAAAGGAAATAACAAAATACTCAGGCGATTAGAATCGTACGAATTAAAAATATCCCTTAGGCGGTTGTTAACATGCTTTACAAACTCGCAAAACCTGGCTCCAGATTGCAAGGAAATACCGGCTTCTCAAAAAGTGCCTGAAATTCTTCGAACCTCACAGGTGAAAGGTCAGTTACTCGACTCGATTACTATCGCGACATTTCTATCACGGACACGGATCAGCGAGAAACCAGCTGCGATGTAAACTGCGTGAGTTCACCTTCTCTTGGGGAGTGCGGAGTTACGCGCTGCGAAAAAAGCACCTGTAAGACACTTTTTGTGACGACATTATCTGTTTCTTACGTGGTGATATAGTAACTCTCCGTCATTTTTGGAGACATTTGATAGTGGGAGAGCACGTTCTCGAAGTTGAATTGACATTTGATATCTGACTCTTTTTCAACTCACCTTTATGGTTTCTATATCTTTTCCACATGCGTGAATGAATTGGTCGGTGTTAATGATGTCGATATTAATGCTTGGCACAATTGCCCACATCTTCGCTGCGGTGCACCCATCTCGCTCTATCTGTCTTTCCCTCACATCCCTCCTTCGTATCCTGGTGAACTTCCGTCCTCTGATGTCCTCGGAGCTTTCACTGTCGCCTCAGTTTAGCGGTTACCCTTCCGGCTAGACACAACCTCTCTCAAAATGGATTCGATAGAATGCGGATCAAAGCATGTTGAACAAAACAATCTGTTGGTCTCGTTGTAATATGACGGAGGAAGTAAAAACAGTTTCCGTGGCTACTTTCGAAGGCGAGGCGAGATGTTGTTTTCTACGGGTAAAAAACCAGTATATCCACACATCCACTTCTACGTAGGATCATCATTGTGTCAATTTATTATTATATTCCGGGTCTGCGCAATCTAGATAGCTGTTCAAGCAGCAGACTTGTCCAGTAGAGCAGCGCCACCGAGGTGGTCCTGCCATTTCTTCTATCAGTGGGTCAGAACAGGTCTGATAGCGGACAAGCAGATTTGCAAGTTACTGCCTTCTGTGATGAAAGTCAACCAGAGATACTGTCTTAAAGAGTTAAATGCCACAATTACTTTCATTTACTTTGCCTTGATTTGCCTTGCTTCACAAATTACTTTTCAAATTACTTTGCTGAAGATCGTTCTCCTTGCTGTCATCGTTTTTCATCTGCAGCCCAGGGAACCGAATTCATTCTCAATTTCCGTTGATCCTTTGTTCAACGTCCGTTGACGGCCTCGACAAAAGGCACATCTGCTTACGCTCGAAAAGGCAGAGGCGTTGTGCCAGCTGTCTTCGATAGGAGGTTAGGAACATGCCTCGGCTTTCTACTGCTTCCCGTTTTTACTGGAACACTGTAAGCATACGCGAGATCGACGAAGGCACTTCAGTGATCACATCAATGGGACTCTGTTCAACGTTTCTGCATGGTGTTCGGAACAGCTAGGCTGATCAGGAAGGACCCCTCCTCTTTGTCTTCGACCTTCAGCAGTTACTCATCGATTAATATCGTCAATTATTCGAATGAACGTTCCTGGATTCCATTGACATTGAGCGCGTTGACGTTGTTGAAGAGACCCGTGAACAACATCAAAATACAGGATCGCCTACGGCATGTTCGTCTTGTACCAGCTCCACACTCAAAACCAGTGAAAGATTTTCAAAGAACTCGAAGTTACCCAAAACTACTTCTAGTGACCCGAGCCTTTCCAAAAATATGGCAGTTGCTTAACCTCATCCAGCACTCTCCAAACTATTGCTTCGCACATCACAGAAATGAGGATTTAATATTTAACGTGGTGAAAAAAGAACATGATTTATGTCCAACTGTGAACACAACGTGCATCTACGCTCTCAGGGACAGCAAATACCGTCGAATGTCCAGTGGATAGGCAAGCTATAGTTTCCTAAAATTCAACCACCATCTGTGATTTTTTTGCGATTTATGGTTTTGAATGAGCTTTCCTCACTTAAACATGATACAATTTTCACATTGACGCTCCACTCACTGTATGGACTATTTGCTTACTGTACTGTACATTTACGAGTCGTTATGACCATTTTTTGCGAAACAGACAGAAGTTTTCAGTTGTGCGGTGGTACTGCGGTGGATTAATCAATAGTATATATTTCTAAGATTAGCTATTTGTGTCTTATTTTTGGCACAGTATTTAATGAACAGTTTGCGCTTCATTGCATTAATTTGAACCTTATAAAGAAATTAAAAGCAACTACTTCAGCAAAGATTTTCATAAGGCACAAATTGTCGAAGGAACTACTTGTGAGACTTATATAATGCGGAATGCAAACTTATTCCTAGGAATATAGATGAAGTAAAAGTCTTTGACGCTACATCGGTGAATAATTTTGATTAGTTTTATGAACATCGAAAAAAAAAAACAGAAGCAACTGAATTTTTTGAACTTCTCTCATTACAGGAGCGAAAGAAGAACAAATGTACTCAACATAAAACATAGTTTGTAGAAAAATTGCACAAGAACAAGGCTCGACCAAAACGCCATGCCCTGAATTATCGCAATATGAGGGATGCATTTTGTAGATGGTTAGGTTTCTGTTCATTTCCTGCAAAAACGATCCGCTATGGTGTTCCAAAAACGTGCAACGGTAGTGCCCTCCTCTGGCGCACCTACCGTGCACTTCGTTACGAAGTTCCTCTTAATCATTCTGTCATCTTAGGAAGTATTTCTTGATGAATACGAAGCCTTAGCCCACCCTTTTCCTGTCGATAGCGAAAACGCGTTTCTCTCGCAAATGGTAGGAGCACATCAGTGGCTGTTCTAATTTGTTAGGGTGATTTGCGCATCCGCAGCGTTTGGAGTATCAGCTGTAGGGAATCAGTCCTTTTGGAAGGTGAATTTTTCTTTAGGATAAAAATCATATATGGTTAGGATCATTAATATATGTAATGCGTAGTACTGAAGTAGATAACCGATCAGGAGTTAAAATTGCACTTTCTACTTCTCTTAATGAAGAAGACTTATTAGTACAGAGTGGCCATTGAACAGAACACCGCGCTCCTCCTAAGAAGTTCTTAATCTACCCAGACTAACCAAGAACCTGTGTTTTTGCCGGAGGCATTGGTGATCAATATTCTGAAAGTCGTTTTTTTCACGATAGAATACAACTATAATCATTCGTTTCACAGTTCACGACAAATGAATGCATTTCAGAAAACCAAAAACACAAAAATGAATACTGTGTACAGAAACAACACAAATAATCCCAGCACTGCACGCAAATTAACGATCGCTGGCGCTGAATTGTGCGGTAGTCGAGCTGAAAACACAGGAATTTTCGAAGATTAAACACTGTGCATGCTGACCGTACCAGATATAGCCTTGTCTATCCTATGCAACAGAGGACGAAGTAGAAATGGTGACGATTGATGCTCCATAACCAGAAGTAATATGTGTATTACCAGGGAGACCATATTACATAACATTGTCGTGCTGTAGAAGAGCACTGAAATGAACAAATTGTACAAATTGCTGTCAGTAAGGAGGTGCCTTCACCTGAGCTTGGAACTCGACTGGCAGAGAGCGGTATTCCGTTTACTATTTCTTGCAGGAAAACAGCCTAGAAAAGCTTCTAATTCGCAAAGAAGTTCCTAACAAAAACAGCAATATGTGGTGTGTACCTGTATGATAACGTTTGACAGTAACGTATATACGGAATAGTTAAGGGACGGTAGAAAAAACGGTAGAACATTGAATACAGCCGACACCTAGACGAGATGCACTTATTATGGAAACAGTTTTGCCTTGGCCTGCGGGTTGCGCAGCAGTTAGGGAGTAAATACAGATAACGTGAAAAAGATAAAGCGTCTGGCATCTTACGATCGTTTGGGATGCTCCAACGCGCTCACTTCGATTCAGAACCGTTTGAGGTTTAGGAACGCGCGTGCAGCCTCACAGTGACATGAACAGGCTAGCCAATGTGTCAAGTCAATGTTTCATCAATCTATCTAGTATCTAGTTCAATCTAATACCAATTAATCAACAACGCGGTATGAAAGGCTTGGTGGTCACTAGACGGTTTCGAACCTCCAATGGTTCGTGCAGTCACAGCGGAACCTCTTACCAACTACACTACACCCACCCTGGATGCAGATCCATCCACAAAACTAGCGGAGTAATGTGCGAGGTTGACAAGACAAAGAGTTGACCAAATATTTCACTGACGTCTCATCCATATTCTAGTGCTGAAATCAAGCAAAGAGTTCAGATGTCACTCTCGCATGGCATGGAAGAAGCACTGTTGTCAAGGATTCCGCAGTATCCAAACTGAGAATAGATAGACCCTGTTTGTAACTCTTTGGTCCAAATAGGATAACAGTGTTGAATCATACTGGTCCTATGACGCGAGTTGTTTGGATAAGGTCGTCTAAAGACGCTTAAGACAGCAGTATAATCATTGTCTGAGGTACATAGAAGGTGAGTTCAAATGAAAGCAGCAGCTTTTACTTTAATTTCTCAATCTATCCATCTTACTGAAATATTGCTAAAGTGTGCTGTAGAACTCTGCCGGAGCATGTAACCAAATAGGTGAGATGAATAGAAGGAACACGGAGTTTTTGACAACTCTCCATTTCATCACGCTCAACTGGCACACATTATCGAGTGACCGACCAGAGAATACTTGGGTCAGAAAAGGAGTGCAGAGCAGACGCCGGGTCGCGGAGGATAAGGAACAGCTGTAGATCGAGAAAGTTGGACAAAGCTCCATCCAAGGACGACGCATCTCGACGATTCTGCAGGGGTATCGCGTGAGGCAATAGCGAGGCCGCCGACTAAGTCAAAGAAATGCAGACGAGGTGTAAAAAATTACAATTTCGCACTTAGTACAATTTCCCTACCAGACAGGGCAGCAACATACTTATGCCGAACATCACACTATGTCTTCTAAAATAGATGGTGGTGTGTAGAATCGACCTAAAAGAATGTTTTCCTTAAGATGTCCACTGAATGTGGTAGCGAAGTGTGTGCTCACCAAGAAACTGCCAATTCATTTGACGTTATGGGCTCGATCGCCGACGTATTTCCGTGTTTGTAGAAAGTAATAGAGTGTGAGACGTTGAGGATTTCAAAGTCCGAGATAACTCGTTTGTCCGACTGGCTTCCCCATCCTACAAAAAAGACTCATTTTTTGTGCTGAGTGAAACGTAGCTAACATAGGACTAACCAATAGAAAGTGTTGGAGGATAGTTGTAGTAGTTTTTTAGGCGCACCTAAACAGGGAGATAATGAAGAGAGAAACAAACCGTCGTTTATTTTAAACACTACTGGGAGGTGCCCATTTTTGAAGTCGTTAGAAAGTTTTTTCTTACCAGCCCTCTCGTTACCGCCGAAAGAACTCTTGTTCGATCTTTCCAGTCAGTTTCAGTTGTCCTCTCGGCTATCGTAATTTGTTGGAGTAAACCACCCTGTCCTTGACATCGTTTTGTCGAGTTGTAACAATCACTGTCAATTTCTATTTATTTCGAAGTCCCTATGTCTTGTCATCGATGGCGTCGCTAATCTCGAAAGAGTATAGGAATAGTTTTCAATCCCCTTTATTCTAAGTACGTATCTCTGCGTCCGGCATAAAAATAATACATATAGGTTTTACATTTCACTACTAGTCTTTCTGCTAATTGTTTTGTATTCAAACTATGCGCAGCTTTTACCTGTTACGTCCGCACACTGAAGATATTTTAATGAACCGAAGGAGTAGGCCGAATTCCTAGAAAGCTAAGGAAACCCAGAAATGAGAGATATGCCCGTCATATTGCGCAAAACAGACCTGTTCGGGGCTATCCTTTACACAGTTCGTAGTGCATAAAGAACAAACACTAAAGTGCACGGCGTTGACCAGTCCCAATAGGGATGCGGACATGCGATCGACTTCAATTCAGAATCGTTTGAGGTTTACGAACGCGAGTCTAGTCCTGCAACGACTTACAGGGCCCAGCCGATGTATCAGGTCAGTGCTTTTATCCCCCTCTCCCCCAAACAAATCTGGCATCAATTCATCGACCCCAGAGAGATGAAGAGCTTGGTTGGCATTAGGGCGGTCTCAGACCATCCATCGATTGTGCCGTCATAGCCGACCTTCCTGTCAGCTGCGCTACACCTATATACATAGTGCAAGTGCAAAGACATAAATCATTTGTTCCATTCCAGTTCACTATTAAATGAAATGGAAAAAGAAAAAGGAATTGTCTCAGAGTTTGTGTGCACAGGGAAAGAAAAGAGAGAACTCTCAATTATTGTGTTTCATTGAAAATGTATTCAAAGTGGAAAAATAAAAGAAACGGATTACGCTGCTGTATATCTATGCATTTTTTCCGTTTCATCATAGTGGATGGTGCAGAATTTTCTAAAACGTTTTTGAGAATTACCTCGCTCATTCGTTGTTTCGCAAACACGGACAAGGAGCAGGAGTTGACGTCTCTGGGGTAGTCGGAATAGTCGAAGTTGCAGCCGACTTTAATGGAAAAGGTCGGATACATCTCGACTTTTGCCTGCTGCAATAAAGATATCTTGGAAAATCGTGGAGCACAAGTTTGTTAGCGGAAAAGCGGAAAATTCAATCCGGTAAGGTCGATGTGGTTGAATGCAGACCTCCTTTCCGAGTGACTGTACAAGAACATGTGCGTGAGATGAAATCTCAAATGCAGAGTAAATACCGGCGACACTGAAACAAATAAATAAATCCCATCAGATTTACTATCATACTACTCGTGTGTTCAGATGCGCCCGATAATATACACAAGGTCTCAGTTCCAACTTCCTTCTTCTTAAAGCCACTAGCGTCCCAACTGATTTTAATGTACCAATTACGAGTATAATTTTTTTGCACACGAGTGCATCCGTGAAGGTTGCAAAACAGGAAGTAGAATCTCTACGATCTGTTCTTTTTTCTCTAAATATTTGCTCAAACGTTAAACAGAGAACAAAGTTTCCCGATCACGGAACTTTCCACGCTTTGTTTCTGATCATAAATCAAAATTAAACTGAACTGGATTTAGGGGTAGATATCTATCTTTGCAAGAACAACTACGATGCGCACTCGAGTGAATCAAGGCAGAACGAAGTGGGCGTGTGTATCTAGCGGAAATCTGGCGTTCGCGAGTTGCGGCAAATGTGTCGCATTCAGCCGGGCAAAGACAATACCAGGCGGCCATGTTGGTGTTGGGTCCACCAGTATTCTGCTGAACACGACGAAGGATAGCAGACTTAGATGCTTTACAGCAGCGTTTTCGATTCCACAACCCCAACAGTAGACCTGCCCTACACAGACAACTCCGTACTGCTCTGCTTACATCGTCAGATATGGAAGGTAGACAGAATGTGACCTTTTTTGTTTCGTCTACGAGACTGCACCTTCGAGAGGGAAGTCGTGTTTTTTCAACACCTAGGTTTCCATACCTATTGGACCTACTGGAGGTCCCTCCTGGGTATTGTTACTTTATTGTCCATTTATTCTCTCGATATATCGTTCTCCTCTATTTGAGCAGTTTTTTCGCAGTTAGGACAACTTTGCTGAAAATGCCCAGACACTATGCAATTCATACAATAAATATAAAGTTGGAACATTTAGAGAGGGTTTCAAACGAGAAGAATGAAGAAGAACAAAAAGATGAGTGTGGTAATGCATTATACAACTACCATGTTATACAACTACCTTGGTTTCCTAACACACTAAGTTTAATTAACATACACCTACAGACGGTCCACTCAATAAATTGATATGATCTCCACAAAATAAAAAGGCTAGGTTGGTTGCAGGGACATTTCTTGTGTATTTTAGGTGGCAGTGGTATCCTCGTACTTCAGAACCTCCTACGATACCGACACCAGTCAGGGTGGGACGCCCTGAGTGGTTCCTAAGCGTGTGAAAAGAACACGAGTAAAGATGTATGTCGTCATCAAACTGTCAGATGAAAGGGTTTGCAGGTCATGCATTTCCTTCAAAAAATAACTTTTTAACTCTGGCTGTTCCACTGTTTGCTTGTTTTGAGCACGACAAATACAATATTCGGATAAAACATGAAACTCATTCAACCAAACATCATCCTGCTATGAGACGGTGTGCTACCTGTTAGCTACTTTGATTTTTGGCTGCCATACCCGCCATTTGGGACATCTGGCAATCCTTATTCCGTTGAATGCGCTGATATCCCAACCAAGAAACTCGTCAATCCAGGTCTGCAATGTGAAACTAGTTGGTCTCGGTCCTCATACACATCGCTGAGCATTTAAAAGAAGTTCATCGCTAGTTACCATGTACAGATGGCCGTGAACAGTCATCGTCTGCTCCTCCTGATTGATCGAAATGTGCACGATGTGGAAGTGGATACTAACTTCGACAGGTAGCGAAGCATTTCTGCAACGTTCTCGCAGTGTCAGCTGTGTGTGCTTCGACAGCGGACGTTCACCCACCTTACCGGTCTCCTCGTATTGACATAATTGCTGAAGATGGCTTTTTCAAGCGCAGTTTGATGCTCGCTATACGTTTTGTTGTAAAATTCTGAAAATCAAAACACATTCATCTCTCATAATCTGAACAGAATTCCCGTTTATTTTACTAATTGCAAATGGGCAATGAAGAGAAATCCAAATTGTACTATATAAGGTTATTATTAAATGAAGTGAACAAAGGAAAGTAATTTGGTGTGGTATTAGTCGCCCTATCTGAAGCGTTTTACATGGCAAATCATAAAAAGCGAATCTTCAAGCTCAAAAACCAAAAAATCAAAAACCATGGGGTTTGTGTGCAGCTGCTGTTTAGTCAAAATCGTATCTTCAAGAAAGACACATGACTGCAACGATTCACAACAGTTATTCCAAACGAGTAGTCTTTTCCTGACGTACTCTGTCCACCTTCCCAGTTTGCAGAAGACACCAAAATACACTTTTCGTATCCAATTAACTAGCAAACTTCCGCTCGCTACCCACTCTCCATAGCTATCTGTGGATTTGTCTCATAGTAAGGAAAATGAGACTTACCTTCAAATCTTTTCAAAACAGTGGCTTTGTATTTCGTAGAGGCTTCTCAGACCCCCTACTTATGGAATTCAAGAACTGTTATCAAGAGCGGGTCAATTATTTACTATTACTGACTCGGGCTATTGATTGGTCAGTCGCTTGGCGTCCCCACTCATTTTGGCATGTTCACCAAAAAGGCGCTCTCGACTCCCTTTGAAATATTGAGGAATGTGCCCGGTACGGACGCAGTCCACTGACGAGTACTTCTGCAACATATGTTTTACAAAATCCCGAAAATGCCACGGCAGTCTGTCCTTGAAAAAGGATGTCAGAAAGTTGGAAGAAGTACAGAAATTCCCACCAGGCAGATTTAATAAAGGTTTTCCGACCTGGCTTACTCTGAAACACTTCTTTCCTATGTAACTCGACCTAACGCCTTAAATTTAAAGTGTTTGAAATACAAACGCGTAGTGAGCGAGTTAGTGTTGGATTTTTTTTTTAATTAAAATGGAAGTAAAGTAATTAAATAAAAGCAAGCAAGCGTTGGATTTTCAGACCAACAGACGGGAAAACCTCAGTTCGCACCATTCTAAACTCAGACGAAAACTCTTCTCAAATGTTGTACGTTGTATGTTGAACTCTTGCAGAGTCGCACAGACTCGAAGATGTTCAAAAACAGGCTATCCAAATTGAATGTGTTTATTATTGTAGGTGTGAGCGAGGGCTAAGCTTTCATTGTTCTAGAGACCACGGGCAAGCTCCCGCTCTCACCACGACCACAATAAGGATCGGCTTGACCCGTGTTTTTAGCTCACAGTTTTTGGTTTTTTCTGCGGTTCTTTTATGATACCAACCAGCTGGAATTTTTCCTTGATATGCCCTTTTCAAAGTTCTTCCCGTTACTGGTCCTTATCCTCTCCTACTTCTCCTGTCAATGTGCACAATGTGCTTAAAAAAAGGTCAACTTTGTTTTATATGTTTTATAATACCTGTGCGAGAACCCAGTAAGCTATTTTCTCCTCGCTTCTGTTTTATGGCACACCTATGGGTGGTTTCAAATAAATAAATATCAACAATATGCTTTTAATTTCTGACCATAAGATGCTGTTGAGTTCAGCAACGATTGCAACAGTATTTTACTTCGAAGTATTCTTGAGAAACCTCACTACAGACCTCACAAAATCCTCATATGCTGTCTGTGTACTTGTTCCTTTTATATGATACCGCATACCACTTTTTGCAATAAATTATTTTCACTCAATAGCAGAGAAATGTGTGTGTGTTTTGGCGTAGCCGCCTCTAAGGAAGTACGTCGGGTTAAAGTCAAAAGTCGACAGGATACATGCTCACTAGTGTAACTCAAACTCCGGATGGTGTTCGTCGAAAAAGGCTGCGTACCAGATATTCAGTCCCATTATAACTTGTTACTCGCCGTTACCTTGTCTTTCGCACGGCTGCAACCTGATACGAATGGCATCTGGTCATGGTTACTGACCGATAACAGCGGTACCGATTTGCGCTACTAAAAGTGGACAGAAGTCCGAATCAAGTGAACATGAACCAATTTCATTTAGTTAATCGGCGGCTGATATTATTACGAAGTCTGGTCTATTATTAATTCTATTATTATTCATTTTGGTCTATTATTGTATGGTCAAGTTTGCCGTCCCGTTCGCCTATCTACATCGAATGACCCGAATACCCACAGGTCGACATTGTCCGGCAGTTCAGCGTAACCAGTTATTGCTGAATAATCCATGCTGCTCTATAGAATTCGACCTATTTGGGTTGGGCTTTAGGGGTGTACTGAACAAAAGCACTTTTTTTTTGCAATACCTGGCTAGCTACTGCCAAATAACTATGGATGTAATATACGCTCGTATGTGAACACGAACTATTACAAAACTGTAAACTGGATTTTCGGACTACTATTGTCGAATCTCAACACTCTTGTGAAGTAGAAAGTGTTTTTGGTGAAAACAACTTAAAGGACTTCCAGTCTGTCTAGCTCAGGTCATGAACAGCTAATTAATACTGATGTGGGCTAAGGCGTTTTCATAGTTTTGTTGTGCTGCATGATATGACGAACGATTCGCGAACTATCCGCATGGTGCGCGACTTGCGCAGTTTCAGACCCGCGAGCCGGCTCGAGTCGTCACCTTGCGAGCTCCTGCGGCGACAAATGCTACGTTCCGTTATAGTGCGACAAAACAAACGTCAGCTCATGCAGTGCAACGAGTCGTTCCTTGCAGTCGCGAGTGGCGACTAACGAGCTACGCCATTGGATAAAAAAAAGCATAGCTGGGGTGTTGGCCAGCTCTTGCGCCGGAACATATAGATTTGTCGTTTGCAGACATTACATTAGACCATTCCGAACGCACCCACTTGGGGAAGTCTCACAGAATTTCACAGCAGCTACAAACAAATATTTTTGGACGAAGAAATCGAAAAATTTGGGTGAATATAGCAACATATGAATTATATGATGATACGACATTTCTATATTTCATTGAGTTAACTGTTCTCGTACCTGAGGGAGAAGATTACTTTCAGGTTTTGGCCTCACCTTGTATTCAGGGACACTTTTCTGATTAAGAAATGAACGCGGGTGCGTTAAAGAATGAGAGTTTAAACCAAATTCACTTCAATCATAATGAGAGGACAGATACGGGGCTTCAAAATGAGGATATCGGTTGGAAGATGAGCTCAGTTGGTCCTGTTTCAACCGCCTCTGTCCCCCCAGGAACAAAGATGCGGGGTCTGATGGTGAACTACGGGCGGTGTACGAAAGAAGAGAACAGTATTCGACATCAACTTCTCCAAGCGTCAAATTCGGCTAGCTCTAACATTTAGGTAGTTCACAGTTGTGGTACGTGGTGGTCTGTTAGGTTCGCAGATTTAATGAGTGGGGTAGGCACTAGCCGACTTGGATCAGTGATGAATAATAAGGATAAACCAGCAATGGCTTTGATTTCTCAGATTCTGACGGAGGTGATAATGCCGAAATGCTAGATATTAATAAAGATCAATACCGATCTTGGTTGCAGCTCAAGCAAAACAATAAGAAGCTAACCTTCAATTTGTAGAAGACATTCGCCCCGAGAACAACGCTGTGTTAAGAACCGATTCATGAATTCTGTTGTGCTGGAGCGAATGCGTTTTGTTCACACCTAACTTTACTTTCTATAACAACAGATATGCACCTATTTTGAAGAGAAAAAAATGTGGCAACTTTTTTCTTGATTCTGCTGCCGTCTTCGCATCTTTGGTCACGTTATAAGAGTATGATCGTCTCGTCCAAGTTGTTTTGGGGTTGCTCCCAGACTCAAACTGGAGAATACCTCGTGGTCGTAGAAGAAAGTTCTGGATGGGAGTGGTAAGATCAAATTTGAGGACAATCACCGCTGACAGGCAGTTCAATTGAAACCTAACGCTTCGCAAACTGTGGCACAGCAACGGATGGATAGATTCGATGCAGCGATGATGATAAAGTTGTTTTATTGCGACTACACAGTTGGACGCAAGCGCGGCTTTCGAGAACACCCCGAGTGGAATGAGTTGGCTAGCTTTCTATTTGACTTCACAGCGAATAAGGTCTGGAACTTTTCGCTCACCTTCTGCTTCTCCGCCTTCATCGTCTATTCCTTCCGGCTCTTCTTGTGCGCAGACCATTGTTGAGCATAAGCTACTGCAGATCAGAAGAAATACTAGCATTTAAAATCTATAAACAAAACTGATTAAGGACAGCGTCCCGAGAAATCTTCGATTCGGGGTATTTTTGTGTAGAAAATATGATCAGCTCGCAGCATTCACAACGAAAACGGAGAAAGTAATCTGGGAATCAGGTAAATCGGATCAACGGAGCATCAGACTATCAAACACAATTCGAACTGATTAATTAAAGCTACAGTAAGTTTAATACTTATGAAATTGCTCGATATAGCGACTATTTGCTCTCCTCCGAGTAATGAATTCCATCTTACGAAGTTCTACTTCTTAATTCTACTGGTGTAAAGAGTCGCCTCGTCCGATAAACTAATACCTCCGATTCTCTCAATGCCTCTGATTCCTATACACGTTGGCGGTATTTTCTTATCCCTCTGTGCGAACTACTCACAAATTTTGTCCACAACTATGAAGAACCAAACAAACGAGTTTTTCTCGAACGATGCCAGAAAGAGAACTCCCTGTTTTTTTCTGACAATTCTTACTGTAAGATGAAAAAGGGTGGGAAAACAAAAGATCAAGATCGATAAGTAGTTGATGCAAAAGATCGATGTGGCAAGTGCACTAACAATGACAGTGTATAGCTAACGTTCGCAGGTCCTGGATCAGATTTCAAATAATCAGTCCCTTCAATTCAATAAACAATAGTCCCAAAGCAACTGCACGCACAAAAAAGCTGACAGCAACCGGCTCAAGCACTGCTCAAGCAGCATCTGCAGCGTTCGCAGCCTGGAGGACTTTATGATTGTTGAACTGAATGAGTTCCCAATTCGCTGTATAATTCAAATGTTGACCCTCTAGTGACTCCCTTTTTCTCAGTTCCAAGTTTCTACTCTTTTTTTGAAATGTGCAGCATAACCTGCGTGATTTGAACTGGTCTGCGTTGTCACTAGTAGAGAAGATAATCTTTAGTAAGAAAGTGGCGCTCACTTCTCTTCATATCTTCGTTCCTGATTTTTTTCCGGGTACCTCGACCCTTAGCATACACCACTTAACAGACACTGGGAACTATGGTTCGGATTTAAAAGTACGCAACAATAGAGAACTGCCTCTACTGGAATGGGCTGAATTTAAAAAAATTAAAACTAAACTGGAATGTCATTTCTAAGTAAGAATGGATTTGTTTGTTTAATTATCTGCTAACCTGTTATCAAATGTTATGCGCTAGAAATCGATTAGCTGGTTGATTCATTAAGTATTCAAGACTCTATCCTTCGGAAAAATGACAATTCACTTGCTCTTTTATTTTTCAAATTCTTTCATGTTTTATTCTTTTTTGATATCCGAAACTGACCTTTCCTGATAAGAGGCGGAATAGTCGGGTAACGGTGCAGAGATACGAAGATGAGACTCTGAAATTTGTCACACAATATTAGATGGGTTTAATGGAGAGAGACAACCCAATAGAGCCTTCCACTACATCGTAAGAACTAGAAAAAAGAGCCGGATGCTTTAAATGCTTTTTAGATACGCTAACGAATGGCTTTCGGAGATCCATCGAATATCGTGGAGGTCTATCAACGCATACGCTGCTTACACACCGCTTTGCAATTGCCAGATTTATCCACGTCTCAGAGGATGAGAACACCGAGATGCAATGTCAATGGCCTTTTAGTCTCAGACAAGTCTGGAGTGTAGATATCTACCCTCGGAGATGAAAGCTGGTTTTGGTTTTGGGAGATGTCGAGCCATCGGCGGTTTGGAAATGATGTACAACTTTTCACCGTAGCGCTGCTCCTGCATGAAAGTTCTGCCTGACAAATTCCCTAAACTCGCGTAAATTTTATGAAGAACGGGAGAGAGAGACTACAACGTACAACTATTTTTTAGATATTATATATAAATATATGAAATCATGCTCACTTCTAACACCACCATCGATATGTAGAAGATTTGTAGGGAAGAGTGGTCGGAGTAAAATGTGCCGAAGAACTCGAAAATCTCAAAGCCCTGCGATCCATCTCCAAGCATGGGAAAAGAGGAAAAAAGTTCATAGGCATCGGACGATGCAACGCTCAGAAGAAAGGTGCTTCCAAGCTTGCTCTCCACCGCACATTCGACGAGAACTCGATGCGGACACATAGATGGAAAGTTTGCTTAAATCTGCAGTTGAATGCACTGTGGTTTGAAAGTTCACGTGAAGTGCAATAATTGAATAACAAGCCTTTTTATTGTAAAAATTGTGAAGGATCCGGTGTTAATTGAGACCTTGGAAATTGAAACGAACCGTCTTTTTTACCCGTACTGAAAAGAATCGTATACAAAGACACACCTTAGTGTAACCACTTTTGCACAGACAGTGCAAGAGCTGAAATACGGTAACAAGTCAAAAAATTCAAAAATTTTCACGGTCAATGAGGTCATTCCAGTATCAGTAACACTACTGAGGTAGCGGATAGGGACAGTTGGTACATGCCCTCCTGCTATCGCACTACACCCTCCTGAGAAGGTTATCCTTAGAATCCTAAAATTATCCCGCGTTCCTCATCTCGTTAATGGTTATTCCTTACAAAAACGTAGTGCAGTTATAAAACAGTCACGATGAACCTGTAGAAGATTCCTTGTGAATATAGAAACAAGAAAACGTTAATAATTCGTTTAGTAGTGGTAATATGTAGTTCCAAAACCGAAGAAAAAGATACATGTCTTTCTTTTGCTTCATGTACGGTAATTCTTGCTGTGAGTAGTTCATTTCGTTCAGATTAGAAGATCTTTTTGAAATTAAACCCCAAACACAC